>NW_023276807.1:11471825-11771825 GCF_003668045.3 Cricetulus griseus | reverse complement strand
TTTGCATGTTTTCTCTCCTACGGGCAATCTTCATTTAAATACAGGACACCCATGCAAGAGGAGGATGATCTGGGGAAGGGAAAATTAGCAGGAGGGGCTAGAAGACAGGTGCTGGGGCAGTGAATCTGAGCTAAGGACAATGACACACATGGATCAAAGGGTCATATGAGCCCCTGTGATGGTGCAAGCCTGTCATACCAGCACTTAATTAAAAAAGCAAACAGGCCAAGTGTGGTGGCACACGCCTGTAATTGCAGCACTTGAGAGGCAGAAGCAGGAGAACTGGTGCAAACTCAAAGCTAACTTGGTCTACATGTGTGAGACTTAGGCCAGCGAGGGCTACACAGTGAGACAATCTCAAAAGCAACAACAGCCAAATCCAACAAATACATCTAAAAGAGTAAGGATGCTGGGAAGCAGTGGGGGCGCACGCCTTTAATCCCAGCACAAAGGAGGCAGAGGCAGGCGGATCTCTTCGAGTTCGAGGCCAGCCTGGTCTACAGAACTAATTCCAGGACAGCCCGAAATATGCAGAGAAACCCTGTCTGGAAAAACCAAAGAGGAGGAGGAGGAAGAGGAGAAGAAGGAGGAATTTTGGATATGTTTTATGTCTTTTACTGGCAAATATATACTACTTATAGTAAAAAACTAAAAATGATGTTGAAAATAACTGGGGCTAGGGAGATGTCTCAGTGGTTAGGAGCACTTGCTTGAGGACCAGAGTTCAGTTCCCAGCACCCACATCAAATGATCAGAACCATCTGCATGCAGCTCAAGCTCCAGGGAATTTGATGCCCTCTTCTGGCTTCCACAGGCACCTGCATACACATAGACACAAATAAAATTTTAAAACCTTCAAAAGTATTAAAGATAATTAAATCCTCTACCATATACTAAGACCTTTTAGTAGTAAGAGGAGACATAGTAGCACTACAGCTTCCTCTTGGTGGAGTACAAGCACACACATACACATAGATGCAGACAGGCAAAATGGTCTCCCCCCATCTGTTTAATGGGCCTTGGTCAGGGCATCATAACTTGCAGGGAAGATGCTGCCTTCAGACACTGTTTCTTTGTGACTGGAATTCGGACTGTGATCTCCCTAATGCTACTAGAAAGGAGATCAAGAAACTAGAGACTAGATTTCTCTCTTTATGTGCGTAAATACTAGTCTGTAAGGCAGAGTTTTGCAGTGCAGTCCAGGTTGGCCTTGACTGATGGGCTCCTGCTTCAGTCTCCTGGGTACTGAGATTATTACAAGTGTCTGATACCCAGGCCCTACTTCTCTCCTTTATTTGTTTGCTTGCTCTCTGCTTGGTTTTGGTCTTACTATGTAGCCCAGGCTCTTGGCTTCAAACCTGTAACTTTCTCGTTCTAGCCTTCTTAATGCTGGGATTATAGATGTGAACCCCTGTACTTGATCTCTTTTTTAAGCTTTTTGTTTGTTTGTTTGTTAACTTGGTTTTGGGCTTTTTAAAAATTTGTTTGGTTGGTTCACTGGCTGTCCTGGAACTCACAGAGACCCAACTACTCCTATCTCCTGAGTACTGGAACTAAAGGTGTGTGTCATCACATATGGCCTTCTGGCTTTTCTCAGAAGTTCTAGGCTTGTAACATTTCTTTTTTTTTTTTTAAGATTTTATTTTATTTATTATGTATACAACATTCTGCTTCCATGTCTATCTGCACACCAGAAAAGGGCACCAGATCTCATAACGGATGGTTGTGAGCCATCATGTGGTTGCTGGGAATTGAATTCAGGACCTCTGGAAGAGCAGTCAGTGCTCTTAACCTCTGAGCCATCTCTCCAGCCCATCTTGTAACATTTCTTGTGTCAGATCTGGTGTTAACTAATTCTTGAGGAAGCTCTGCTCCCTTCAGTGGGGATCGATAAGCAATGCTTATTTCCTTCAAGCCTAGCCTGGATTTCTGATCATTTCTGGGGATACATCCACAGCCATCAACAAATTCAGAGCAGAAGAAATTGCTTTCATCTTCATTTGGAAAATGTTTTTGCTGTCAAAACCAAGTTTAAACTACAGGACAGCATAAGAAGCCAGGGCAGGCCAGGTATGGCAGCACTCATGTAATCTCAGCACTTGAGAGACTGAGGCAGAAAGATCCTAAGTTCAAGCCTACCCTGGGCTACACAACAAGTTCTAGCCTAGCCTGGGCTACATAGACCCTATCACAAAACAAAGAAACAAAATGTCAAAAGAAGCCACACAGAAAATGGATCTTCCCTTTTTTCCTTTCTTTTTTGTGGCAGGGTTTCATTTTGTAGCTCAGATTGGCCTGGTAATGCTAAGTAACTCAGCTCTTCCTTCCTTCCTTCCTTCCTTCCTTCCTTCCATCCTTCCTTCCTTCCTTCCTTCCTTCCTTCCTTCCTTCCTTCCTTCCTTCCTTTCTGCCCTTTCTTTCTTTCTTCCTTTTTTTGAGACAGGGTCTCACTTTGTAGCCCTAGCTGCCCTGGAGCTCACTATGTAGAACATGCTGGCCTTAAACTCAGAGAACAGCTTGCCTTGGCCTCCTCCTTTTTCCTTTCCCTTGCCCTTCTCTGTCCTTCCTCCCTTCAAAACAAAGCCAGGGCAATACTCTCTACAGTGTGTGGACATCAAAGCCTGGGACATCTGAGAAATATCTGAACTTTCTCAACAAGTCCTTGAATAAGAAAAATGAGACTACACTAGGTGTGATGGTGCATGCCTGTAATTCCAGCATGAAGAAGGAGGAAGCAGGTTGTATCACTAGCTCAGGGCCAGGGTACAAAACAAGATTATCTTAAAACTAAAACAAATAACTAAAACCCAAATAAACTAACAAAAACAACAAAACTATACATCTACAAGTTAGAAGTTTATAGATTTTTTAAATTGGCTGCCTGGGCTAAAACTAGGTAGAGTGTTGGATATCAATCAAGGAAGGTAAGGGTTTTAGAGTGCTGTGAAATGAGCTGAAAAGTGGTCAGAAAATGGTGTAGACCAGAGCACTCTGCATGGCAAGGAAGCAGATGCTGCTGTTACAAGAGCAGCACAGATGGCAAGGTAGAGATGCAGGAACAAGCACAGTTCGACAGGCAGATGGCTAGCAAACTGGACACGGGCTCCATTCAAAAGTCTGAACAAAGAGGGACCGGAGGTTGGTTAGGAGAGAGATGATGGAGTAAAGGAGCAGCTCTGTGAGGAGAAGGGGAACTGCGCACAGTAGTAAGTGCAGGGTGAGAAGTCTGACAGTAGGAAAGGCCGGAAGAGGTAGGGAAGCAAGGCATTCATACAGGCTGGAAGAGCTGCCTAGACAAAGGCACATGCACTGCTTGCATTAGTTCCTGATACAACTGATCCAAGAGAGCCTGGATGGGAGCTTTTACAGGATCTAGACAAAAACATACAGCATTCTTATGCCATATGCATGGCTTCCCATAGCTCTTTCATCTGGCTCTCCTTGGAGAAGGCCTCACCAAGCCTTGGGTACCGACCAAAGGGATCAACTGAGGCAAACAGATAAAGCACAGTGCAATACCAGAGAGATCCCCAGTGATGGAGGAAGTGCCGAAGTAATAGCCCCGGGGGAGACGGACCCCAGGCATCTCAATGCAGTCCCTCCACTCATGTTTGCCATCAATATCCATCATTATCTAGAATAAAGGAAAGATGTATCAGGGACAGGCCACAGGAGCAAAGGTAGTACATATCACCAACTGCTTCAAGACAGAACTCACCGTCAGATGCCTCTTGACATAGCGAATCACGAGGAAGGTGTCATAACGGAGATTTCGGACAATGGCTGTGCAGCCCCCCAGCTCTGTGGGCCGTCCATCCCGCTCATGATCATAGCTGAGAGAGCCATTGTTCACCATGGCTGAGATGTAGGGGAATACCCGCTGGGACACAGGGAGGGAAAAGCAGACAGTGAGGAAGAGCTCTTAGCGATGCCTGTACAGCAGTGAGAGGAAATGCAGAGCACACCACCCTGCCTCATCTGAAGCACCACCCCCAGAACCCACACACAGATGATCACGCAGGCGACACAGACCCGGGAAGCACTGAACTCCACATGATGTTAGTAGTTCTCCTTGCTCTAGACCTAGGGTAGACCTGAAGTGGCCCTGCAAGCCTCTGGAGTTTGACTATTCCTCCCAACAATCACCATTTGATACTTACATACTAGGAATGTCCTTTTAACCTTTCTCCCAGCTGTGCTTGAAGAAAAGGAAAATCATCTTCCAGGTCTCCACTTCAGCCCTATCCCTCTGCCCAAGCAAAGTGTTTTGCACACAGCAGGTATTCTGAAAATACCTGTTTGAGTGGGTAGGGAAACCTTTCCAGTCTGGATAGCTCCTTTCAGACTCTAAAATCCTACCAGCATATGATGCTAAATGAAGTAGGACCCAGAAAACACTGCTGGAACAGGCTCTGGGTGGGCTTATCTAGCCATAATCACTTTTCTCAGTCGAGACTTTCAGCCCATGCACACATAACTTCCAAGAATGCCGATAGTAAGAGGGCAACATCCCACATATAGGAAAATTTAAAAAAGGTTTCTATGTTACCTACTTGGGTTCCCACTACTTAAGAGGTGCCTTCTCACCAACAGAGCTGTAAAAGTAAACTCTTCCTCACAACTGATGAGCTAACCATTCCAGAATAATCCCAGTGCAAGTCAATGCAGAGGGGTGGGGTGATGGAAGGAGAGGAGAACACAAGGCATGCTACTCCTGGGACAAGCTCCACACTGTCCCGGTCAACATGCAAGGGAGAAATGCAGTCAAGACCAGAGACTTGGAACTCCTGAGACAACAGCCACATGGACCCTAAGCAGCAAGAAATGTTGGATGACATGTGGGAATGCGGGATGACCAGGTACCTGGACTCCTGGAGAATAGCGCCTCTTCTGGGCCTGAGAGGGTCCAACAGGTTATTACAGAAACAAGATAGGACACAGAACACAGGAGACCAAGTCAGAATGAGACAGCCTTGGAAGAGCTGTGACCCTGCTGTAGTGGATTAATTGCCAACCTAAATCCCTAAACAGGATTTTAGGGTCCACGAAGGGCACTCAGCAAGTTCTTGAAGCTCTCACAGAACACATACACGGGTGCTGGCACCTATGTGAGGCTGTCTGGTACTATCATCAGAATCTCAAAGAGCCTACTACAACAAAGGCCTCTCTACCCCAGGGAAGGGCCTGGGGCTTTTAGCAGTTTATAAAACACAACATCTTGCACTGCCCAAACACAACTGGGTTATGACTCCCAGACCACTGTATTTCTATAACAGTGGGGGAGGGGGAGACTGAACTCTTCGAAATTTGAGATATCTTGTACTGCTCAGGGTCTCAGGATACAGCTCTTGCCCAAAAGACAAAATTCCACTGTATGAGACCATGAAATTAACTCTCATCCAAAGGGATCATTTACCCTCTAACTGAGCCTCGTGGACATACATTTCCAAATTAACTGTTGTCACTCTGACCTACAACATGGGGGCAGGGTGAAGCTCCATGGGAGCACAGCAGCGTAAGATTTAGAAAATTATTGGGCTTGAGGGCACTTTAGCTTTGCCTCAGCAAATTTCCACAGCTCTAAACTACCAGCATTGAGAGAAACCGGCACAGGCTCAGCTCAGCCTGGTTCATAGAGGGTGGGGGAAGGAGATCCCAAAGCATTCATTCTTCTCATCCTTAGAAAGCACATATGATAAGAGCCAGTACTGTTCAAAATACTGGGGTCCAGTGGGAAACAAGCAGGACTCATTTCTGCTCTCATAGAGCTAACCCAGAGTCAGAAGGACAGAGAGCAAGCAGATAAATAAATTATTTCAGACAATGATAGCCATTATGATGAAAACAAAACAGGCAATATGATGGCTAAGGGAACTCTGCTCTGATGGGACCCAGGTGGTTAGAGGGTTCCAACATGTGATCTGATGGGAAAGAACAAGAGGTCGGCATACTGAGAACTCACAGAAGACAGGTGTATCAGAAACTCGGCTACTGAGGAAGAGGCTGCTGTAAGACAAGGCACAGGCGACAGCATATCAGCCTCATGGATCGGGGGTATAGAGGGGTGGCCCCAGAGCAGCTTCCCGGATGTTGTAAACCATTGGCAGAACATACAGAGGACCTTGAGAGACATGTAGTCCATCCATGGAGGATAAGTCACCATAAAGCTACTCTTGTGCAACTGTCATTTAGATGGAGGTAATTGCCAGCATGTTATTAAGGTAATTAACAGAAATGGGATTCTGAGAAAGCTTGTAACTTCAGTGAACAATTAAGGAAAGGAAGAGATTAAAAAAATGCCCTGGGGTACTCTGATGACCCCAAGATTTGCTTCTTTTATCACCTCTAATCACAAGTTTAATTTAGAATTTTAGAATGCCTAGGATGGCACTCCTTAGAAGGCTGCCCAACTCTTGCCAAGGCTGGTGTGACATCTGATCATCTAGCAATAGCCAGATGGTAAGCTGTCCCCAAGTCAACCAGAGGAACTTTTCATCTTTATACATTCAAGGGTACTCCAGTTAAAAAATTCCACAGTAGGCTAGTAGGATTCATTCTTGTTTTTGTTTTTTTTGAGGCAGAGTTTCACATAGCTCTGGCTGGCATAAAACTCTGTGTAGCCAAGGATGACTCTGAGTTTCTCATTTCTCATTTATCTATACTTCCCAAAGAAATGCTAGGAATAAAGAATGTGCCACCACACCCAGTTTCAGGGAGATCAAATCTAGTGCTTCCTGAATGCTATGGAAGTAGTCTAATTGAGCTACACCCTCAGCTTCAGGAAGACCATGATATACAGTCAAAAATTAAATACTACACTAGATGATACTGAGCCCCATAGCCCCAAAACTACAATCTGTCTGCTTTAGCCACTCACACTATGCCTTCAGTTCTTACCTCACATAGCAGTAAGTCACTGAATGCCAGTTCGTTTTTCTGCTCTTATTTAGGTTTTTTGTTGTTGTTTTGGTTTTCGAGACAGGGTTTCTCTGTAGCATTGGAGCCCGTCCTGGAACTTGCTTTGTAGACCAAGGCTGGCCTTGAACTCACAGAGATCCACCTGCCTCTGACTGCCGAGTACTGGGATTGAAGGTGTGAGCCTCTACCGCCTGGTCCCTCACTTTTCTTAATAAATCAACTTTTACTTTGCTTAAGGGGAAAAAAAAAAAAAAGATGTTTGTGAATGAGCTGGGGTGTAGTTTAGATGGGAGAGTGCACAAGACCTTGGGTTGGATACCCAATGCCACATAAAACCGGGTATGGTGGCTGACACATGCCTATAAGTCCACAGTCCTCCTTGGTTACATGGCAAACTCCAGGCCAGCATCAAACACGAGACCCTATTTCTCCCTACCATCTCCCCAAAAGGATATTCAAGAACTTTTGGATTGGATTTATGGATTTTATGCTAAAATCTACAGGTCCAAAGCACATAAGTTGATCACCTAACAGAAAAGAGCACACTGGGTCTCTGGAAGCAGAGATCTGGGTCCTAACCATCTCACACTGCTTACAACTACACACCTTTGGGTGAGCTATGTGACCTCCACATCACTATTCGTATTGCAACCAAGTAGAATGATGTGTACAGCTCACAGGATGAACTATGGAAAGAAGATGAGATGGGTGGACCACTTGGCATAATGCCTGACGTTCAGCCACTTAACAGTTAAATTAATGAAATTTTACATTGGATATTGTTCAAAGCCAAACATTCATGATTGAGGGGAGTAATTTCCTTGGCTGACACAGACCACCAAAATGTCTAGAAACATTTGGATGTTGATAGGCTCAATTTCTTTTCCTTTTTTTTCTTAAATTAAAAGACATTTATAATACCATTTTCAAAAGCACATTTTAACACCAAAAAACTGAAGAACTATGTAACTTCCTAAAAACACACTCAAATATAGTTAGCACGCAGGAATTCACTTCTCTGTTCAGAATTTTGGACAGGGAAACTTCTGATAACAGCACGTAAGCTTACTAACTAGCACAAGGGGGCACTTTGAGGGCACTACTTACCAACCTAAGCCTGCCACAAACTGTTCATATGTTCCTGACACTCTACTGCTAAGATGTGAAGACAAGGGTGGGGAAAGGAAAGACAAGAGAAGGTGGCCACAGCAGCTACTGCCAAATGTTCCTGATGAATCCATTTAGTGGAATAAGTAACAACAGCATTTACTGAGGACTAAGTCTTCAGGGCACTGTGCTCAGTGATGGTTTACATGATTCTACTTAGTTCCCAATTCCATGGGCCAGTACTAGTATCCTCATCTTTAATATTACATGTATTTATCTTGCAAGGCAAGGGAATAACTGTGTGCCATGGTGTGCACTTTGAGGTCAGAGGACAACTTGAAGGAACTAGTTCTCTCCTTTCAACAGTGTGGGTCCTGGAGGTCAAACTCACATGGCAACAAGCACCTTGACAGTTGAACCATCTCTGTAATCCACAGTGTCCTCATTTCACAGGTGAGAATTCTCATCCAAGACAACACTGGAATTCAGTGATGCCCTTAAGGTCTGAAACCAAGTAATTCCGCTCCAGAATACCAACTGAATCCCAGTGCAATACTAGTCTATCCATCGATATTTTTAAAAGAAGTTTTAGTCAAGTATGGTAGATACCTAGAAATCCCAATATTCAGAAGGGAGAGACAAGAAGATTGTTGCAATTCAAGGCCAGGGGGAGATACAAAGTAAGACCCTGTATAATAAAAAAAAAAAAAAAAAAAAAGTTTCAAATGTCCAATTTTTAAAGAAAAGTCAGGTATGTAAACAGTATACTTATGTACCCTAAAACATAAAGACATACTACAGAGTGGTCCCAGATTAAAGATTAACAGAGAGGCAGTGGGTCCGCTCAGTGGGGAAAGGCACTTGCTGCCATACCTGACAACCAGAGTTTGATCCTTGGAACCCACGGGATAGAAGGAGAACGCTAACTCTAGCAAACTGACCTCTGACCTTTCACATGTATGCACTCCACCACACACACAAATAAATGTGTTTTTTGGTTTTTGGTTTTTGTAAGGAGAAATCTAACAACTCAAAAACTTAAAATAGGACCTGGGTTTTCTTTTACTAGAAAGACATAAAGGGGCATTTAGCAAATCTGAGTTGGGCCTGAAGATTTGTAACAATGAGCTTATTTTTTATTTTTTGTTTTATTTTTGGTTTTGTTTTTTAGGAAAACACACAAGTGTTTAGGACTAAGGATGCAATATGCAACAATTACTCTTAGCTAGTTGAAGGAAATAAAATGCACAAGTGTGAGCACGCGTGGACATGCAGAGGCACACAAAATGTCACACACAGGCTGGGGGCAAAGAGGTACATGACTACCGGAGCGGGGGCTGCTGAGGCAAGAAAAGTACCTGAGTCCAGAAGTTTGATACAAGCCTGGGTAGTATCAGAGGAGTATATTCTAGGACTCTCTAATGGGTTAACAATCTATAAGCCTAAAACTGTTCTCAAAATAAAGATTAACTTGAATCTAGTATTCATACTCTCAGGCTCCCAGATTTTCACAATGATGTTTTTAGGCAGTGGCTACACGATTTGACATTTTCATTTATAAAAAGATGTCTGTACAGATTTGTCTTCTTTTCCTGTTCTAGATTTTCTGTAGTAACAGAACAAATGGCTCTTTACTAAATGCTGCTAGGAGCCAAGCTCCTCCCAAGGCATACACATAACCCCTCAGATAGGGAATGCAGCACGCCATGCACTTCCTTTCCAAACTGAGCACTATGACACTCCTTAGCGACCCTTTGTGCAGGAGCCCACCCAGAGGGACTCGGAGTAACTGAGCAGTGCCCACACCTCTCAGAGCAGGTGACAATCAGGCAACGTCTCACCACATGACTCCATCAGCTCCAAACCCCCATTAGCCTCCCACTCAGTGGCTCTGACCTCTCTCAGCTCCTCAAATAAAGAATATGGAAATAGTGGTACTTCCAGGTCTCCTAAATGACACTTATATACTTGAACATCATTATGGCTAAGAAACTGGGGAAAAAATGGAGTCACATCTAAGTTTTATAACAAGAAAACTTAAGAAGTCATAGTTCCTTTGGAAAAGATTCCCTCTCGATGTTGCTGGCACACGCCTTTGATCACAGCACTAAGGAGGCAGAAGCAGGTGGGCCTCTGATTTTGGCCCAGCCTGGTCTACAGAGGAAGTTCTAGGACAACCAGGGCTACACAGGGGAAACCCTGTCTAAAAAGAAAGAAAGAAGGAAGGAAGGAAGGAAGGAAGGAAGGAAGAAAGGAAGAAAGGAAGAAAGGAAGAAAGGAAGGAAATGATTCCCTGAGCCAAAAGTAAAAAGAGCAGTGGGATTAGTTTCTTTATCAAGCTAAGGACTAAGGGAACATATGGGTACATACATGTGTGCTTGTATGTCTGTGGTACTAGTATGTGTGGGGGTGGCGCAGGGGAGTTAGGGACTGAGCCCAGGGCCCTCCACATTCTGGGCATGAGTTCTATCATTGACTATTTCCTCGGCTTAGAATGGGTCTTTAAGACATGGGTGTTAATTTTCTTCCAGTTAAAATGAGGAAAATAACTAAATATATACATGTTTATAGTTACATAGTTCATGGGGAGTGCCTCACAAACTATTTCCAAGCTAGCTTAGTCAGGGCAGCCTGGAGAGCTGCTCATTTCACTCCCCAGCCAGCTGCTTGTATCTCCTGTGGGTGAGGCTCAAACATGTCCCAGACAAGAATGAGGGCCAAGCCTGCCAACAGCTCTCTTCTTGCTGGAAGTCTCCTGTCACTAGACTCTGATTTCAAATGAATGAGGACATCTGTGCTCCAAGGGTGCCACCAAGTTCCCCACAGTGCTCACCAACATCTGGGTTCACATGCAAACGTGTTCATCAGTGGGCAGGCCGAAGACCAAAAGGTGCCAAAAGGCTATGGACTCATCTTTCAACCATTTCCAAATCAACAGCAATAGTGAGACATAATCCATGTACCACTCATCCACCCAGTGTGGGTTAAGGTGATGATTATCGTAACTTCTGAACATTTTTATCACTCCATAACTCTGTGCCCACTGGTAGTCACTCTCCCCGTCCCAACCGGAGAGCCCCAGCCCTAGACAACCACTCATCTTGTCTCTGTGGATCTGACAACATTTCATAGGGATGGGCTCACACAATAGGTAGGATACTTGTGACTGGCTCCTTTCTTGGAACCAAGTCATCCATATTGGAACCCATAGCAATACTTATTTTATCACTGAGTATTTCAGCTGATGAACATCTGGGGTGTATCTGTTTTGTCTGCTGTGAACATGTTGTATAACCCTTTTCATAGATGATTTTATTTCTGTTGGCTATACATACACAAGTGGATTCACAGGATAAGAGCATCTCTACCTTCAGCCATCTGAAGAAATGCCCGTTTTCCAACTGTATCATTTTACATGTCACAAGCAGTATATGTGGGTTCCAAATGACATCACAACCTTTCAACATGTACTTGCAATTCACTTGCATTCTAGTGGCTGTGAGATTTTCATCTGCGTTTCTCTGAAAGTTTATGACGTAGAACATCTTTTCATGCTCATTGGCCATTTATCTTCAGAAAAACATCTATTCAGATTCTTTGCCTATTATTTTACTGGCTTATCTTTCAGTTACAATAGTTATTTATATAATAATTCTCTATATATTCTAGAAATGGGTCTTTAGTAAGATTTGCACATATCTTCTCCCATCCTACAGGTGATTTCACTTTCTTGGTGCGCATTCAGTGCTGGGGCCTGAATCCAGGGCCTTGCACACATGAGGCAAATATTCTACTGAGCTCCAACACTGCCCCCCCACCCGAAAGTGTGGATTGAAGTACATGAGCTATTACTTTAAAAAATTAATTTTAGATTTATTTTATGTGTCTGAGTGTCTTCCCTACATGTATGTCTGTGGACCATATGCATGTCAACAGAGGTCAGAAGAGGGCATGGGATCTGTATAACGAAAGTTATGGATGATTGTGAGTCACCATGTGGGTACTGGGAATTGAACCTGGTGCTCTTAACTGCTGAGCCAGCTCTTCAGTCCCAAGTTACTACTTTTGATGAAGCCCAGTTTGCCTGTGCTTCCTTTTGCCATATTTGCTTTTGTTACAATATCTAAGAAGCCTATACCTGGCACCCTTGTGCATAAGAGTAAACCACACCATTAGTTTTATCCTCTGAGACATGGAAAAGATGACAATTTTCTACATTCTCTGGACTGAAGAGAAGCTCAGAGAACTGAAATCACATACATGAAATAACTTAATGTCTCTTCTCTCAAGAAAAAAATCAACGGACAGGAAGACAATGGATGGGTGGAGGGAAAGCACCAGAACTGAAAGAAAGCCTCAGAATGGGTAGTCCCTACAATGGCTGTTGCCTTGAACAAGACAACTTCTCTAAGCCTGTTTATTCACTGGTAAAGAGGAGTCACACTGTGATTGTTTTGGTGCTGATCTATAACTCAACCACTCAGGCACACACTGTCAGTGTGGCTAATGTGACTAGGAGGGAAGAGAATGAACAGTCAAGAATGCAGCTCCCAAACTTGCAGAATAACAAGGCTGCTGGTTGCTTTTCTTTCTAGCCTCTACTTGATGCTCTGCATTTCCTTGTACTCCCTGTCCTCTCTCAGAGTGCCTTAATGTATGCTTTCCCTCGTCACGTAATTAGCCTGCAGACCTCAGTGTAAATGAATGTTATTTCCTAGAGGAAGGCTTGGTAGCCATCACTATCGCCCCATCATGGTTAGGTGAGTCTGCTGTGTCCTCTCAGAGTGCCCCAGAGTCTCCACCAATCTCCACACTGCAGAGCACAGAGACTACTCTGGTCTTGCTAATTCCCAGGCCCTGGCATCTAGCAAGTGTGTTGGGCCTGGAACAAAGAAGAGTCCGGAGGAAACAAGGAAACACAACTCTAACTGACCCACAATAAAGACTACTCACCTAATACAGGTCTCATGTTCCAGCTCCTCTAAAGTGAACAGTGGGAAATTCTGACCCTTACATCTGAGTGTGGAATATATAGTGGTCACTGTACACATTTTAAACTTTTCCTGATAAACCTTTGGGGGAAAATAAGTGATCTCCATCTCCATTCCAAACCCTGCTCCTTGTAGGGCGCCCAGTAATAACATCATTTTTCTACCATCTGACAGCAATGCCACAGGAGAGAGGATACAGTCCTGTGCCACTATAAGAAAGTACTAGGGGACCCTCAGAGACAGTTAATAAGCTGGATGATGTCTAGACATTGGGTTCCATCAAGATATTAGATTTGAGGCAGGCGTAGTGGCCCCATTTTTAATCCCAGGACTAAGAAGGCTGAGGATGAAGATTGTGATTAGCTCAAGGCCAGCCTGGGCTACACAGTGAGACCTTATCATAAATAAATGTCATGGTTTCACCAACTTCTTTTTACTTACATGCTTCCTTGTAAGTGACAGGAACTGCTGCCAAGAAGCTAAAGATGCTAGAAAGGGTGAGCAAGTTGCTGAAGAGAGTACACAGTAATGATTAAAAGTCCTGGGCCCTCATCTTTCCCCTTGCTCTGGCCCTATTCTAGGAGTCAAGACACCACTAGCCGCGTGTGTGCTCAATTTCAGAAGCTACCTTATGGAAACTAGTGAGAACACTGCTGGCACTACAGAAACAGCACCCAGTGAGATGTTATTCCTGAAGGACTGCTGGGATCATAAACAGTTCTCTCAAGAAAAAAAAAAAAAATACTGCCAAGGACATTAACTTTGGAAGGTCAACAGATGGGGCCTCACTGTCTCTCCCATGCCCTCCTATACACTGCTCCTGAGGGAAAGAACTGTGAGATCAGTGTAGCTGCCCTAAGCTCGACACTCGCCATTACCTCTTGCTGCTTCTCCTCATTGGGATAGGTGTCTACAAACACTCCCAGCCCCACAAATTTGTCCATGTTTCCAAACACAGGCCCTAGAGAGAGAGAACAGATGATGAACAATGACATAAAGCCAAGAGTTGACAAAGGATAATATCTTATATGACAGAGGAAAAAGTGGTATTCAAATGACTCTCAGGCATTTCCTAAGATGAGCACACACAACACATAAAAGCACCCAGCAAAGTGCATGACCTACAACTGAGCCCACTAAGCAGCTATAGTTGTTTGTTGCTGAAGGCAGGAAAAGAGGGAAGGCCACTGTAACCTTGTTTGGTACTATAGTAGTTCCCTGATCCAAACTGGTTGTTAAGACACCCCTACCTACAGAATTCTGCTTCACAAACAGTTGATAAAGATTTTGTCCCAAAGAGAGAACTGAATTCCCAAGTTCTAGTACTTGTTGCAAGAGATCAGGTCAAATCAGGTTCAGCCTGCCATCCACTTGGAGCACTGACTCCAACAACAGCAAGGAAAACAGAATTCTCTTAACTCAAGGGCTGATATTGTTGAGTGCATGTGTCCAGAAGAAACTAGCTCACTGGTCTCCAGTGTTCACGAGAGCCAGTGCATTCAGCCAGCCAATGGCTAGGCTTCACAGGGAAACACAGAAGAAACCAACAAGCAAGAAAACATCACAGGATGAGCCAAGTTCAGACTGCTTAGGACTCAAAACCCCATTTTAGAGACTCAATAAGTTAATGTTCATTTACAGACATCAAGGGAGCAAGAAAACTAAAAGGGCCTTCTCAAAAAAGAGGGCACAGAAATCAACAGCCCTGCTACACCCATTCGGGAGCAACCCAGGGTCCCTAATACCTGGCTGCATTCGATCCTTTGTGTACCAGATTGCCAAGCCATCTCCATGCAGATTCTTCTTCCCTTGTCCATGGATCTTGAAGTGCACCTGTAGTTCCCAGTCTTTCAGGAAACATGGCTAACATGAGGAAGACAGAGGCAGGCATAAGGGAGGAGCATGAAATCTGAGACTCATAAAGCCCTCAGTAGCAATCTACAGACTTGGAAAGCAGCTTTGGTAAGGAGGCTAAAGTTAAAATGAAATCTAAGACTTTGGAAGTACTCCTGTCATAAAACTAAACAGACTAAGCCACTCAACCATTTAAGGTACTGTGTATAAAAGGTAAATGAACCACCTGATTGTTCTCACATCTTCCAGCAGAAACAGGATAGTACACACAAGCTGGAAAGGCATGTTAGTCTGCCATGATCCTACATCTACCCAGAAGGGCACCTCAGCCAACTGGGTAAAGAGGGTTGACTCAATACTTGTTTGCAACTGAAGATTATTCCTCTGAAAGAAAGACTCTAAAAAGCTGGGCTTCAAAGAAAGGTCAAAGCCTCATTCATTAAAGGAAAAAAAAAAAAGGAAGAAAAGCTAAGTCTACACAGAGGTTTCCAGGGGTAATTAGCGGATGCTATGAAGAACTCTAATTAGCTAAAGCTGGCATTTGGCCAACCTGAGGGGCAAGCCTAAGTTACAGTCCCCCAAACCTTTGTGCCAATGGCCAGGAAACATAAATGTGCCAGAGGCAAATGCTATCCCCTTCCACTGGGACAGCCTCTTGCAGGTGGGAGGAACATTAAGGAGATTGGTATCACTCAGACTTCTGTCCAGTTTTGGAATTGTGTACCAAAACCTTATAAAAACAGAGAAAGTAGTGAGTGGCTGGCTAAGTGTTCAACACAGTTACAGTGTTTTCAGGAGAAACCAGGGTGAGTACAGTATTTGGCTGGGAGAGGCAGCTAGTTAAAATCTGCTGGGAAGAAAGAAGGGAAGGGTTCAGCTGGGTTTGGCCTGGTTCAGCCAAAGCGTTTCCAAAAGTCTGTTCTTGACCTTGAGCAACACATTGTTTGATCACTTTCAGTTTTTTGTTGGTTTTTTAATTTCTGGGGCATCATCCAAAATAATTAGCATTAGGAGTAGAGTCAAAATGAAAAGAAGTTGGACAATTTCACAGCAGGGAGCCCTGATATTTCCAATAGTCTGCCCTATTCTGTCTTTTCATTTGGGTTATCTCTGCTATTTCATTTAGTTTTCAGGACAAGAAACATTCAGTGGCAGAAAGCTGACCCTGCAGCCAGCCCTGGAAGAAGGCAAGGCCAGAGAAGTGAGTCAGGAGGTATTTGATGCTAATTCTTGGCCTTGGGTATCGCAATGCTATATAGTTTTGCTCAGGGTGATGTTTAACAGTGGTTCTGAAGTTTTGCTGCATGTTTGAAGACCCCAATGACCTGGGCAGAGGTAGTGGCTCATGCCTTTAATTCTAGCACTAGTGAGCCCGAGGCAGGTGGATCTCTGCATTTGAGGCCAGCCTAATCTACAGAGCAAATCCCAGGGTAGCCAGGGTTATACAGAGAGACCTTGTCACGGAGAGAAGAAAGAAAGAAAACTCAATAACCAAATTGCACCCTATTCCAATTAACTCTGGAGTGGAATCCAGCCAAATTTGAGAACCACTTGCACAAACTATATATCCTACTCAGATAGCTCAAAAATAATTCCTTGGTTCATTCTGTTGCGAATACAGGCATCAGAGAATCTTATAGATTAAAGTATTAATCCTTGTACACGATAATTTAGTAACTCACGAGAGCCCATCAATGCAACTAAGAGTAGGTCTAACAACAGCATGTATTTCTGTTATTCTTGTAGCAAACTTTGCACAAAGTCTTTTCATGCCCACTGTCTGAAAACTCAGATGGGCTCGTACAACAGTATTATGAAGTCAGTTTAACAGGTGAAGACATAGAAAACCGAGAGGCTAAGCAACCTGCCCAGGGCTCATGGTGGCTGGGTAGCCAAACTGGATTTAGAATCCAAGTCAATCAATTCATTCTTTCATGTTCTGCCATGCCCCATATTGAACTCAGCCCTACAATCTAGGTTATGGTCCAGTCTGTGAAGATGGCTCACAGAAAAAGTGCTCTTACCCTCTGCTCCTTTAGAACTCTTGGTTAGAGAAAATGAACAGGGAAAGGAAAATCCTCTTTTAGGGGACCCACTCACAGCATCTATAGCTAATGAGAGAAGCCATAGGAATGTAAGATCCCTCCCCCTCCATTTATAGGAGTCAAGGAGAAAACATCAATGGATGTCAAAGTTGTCCCAAAAGTAACATGGTTTAGGAAGGACCTGGAAAACAAAAAGGATCATCTTACACTTGCACAAAATCATAGTGCATCCATGCCAGGTGCTCACTTTCTTGCCATCATAGCTCAAGGAAGACAAGGTAGCTAGAAAAGGTCCAGAGGACAAACAAAATGACTAGAGTGGCTCAAAGTGATTTTCACTCTGAAACAGAAACTTAAGCTCTTGACTGAAACAAGGGAAGGCTGCTAGGATCAAGTTTGGGATATATGTATTTCTTAATGCTTATTAACATTTATTTATTTATTTATTTACCATTTATTTAGTGGTAGTGTCCCACTATGTTGCCCAGGCTGAGACTGAATTTCTGTGCCCCCTCAAGTAACTAGAAAACAGGTGCACAACACAATATCCAGAGTAGAGAGATTAAATCATAGGTCTGAAGCCAGCCTGCGCTATTAGCAAGTTCAAGGACAGCCTGGGTTACAAGGTAAGAAACAAACAACAACAAAAACAGTAACAGCAACAAAATAAAACAATAGTTTTCTGTTTTACAAAGTAATGAAATAAGATTTAAGCTGTTAAACCCCAAGACCTGGTATGTCAGGCTAATGAGAAAATGAATTACTTGCTCTAACAAGAGGGCAACAGAGAAATATCTGATTTATTATGAAGTTTACTATTATCTCTGAACTAAAGACTTTTACTTTTTTTTATATATGTATACAACATTCTGCTTCCATGTATATCTGCACACCAGAAGAGGGCACCATATCTCATAATGGATGGTTGTGAGCCACCATGTGGTTGCTGGGAATTGAACTCAGGACCTTTGGAAGAGTAGCCGGTGCTCTTAACCTCTGAGCCATCTCTCCAGCCCGACTTTCACTTTTTCTAATGATTCATTTATTTTTACTTATGTGCATTGGTTTTTTGCCTGCATGTATGTTTCTGTGAGGGTATTGGATGCCCTGGAACTGGAGTTACAGACACTTGTAAGCTGTGGGTGCTGGGAACTGAACCCGGGTCCTCTGGAAGAGCAGCCAGTGCTCTTAACCGCTGAGCCATCTCTCCAGCCCTCTAAAGACTTTTATTATCCTTAGAAGACAGAATGCTGGGAAAGCCTGTAAATGAAGTAAACTCAAAGTCACTTCTGAGCTTTCTTAGGACATTCAGGGTTCTAACACAGGAAGCCTCTTACCACCCGATTCCACAAGGCACCCTGTTTACTTTGCATATCTGGAGTGAGGCGGATATATTGGGTCATCACCATGGCGTTGCCCATCAGGTTCCACAGCGAAGAACTGCTCGTTCCCACACCTAGGGGATGGAATACATCAGTTATCTTCATCAAATCGTTCACAAAGCCACCACAGATCCTACAAAAGTTTCAGCCATTATCTTTTCCTTTAGTATTAATAAATAAATCAGCCCAGGCTGATCTCAAATCCCTAGGTTCAAGCAATCCTTCTGCCTCAGCTGCCTGAATTACTAAGACCACAGGTACTTGTCTTCACACCAAGCCTCCTTTAGCCAAGTCCTTTGGGTGAGCCCAACACACCTCAGCTGTCATTTAAACACGGCACAGTAACCACAGTTCAGATCTATTCTTCCCATTTTATGTGTGGGTGAACTCCAGCACCGTGACAGGTCAAGAATTTTTTCACTATACCAAGGGATTGACCATCAAAATCCTGTGGGCTTAAACGTAGTCTTCTTTTAAAATCAGTCTCTCAAATGTCAAGCCGATTCTCCCCCAAGTCTCTCGGACTAATCATCTCCAGGTTGAAAACCAGTAAAACCCAAAGTATCAGCAGGGATCAACGCTAAGGAGGTACTGGATACACCTGCTAAACGAATGACATTTTAGAAACAGCATATAGCTTTCTCCGGTTTGAATCTTGTTTTCTGCACCCCCATCCGCAGCTAAAGCTATCTGCACTAATTTCTCTTCTTGGTAGACACCTGTGTCAATTTTTCTGGCACTGAGCTGTGCTTAGAGACCTAGAAATCCCTAAAGAGAGCAAAGCTAACCAGCCTCTTTCATCATCAGAGCTCGCGGCCTGGGAAGGAGCAGGTGTTCTAAACAGCAAACAGACTTTGTTTCCTGCGTTCTCACAAGTTCTACCCGGGTTCTTTCTCCTGCTTTATTTCTAGAGCAGCCACCGCTCCATCCCGATATGGGCTCATCGCTAACGGTCCTCGATCAACCCTCATTATTGTTCTCAGTTCTCTCTGCCTCTTATACTTCTGTCCAACTCCAAGCTCCTTCCTCTGAGCCTGACACTGGTGACACCTGAGAGCCCTGCCTAGACCTACTAGAAACTTCCAGTGCTCGGAAAGGGACGGGGGTGGGGGCGGACCCTGTCCTTAGGACCTGTGGCTCATCAAAGGAGCGGGGATCCTCGGGGGCGTCCCCTCCCGCTGGTGGCAGCGTCTCCGGGTCTACCCTGACCTGCGTCGCCGAACTTAGTGCCCATGCCCTCCCTTGCGCGACCACCTCGCCCCGGGCGCCTCACCCTGGTAGGGCTTCGACAGCGAGTGCTCCCGTTTCAAGTACTCCACCGCTTGTCCCGCCCTGACGTGCCACGGCCCCTGCACAGACCCCAAGAAAAGGAGCAGGAGCAATAGCCTGGCCCCGTCCCGAGCCCAAGCGCGCAGCCGCCACCGCTGCCACCAGGAGGGTCTCACAGCCGCCGCCATCTTTCCCACCGCCGGCCCTTCATCAAAAAGCCCGCCCCGTTGCCCAACCCATTGGCCTGCAGAACCATCGGCCCGACCTCCCATTGGTTCCTGGAGAGTCCCCGCCCCCGCAGGTGAGTATCTCACCGATTGGCTGCCTGGTAGCAGTTGCCTTGCCAACCCAGGCAAGGGGCGTTGCCGAATGCCCAGACTACTAATTTTTTTTTTTTTTTTTTTTTTTTTTTTGCTTTTTGTCCTAGGCTTCATCAGGCCTGCCAGTTACAGTGATTCTTACTTTGTTTCTGCGTTCTGTAGTAAATTTAAAGCGATAAAACTTTTTTTTTGATCCCAAGCAAATGTTCTGTCGTTTGTATTTGTATTTACTTGACGACCGCCAAGCCTTCAGTCAGGAAGACAAAGAAATGAAAGGAGCAATAGACAAATCCGATGGTAAAGGACCTGGCCTAAGATGTGGGGGAGCATTAGGAGTCCCAGTACTCAGAAGACTGAGGCAGGAAGATGGGGAGTTCACAGTGAGTTAGAGAGCAAACTAAGTGATTCATTAAAATGAGAGAGCTAGCAAGTTATAAAATGTATAAAAGACTAAACAAGCACTACCAACCAACATCACCTGATGACATTTATAGAAATGAAATGTTTACCAAACTGGGTTGGGCGGGGGCGGGGATTGAAAACACACAATCCATTCCCTTTCCATAGCTTCTTTCACGCCACAACAACCTATATCCAACATGGTTCCATCATCTTGTTATCAACCAGCCCTTAATGGAAGGAGACATAAGTCCCTTGACTGGGCACCTAAAGCTCTCTGCCATCTGGCCCTGACCCTCCCCTAGAGCCAAACTGCCCACAGAGTCCTTATTTCACCAGCTGCTGCTTGCTAACTTCCTACTCTTTCAGAAACTTGCTTCCTCTTACCCACTTCCTCCTGGAGGCTTTCCTTGATTCTCTCCGGCCAGAGCATGTGTGCATCTCTGAACTCTGAACATGTTCCACAGATCTGTGAGATCTGTGTCTACATCTTCCAATAGACATAGTCAAAGTTAACGCTCACCTGAGCATGAGTAACCAGAAACACGCTTCGGGGAAGACCAGCTTTTCCCGATGACGCTTTACAAACTCCACCCAAAACAGATGCAGGGCAACTGACGTTCGGAACTGCAGTCAATCTGTTTATGTCCAAACCCTGACTGTAAAATCGTTCATGACCCACAATGGCCATAGGATAGAATCCAATCTCCCTAGTGTGGCAATCAAAACACTTTACAACCTGATCAGATCAGCCTGTATACAGCTCTATTATAATGGATGTCACTGAAATTATGTAACTCAGTTAACAGATGATGCATTTGTCCCTTTCAAGGGATGCAGCCGATGGGCCATGGGAATCAGTTCTTATTCACCAGGCCCCAACCACTTTCCCATGCCCTAACCTTTATCGCCAAAACAGAGTAAGGGTTCTAGTGGTTTTGAAGAATTATTTCCACTGTATTTCTGTCAACTAGATTGTTTGTGTTGTGCTTGCACGATAGAATTTAACCTTTTATTACTTTTATTTATTAGACTAGACCATGGTCGTGGGTCTCCCCCCCTTGTGGTGCTATGGCTTAAATCTAGACCTTGTATGTGCTAGGCAAATGTTCTGCCATTAAGCTATAGCTCCAGCCCTATTTATTTCTTTTTCTTGCACTATGCGGGAATCAAATGAAGAGTTTCATGTGTATTAAGCAAGTATTATACCACTAAGCTATGCTTCCTGAACCCCCTTTCCCTTTAAGATAGGGTTTCGTGTAGCCCAGGCTGGTGTTGAACTCACTATGCAGCCTAAGGGGGGCTTTTAACTCCTGATCCTCCTGCCTCAGCCTCCCAAGTACTGGGATTACATGTGTGAACCATCAGGCCTGGCTCCGGCCCTCCGTTTCTAAGTACACCATGCACAGGCTTAGTAATATGAATTCATGTTGCACAGTCATCAGTTAGATTTCTGGTAGATTTTCATAATCAGATCTCTCATTGTAAAGTGATGCAGAGATAAGGCAAATGAGCAGGCAAGGTGGATTTAGTGGCCAGTAAACCAGATGGTTTTGTTCAGACTATTGCAATAGGGAGAATGCTCACTAATGATACAGATATCAAAAAGAAATGAAGCCTGGGTTTTTAATGAAGCAGATAAGCAAGGGAGTCATCGTGAGGAAAGATGAGGGGGAATGTCTTATCAGAATTACTCTGGAAGGAAAAGGCAGTGGCTTACACCTGTATGCAACACTCAAGAAACTGAGGCAAGAGAATTGCTACAACTTTGAGCCCAGGCTAATTTATGTAGCAAGTACCAGGCCAGCCAGCATGTACCTTTTATTCCAGCACTTGGTAGACAAATGCAGATGGATCTCTATCTAGTGGTTCAAGGCCAGTTGGGACTGTAGCCAGACCCCGTCTCAAAAATCATTATCATCATCATTATTCAGTAAGTAGCTTTTATTTGGGGCTATTCTATTAAAAATAGTCATTTCTCTGAACAGGAAATGGTGAGGGAACACAGAAAACTAGGAGCTGCCTTCCAGAAGGAGGGCTCGGGTCAATCAGCACGGTCAGAGTGTTGAGTTGTGAAGGGAAAGCAGGAGAGCTGTGATACCCACCACACATGGCCCTACTCACAGACTGCCTTCTGATGGATGGGTCAGGTATCCATTGACCTATCTACCACCCTTTTTGCTGCCAGACATTGTTTGTTTGTTTGTTTTCTCCATGGAACCCCCGCCCATGATCTAGGGACGCCTAACTCCAGGACAGGCAGCATTTGTAAAATGGTGTGCATTTCATCGACTCTGTGATGCCTCTACTTTAATTTTTTTTCCCTTTTTTCTTGGTTTTCAGAGAGAGAGTTTCTCTGTGTAGCTCTGGCTGTCATGGAATTTGCTTTGTAGACCAGGCTGGCCTCTCGCTCAGAAATTAGCCTGCCTCTACCTCCCTAGTGTTGGGATTAAAGGCATGTGCCACTATACCCAGCTGGAAAAGGTGTTTCTAAGTGCCATATTTGGGTCTCCTTATAATTTTATTCAAATCAAACCTGATCTTCTGATACGTTCATGAGGACTCCTGATACTCTCTCGCTGTCTTAGCAGTTTTTGTTTCGCAATATAAATCAAGATCCTGTTGGGGAGCAGTTAAGAACACTGGCTCTAGCTGGGCCTTTCATCCCAGCACTCAGAGGCAGAGACAGGTGGACTCTCTGTGAGTTTGAGGCCAGCTTGATCTACAGAGCAAGTTCCAGGACAGCTAGGGCTATAACACCAGATACCCTGTCTCAAAAAACAAAACAAACAAACAAACAAAAACCAAAACATTATATAAGCCAGTCTGGTCTATATAATTAGTTCCAAGACATCCAGAGATGCCTCAAAAAACAAAAATAAAGACGCAAGCACTTCCAAGTCACTGGCCCAGAGCTGTGGTTTCCGTGGCTGGGGAGGTGGTCAAAGCGGGCACCCTGCCCGGCTCTGCCAGCGTCACAGCGGAAGCGCCCTCCCTCAGGACATCAATGCAAGCCTGAAGAAAAAGCAATTGCTCCATTTTAAGCCGTGGCATATCTGTTATGCAGAAATATGACTTTGGGAAACAGTCTTCAAGAAAGCCTTGATGAGCTCATACAGACCCAACAGGTCACCCCCAGCTTGCCCTTCAAGTTCTTCTTCAGTTTGATAGAGCTGTGAATTCACCATTGGCTCAGAGAGTCAGGAACAGAGTCCATTTCAGGGGCTCTCTAAATACATACAGATTCTGCAATAATTTTTGGACTTTTGTATTGAATGATGTTGAATTCAAGAGAGAAGACAGAACTTAGTAGAGTGGATAAAGTGAAAATTGTAGCCTGCGATGGTAAAAAATACTGGCTCCAATACAATGGAATGAGTAGAGAAATGAGTAGAGAAAATAAAATAACCTTCTGTTATTTTCATCTCTTTTTGAGAAAAACATAGAAGAGACTTTTTTTTTAATTTATTCTCACGGTGCAGAAATGACACCACTGTGCTATACTGTAACCCAAGGGTTCCACAGAGAGAAGCATGTGACTCTGTTCTCTTATATGGCCTTTAGTACACAGCATAAAGAAATGTGACTTTTTTTAATGACAAATCAAAAGTGGTTGCCTTCATATGAATATTCTTCAATAAACTTCTTAGCCAGGCGTTGGTGTCGCATGCCTTTAATCCCAGCACTTGGGAGGCAGAGGCAGGCAGATAGCCCTGTGAGTCCGAGACCAGCCTGGTCTACAAGAGCTGGTTCCAGAGCAGCCTCCAAAAGCCACAGGGAAACCCTGTCTCAAATAAATAAATAAATAAATAAATAAATAAATAAATAAATAAATACAGAGAGATGAGGATATAGCTTAGTGGTAGAGGACTTGTATACACAAGACCCTGGATTCAGTTTTCAGCATACACCTACACACACACACACACACACACACACACACACACACACACACACACACGCATGTGCATGCACGCACGCACGCACGCATGCGCGCGCACATACACACACACATATATGCACACACATGTAGAGAGCAGAGAAGAGAAGGAGGAGAGCGAGGAGGCTAAGGAAGAGAAGATTGTAGCTCAAGGGTAGAGTATTTGTCTAACATGCTTGAGACCTTCCACTAATTAAAAAAAAAAAAGGTCTGGGTTTATGGCTTAGTTGCTTCCTTTAGTCAAAGGTAAATGCATAAAAATCAAAGTTTTGATGGCCAGACCTCAGATCTGCTGCTGTTGTGTGAAGAAGTGGAGCTCCTATGAATTAGGATCTGCCTCTAGGATCCAGATATCTGCTTGCTACACAGTCAAGTCACATGATTGATAAGCGCTTGCAGAATGGGGCAGGAAGGAGAGCTCTGTCATGTGCAAGTTGGAGGGTTTTTTATTTTTGTTTGTTTGCTTTTGGGGGGGGTTCAAAGCAGGGTTTCTCTGTGGCTTTGGAGGCTGTCCTGGAACTAGCTCTTGTAGACCAGGCTGGTTTCGAACTCACAGAGATCCATCTGCCTCTGCCTCCCCAGTGCTGGGATTAAAGGCATGCACCACTAACGCCTGGCCGCAAGTTGGAGCTAAACATCTTTTTTTATTTTTTTATTTTTAGATTTCTTTCTTTTTGTGGGGGGATTGAGCCAGGGTTTCTCTGTGTTAACAGCTCTGGCTGTCTTGGAACTCACTCTGTAGACCAGGCTGACCTCAAACTCACAGAGATCGGACTCTGCCTCCTGAGTGCTGGGATTAAAGGTATGTGCCACTACCACCCATTGATCTATTTCATTTTTATTTATATGAGTGTCTTGCTCAAATGTATGTTTGTATACCATGTGCATGTTTAGTGCCTGATGAGGTCAGAAAAGGGCGATGGATCCCCTGAAGCCTGTGTTATGGATGGCTGTGAGCCACCTTGTGGGTGCTGGGAACTGAACCTAAGTCCTCTGCAAGGACAGCAGTCACTGTTAACCATTGAGCCATCTCTCCAGCCCCACATCTGCCTTTTCTGAGACCAAGCTCTGCTGTATGAACACAGGGAACTTACTTCATCAGTCTGGATCTCGGTGAAAATGGGTGTGAGATGAGCACAACCTGGATTGCTGGAAGCATGAGATAAAAAATCCCATGAAGGATGTATAGGCACAGTGGGGTTCTTGAAAGTTCTATAAGGGTAAGTGAGACTTTGTTACAGCTAGCCTACTAATTCCTTTTCTTTTATTTCCTTTTTAAAAGTTATTTTTCCTTTTTTAAAAAGTTTTTTCCCCCACCGGGCTTTGGTGGTGCATGCCTTTAATCCCAGCACTCAGGAGGTAGAGGCAGGTGGATCTCTGTGAGTTCAATACCAGCCTGGTCTACAAGAGCTAGTTCTAGGACAGCCTCCAAAGCCACAGAGAAACCCTGTCTCAAAAAAAAAAAAAAAAAAAAAAGATTAATTTTCGGGCTGGAGAGATGGCTCAGAGGTTAAGAGCACTGACTGCTCTTCCAGAGATGCTGAGTTCAATTCCCAGCAACTACATAGTGGCTGACAACCATCCGTTATGAGATCTGGTGCCCTCTTCTGGTGTGCAGATACACATGGACGCAGAATGCTGTGTACATAATAAATAAATAAAATCTTTTAAAAAAAGTTTTTTTCTTTGAGAATTTGGTACGACTTTTGACCATATCAACACCCCCAACTCCTTCTAGATCCACCTCCCTTACCTACCCTACCCAACCTACTTTGTGTCCCTCTTTTTTTTTTCCCGTATCATGTCCAGTTTGCTGTGCCCATATATTCAGGGTGTGTGGCCTTGCACAGGAACATGGTCAGCCTACCAGGAACAACACTGTTGAAGAAACTAACTCTCTCCCAACAGCATCAGTTCCCAAAAGACCCCCAGCTAGGGGTGAGGCTTCCTGTCTCCCTCCCTTCTCCCTGCTGAGATTTGGTGTGGCTGGAGCTTGCACTGGGCTTGTACACGTTGCCATCACCACTCTGAGTTCATATGTGCAGCTGCTCTGCTGTGTCTGGAAAACGCTGTGTTCTCATAGCCATCCACTGCCTCTGCCTCTTAGACTCTTCCCACACCCATTTCTGCAATGATCCCCGAGCTGCAAGAGGAAGGGCAGTATATGTGTTCCATTTGGACAGATCATTCTGAAGTCTCTTACTCTCTGCACCTTGGTGGGCCTCTGTGTCAATCAACATCCCCTGCTAACAGAAGCTTCTCTGATGAGGGCTGGGAGATTCATTAGTCTATGAATAAAACAACGGGTCATTAGGAGGTGGTTTAAAGGGTCTCAATATGTGGCCCGGGTGTGTCTCCAACTTGAGATGCTCACACATAAACCTGAAATCTTCCTAGCTTAGCCTCCTTAGGGCTAAGATTACAGACCGGTGCAACCATGCATGGCCCTACATGCTTTGTGAAATGTATTCTGGGAAAGGGACTCTGGTCCTTTTAAATGAAAGTACTTGGGAGAGCCAGATGCAGTACCACATGCCTATCATCAAAGCAGTCAGGAGGACTGCCCCAAGATGGAGGCCAGGCCTGTTTACTTAGCAAGTAAACATGTCACACACACACACACACACACACACACACACACCCGTCTCACTAGGTAGCCAGGCTGTCCTCAAACCAATCCTCCTGCTTTGGCATCCTGGGTGCCTGGCTTCCATGAGGAACACTTCAGACAGCTTCTTTATTGTTTTTCCACTAAAGATAGTAGTCTT
This sequence comes from Cricetulus griseus, assembly GCF_003668045.3. Classification (NCBI taxonomy): domain Eukaryota; kingdom Metazoa; phylum Chordata; class Mammalia; order Rodentia; family Cricetidae; genus Cricetulus; species Cricetulus griseus. The sequence continues at coordinate 11,744,832 of NW_023276807.1, read as the reverse complement.
GCTAAGCCCACAGACTGCCACTGAGTTGTATCCCTAGCCCATAACTGTTCCTTAAATAAAGATTTCTATCTTCCATCTTGAAAATGTGTATGTCCTTTAGTTTCAACATTTCTCAGTGAAAATGACTCCTTGGAATGCTGGAGGTAATCAGGTCTGGTTTTCAGCACTGTGCTCTGCTGACCTTTTCTAGTCACACAGCCTCAAGCAAGGTATTTAAGGTGTTTGGGGCCTATTTTTTCTGTGAATAAAATGGGAATATCACAAAGACTTTACATCATAGAATTATTGTAAATACTGAAATGGGGTAAGGAGATAAAAGTGAGTGGCTAAGATACAGTTAGTACTTGGTAAGTGGGAGTTTGGATTTGATTTTCTTTTGCTTTTGTTCTTGTTTTATGAAAGAAGGTCTCACTATGAAGCCCTGGCTGGCCTGGAACATGTTTTATAGACTAGGCTGACCTTGAACTCATAGATTCATCTGCTCCTGCCTCCAGAGTGCTGGGGTTCCCGAATGCAACATCATGCCCAAATCATACTTAGCTTTAAAAAAATGTTAATCAGTCAGGCACTGGTAGCACACAATTTAAATCCCAGCACTCAAGAGACAGAGGCAGGCAGATATCTGTGAGTTCGGGGCCATCCCGGTCTACACAGCGAGTGCCAGGACAGGCTCCAAAGCTACACAGAGAAACCTGTCTCAAAAAAAAAAAAAGTTAATCAATATTTGTTCCCTCATATCTGTTTTTCATTGTTTTAGACAGTGTTGTGATATACCCAAGGCTGATTTCAAATCCTTAAACGTCCTGCTTTTGTCTCCCAAGTGCTGAGATTATAGGCATGCATCACAATGTACCTTCTTATACTTTATTGTACTTATTGGAGGCAATATGTATGCCATGGTGTGTGTGTGTGTGTGTGTAGGTCAGAGGACATCTTGTAGGAATCAGTTCTCTCTCCGCCATGTAAATCCTAGGGATTGAACTTAGGTTGTAAGGCTTGGCAGCAAGTGTCTTTATCCATTGAGCCATCTTGCCAGCCCACAATATAACTTCTCAGCTGGACATCTCCATATCATACTCACGCAACAGATTGTCAACAGTAATCTTTCAAATTTTTAAATTTCTATCACATCCATCACTCCTCCACTAAGAACTCTTGTCTCCCCTTAAGTAGATTAAAACAAAAACACAGGCTGTAGATCAATGCCAAGTCTTTGACTATAACGTCAAAAGAAATGGAGAGCTTTTGATAGGTTTTGATACAGAGCAAATGTAACTTCTTAGTTGTTTTTAAAGAGTCACTCTGGCTGTTGACCTGAGAGAGAGAGAGAGAGAGAGAGAGAGAGAGAGAGAGAGAGAGAGAGAGAGAGAGATTGTAGGGCAGCAGGATGGAAGCAGAGACCAGACAGGAGACAAGTGGGCGATCTGAAGGAAAAAGGAAAGTCTCTGGGCTGGGTGATGGCAAAGAAGTGGGAACATCTAGTTGGATTTTATGTTATTTTTAGATTTTATTTATTTTGTTTGTGCTTTGCCTATGTGTATGTAAGTGCATCGGGTGTGTGCAGTGCCTGTGGAGGCCAGGAGAGGAAGTCAGGCCTTCTGGAATTGACGTTACAGAGAGTTGTGGGCCCGGAGAACTGAATTCAAGTCCTCTACAAGAACAGCAAATGCCCTTAACCACTGAGTCATCTCTCCATCCACTAGCTGGATTTTATTTATTTGCTTGTTTGTTTGTTTATTATTTTTGTGGTTCAGAAGATTGAGGCCAGGGACTAAATGGGCTATGCTATCAGCCCCAGCTATCTAGATTTTACATGGTCTATGCTTTGTATCGAAGGTTAGCTCCAAAAAGATTTACTGTGTAGCCCAGACTGAACTTGTAGTCACACCCCCATTAGATTTCTGAGTGTGGGGATTACACGCCTGAACTACCATACCTGGTGAAAATATTTTTAAATTTTTCTTCTGAAGGATGGGATAAGGCACTCACCACCAAGCCTAATTACCTGAGTTTGATACCCTGGACTCACATGATAAAGGAGAGAACTGATTCCCAAAAGTTGTCCTCTAGATTCTATATATCTACCATGGCACATCCATGCATGAGCACATGCGTCCACACACACACACACACACACACACACACACACACACACACTCACACACACAAATAAGTGTAGAATAAAATTTTAAATTTGTTGAAAAATGTTTTTTAATCTGAATTTTATGCATTTCTACAATCCCAGCACTCAGAAGGCTGAGGCAGGAGAATCTTGAGTTCAAGTCTATTCTGGCCACATAGAGAGGCTTTGTCGAAAACAAACAAACAAACAAACAAACAAAAACAAAACAAAACCCTGGAGGCTAAAGAGAAGGCTAAACACTCAAAAGTACTTCAAGTGGACCCAGGTTCTATTTCCTGCAGCTGCATGGCAGTTCACACTTGTCAGTAACGCCCGTTCCAGGGGATCTTCTGGCCTCTCTGGTGCATATCACACACATGCATACATATACCCATACACATAAAAGAAAATTGTAAATAAAAAACATCCTGCAGGGCTGGAGAGATGGCTCAGAGGTTAAGAGCACTGGCTGTTCTTCTAGAGGTCCTGAGTTCAATTCTCAGCAACCACATGATGGCTCACAATCATCTGTAATGAGATCTGGTGCCCTCTTCTGGCCTGCAGGGATACATGCAGACCGAATATTGTATACATAATAAAAATAAATAAATAAATATTTTTTTAAAAAATCCTGCATTTGGCCATGCCTGGGGGCACAGACCTGTAATCCCGTTCAATTGGGAAGCTGAGACTCGATGGTCACAGTTCAAAGTCTGTTTGGGCCACCAGCAGACAATTTCAGACCAGGCTAGGTAACATGGAAAGACCGTCTCTCAAAATAAAAAGAGAAAAGGTGGATAGGGTGACACTGTCCTAGCATGCACAAGCCACTAAATTCAATCTTTAACATGGCTTAAATATAAAAATAGCACCCATACTAAATGTGTAGAGACTTACTTTGTGACCATTCCATACACAACTGTTAATACAGGGTTCATACTGTGTTGATGTCAAATAATCTAAAGATGGTTTAAAGTAAGCAGAATGGGGGTTGGGCATATCAACTCAACAGTAGAATACTTTTGTAGCATGCATGAGGCTCTGCTTGATACTCTGCTTTGAAGAAAAGAAAAGGCTCGGCTGCATAAGACCACAAACTAGGCTCCCTAGTTTGGGTGTGGCTGGGACAATATATGAGGTCAGTGGCAGGGGGTCCAAGATCTAACACTAATGCAAAACCGACTTAGTGGAGCCCATTCTGTATGGAGAGATACAGTGCTCAGCCTAAACACAGGGGTGTGTGGGGGTGGAGAGGTTCCTTGGTCCCGTCTCAATGAGATGATGGGACAAACTTAATAGACTTCCTAGGGGAGGCCTTAACCTCTCCGTGGAGCAGATGGGAAGAGGGGGAGAGGGAAGGGAGGAGGGACGGGGAGCTAGAATTGGAATATAAAAAATAAATTAGTAAAAAAGAAAGGAAGGAAGGAAGGAAGAAAGAAAGAAAGGAAAGGGTGAGGGGACATGTGGGAAGAGACGGGTTTGGTATCCTCCAAAGGTCCTGGAACCGATCTTTTGATGATACCAAATAATGACTGTACTTTCAGTGTATAGTCAGCAGTTTGTTGGTGAGACAGGGAGAGGTGTAATAGAAAGAGGGGAGTGAAGCAGAGCTCCAAAAGATTTTGCCATGTCAACCGGAAAGATAGAATTGCTATCTAGAGGGAAAATTGTGGGGAAAGCTTGGTTCGGAGCGCATGTTGTGGTGAGGATTTGTAATCTCAGCACTTGGGAGGCTTAGGTAGAATGTTAGTGAGTTAGAGGCCAGCCTGAGCTACACAGTGAGTTCAAAACTGGTCTGGGCAGCTAGTGAGACCCTATCTCAAAATAAGAAGGAGGAGGAGGAAGAGGTTGGGGAGATATCTCAAAAAATAAGAATGCTTGGCCGGGCGTTGGTGGCGCACGCCTTTAATCCCAGCACTTGGGAGGCAGAGGCAGGCGGATTGCTGTGAGTTCGAGGCCAGCCTGGTCTCCAGAGCGAGTGCCAGTATAGGCTCCAAAGCTACACAGAGAAACCCTGTCTCGAAAAACCAAAAAAAAAAAAAAAAAATGCTTGCTGGGTGCCTGGCAGTAGTGGTGCACGTCTTTAAATCCAGCACGAGGGAGTCAGAGGCTGGTCAATCTCTGTGAGTTCAAAGCCAGCCTGGTCTACAGAGTGAGTTCCAGGACAGTCAAGGCTACACAGAGAAACCCTATCTCAAAAAACAAAACAAAACAAAATAAAACAAAAAAAAAGAAAACAAAGGTTCAGTGAGAGACTCTGTCTCCGGGAACTAAGGCAGGGGCTGATGAAATAGGAAACCTGACACCCTCTTCTAGCCTCCCCACCTACATATACATATGCCCATAAACCACAGGCATGCATCGTACATATACACAAGAAAGAAAATATTTTAAGTAAAAAGAGAACTTCGATAGCCAGACCACCGATGGCTACTTTCAATTTACAGTCTTTATGTGGGTTCTTCCCTGCAGAATATCAGGTGCGGTCCATGTGACCAATGGAATAGGAATTTAATAGGAAGTTAAGTAGTGGTTTGTTGTTTTGTGAGGCACGATCACAAAACACATCTTTGTCTTCCCCACAACCCTTTCTTGGATCATTTATTCTAGGGAAAGTCAGTTACCATGCTGTGAGCAGACAGAATAATGCAAAACTACAGCCTCTTGCCAGTGGCCAGGCATGGGAACTTGGGAGTGGATTTTCCCAGCTTCCAATCAGGCATTCAGATAACTGCAGCCCCAGACGACACTGAGTACAACTTGTGAGCCAGAACCACCCAGATGAACTATTTCCTAATTCCACGGGAATTATGACTTAATAAATGTTTACTGTTTTGAGCCACTTAGTTTGGGGGGAGATAATTTGTTATGCAGCAAAAACAAAACAACAAAACTAACATACCTCTAATAGTTGAGTGGTGGGGTTAATGTAAGAAAAAAAGAGAGATTGTTTCTTTCCTGGAAATGGGCTGAGTGTAGTGTGGGCCAAACTGAACCAGCACACAGGCAAACGTCTGAGAAGCTGACAAGTACTAATGGGCAAACTTGGAAGTAGCCTCAGGCTGGCTTTGACAGCATCCTCTCCCTCTGGCACATGCTCATAGCTGCTAGTTCATATTTAATTTTCTAATGATCTAATTCAATTAGGGTCCCTGCAAATAAACTGGAGATAATGAGACAGAGAGAGAGAGAGAGAGAGAGAGAGAGAGAGAGAGAGAGTCATTTCATGCTACCATCAAACACCTCTGCTTCAGCAGACTTAATGCTCTGCCCTAGGACTACTCTAACAAAGGGATGAGAAATGGAAAAAGACCTAGAGCAGAGAGGGAGTGTGAACCATAGCATACACACACACACACACACATACACACACACACACACACACACACCACACCACACATTTTAAGAATCCACCATCTGCCCAGCCCCAGCACATCTGGGGAGGCACACACTTAGGAGGCAAGGCTATAGGATTACCCCAGATTCCAGGCCTGTCTGGGCTACATAGTAAGACCTTGTCAAAAGACAACAAAGAAAACCCAAAATCTGGACACAGTTATACACATCAAAGCAGTGATGACCAAAAGTGGAGGGAGGGAAGAGAGTTAAATTGTGGAAGATTTCTGGGTGTTGCACCCCTTTAATCCCAGCACTTGGGAGGCAGAGGCAGCTAGATCTCTTCGAGTTCGAGGACAGCCTGGTCTACAAAGAATGTTCCAGGACAGCCAGTATTACACAGAGAAACCCTGTCTTGAAAAACAAACAAAAAACAAAAAAGACTTTAATTTGAAAATAGATTGATATAGTTTTATATAATTATTTTACATGTTTAGATGTTTTACCTCCATGTATATAAACCACGTGTATGGTTGGCGCCTACAAAAATCAAAAGAGAGTGTCTGTTGGATCCCATGGACGTGGAGTTCTAGATGGTTGTGAGCTGATATGTGGGTGCTGGGAACTGAACCTGGATTCTTGGTAAGAGCAACAAGTGTTCTTAAACACTGAGCCATCTCTCTGATCTATATTATATATATAATATATATATATATATATATATGTTTGTCTGTGTGTGGGTACATGTATGAGAGTGTAGCTACCTGCTAAGAGAAGATATTGGATGCCCTGGAACTAGAGTTACAGTGAGCTGCCTGACATGAACTAGGAATTGAAGTTATGTCCTCTGCAAAAGCAGAACACACTCTTAGCTGAGTCATCTCTCCAAACCCTTGACCACCTTTATTATTGTTCATTTGTTTTTGAGACAGGTGTCACCATGTAACTCTGGCTACATAGACGATGTTGGTCTCAAACTTAGAGAGATCCACCTGCCTCTGCTTCAGAAGTTCTGGGGTTAAATCTGTGGGATCCTTCCAAATTTTCAGAAGAAGTTTTATAGAAATTGCTAAACACTTTTACTTGGGGGAAAAATAACTATCCATATTATAACCTTGCTGGGTTGGAATTCTTCAAAAAATGTATTTACTTTTCTGTTCCTTGAACACGGGTCCACAGGAAGATGCAAGGATCCTGGAGGGCTAGAATCAGGACAAGCATAAATGGGGTCGAAATCCACTCTTGTGTGAGCCTTCACTGGTTTCTTAAGCTTTCCAAATCTCCATTGGAGAATGAAATGAAAACTCCACATTGTCCTAAAATAATGTAAAGTGTCAAGCACACACCTTTGATCCCAACACTCAGGAGGCAGAGGCAGGTGGCACTCTGTGAGTTCAAGGCCAGCCTTGACTACAGAGTGAGTTCCAGGACAGCTAGAGTTACACAGTGAGACCTTGTCTTGGAGAAAAAAACAAACTAAATTAAAAATACATAAACAAAATGAAAAGTAAGCAAGGATTTATGCTGCCAATGGGGCTGGGCATGGAATAAGAAACAAATAATAATGACTAGTTTTCCTCATTTTTTATTACTATGAAAAGGGGCTGTAGAGACTAAGTGGGTAAAGGTGCTTGTGGCCAAACCTAAGGACCCAAGTTCAAGCCCCAGTGTCCATAAAGCAGAAGGTGAAAACTAACTTGTCCTCTGATCTCCAAACATGTGCAGTAGCATACATACACACACTAAAATGAATAAATGCAAAAAAATTCAATAGATTTGTTTTTATTTATCAGCTGGTTCTCAGCACCCACAGGGAAGCTCACAGTCATTTACTCCAGTCCCAGGGTACCTGATACCCTCTTCTGTGCCTCCATGGGCCAGAAAACATATGGTGCACAGACATATATTTAGGCAAACACTCATACTCATAAAATAAAAATAAAATCTTTAAAAAAAAAAAAGAAAGAAAGAAAAGACACCATGGAAGATTGGGAGAGGTGTCTGTCCCCAAGGGCAAGAGTAGAATGATCCATGGAAAGGACAGGTCCTTGAACAGATCAATGTCATCCATAGCTACTCAATCTAAGTGAGCCTTTTCTTTGATGGAAATAGCTGTATTTTTTCCCTTTGGTTGACTGATATCTTTGTTCATTTGTTCTTATAGCAAAATCCCTGAGACTAGTTAATTTATAAAGAATTCTTTATATTTAAAATATAAATATAATTTATATTTATATATAAAGTTCACTGGATTCATGGTTCTGGTGTGTGAGAAGCCCAAGAGCAGGCACTTCTCAGCAGCTGGTGAGAACCTTTGTCTATGCCATAACATGGCAGACTGTGTGCTTTGGAGAGACTAAAAGCCAGGTCTTCTCTTCCCCTTCCAAAGTCACTAATACCCTCATTCTAATGACCTTGCCTAATTCTTTCTCAGAGTCTCAGATACCATCAACACATGACTTTGGGGGCTGAATTTCCAACACATGAATTCCAGGGGACACACCCAAATTATAGCCCCAGGAACGACTGTTCAGCCAAGAATTTAAATTAGGACAGAATCTGCATCTGATTCAGTCTTCTTGTGTAAAAGGCCCTGAGGCCCAGCAACACAAGCCACTCACTAGGGCTCTCCAAGGAACTAGTGTGGTGGCAATTGTTTAGCTACACCTGAGGAAATCTGGACGGACACCTGGGAATGAAGAGCTCACGTCCTGATTTCTGGGTGGGGCAGGAACACAATCAAAACTGGCCCAATTGATTTGCCCAAGGTGATTGATTGCCACATGTGGATTGTGAAGTTACCATGTGTCTTAGGGTTACTATTGATGTGATGAAACACCATAACCAAAGCAACTTGAGGAGGAAAGGGTTTGTTTGGCTTGTGCTTCCACAACATAGTTCATCAAAGGAAGTCAGGACAGGAACTCAAACCAGACAGGAACCTGGAGGCAAGAGCTGATGCTGAGACTTTGGAAGAGTGCTGTTTACTGGCTTGCTCAGCCTGCTTTCTAATGGAACCCAGGACCACCAGCCCAGGGATGGCACCACCTACAATGGGCAGGACCCTCCCCCATCAATCACTAATTAAGGAAATGCCCTACAGCCAGATCTTACTGGGGCATTTTCTCAATTTGAGGTTCCCTTCTTTCAGATGACTCTTACTTGTGTCCAGTTGACATAAAACTAACCAGCACACCATGAATGTGAACATCAATGACAGAGAATTGACAAAGAACATTCTAATCCTCCTCCCAAGGACAGTTCCAATAGGATGCTTCTAGCAACACATGAGACCAGTATTGTTCTTGTTGTGGATTGGTCAAGAAATCAATTTATGCTGGGTGGTAGTGGCACACTCCTTTAATCCTAGCACCTGGGAGACAGGCAGGTGGATCTCAGTTCGAGGTCAGCCTGGTCTACATTGTGAGTTACAGGACATCTGGGGCCCAGGGCCACACAGAGAAATTGTCTAAAAAAGAAGAAAGAAAAGAAAAAAAGAAGAAAAGAAAAGGAAAAAGAAAGAAATCTGTTTGACTGGGTCAAAATCAGACGTTTCTCTCTCTTAGGAAATAAAATACCATGGCTCAATGGTTAAGAACTCTTAGAGGATCTGGGTTCAGTTCCCAGCACCCACATAGTGGCTCACAACCATTTATAGCTCCAGTTTCAAGGGAAAACACATACACATAAAATTAAATCTTTTTTTTTTTTTTTTTTGGTTTTTCGAAACAGGGTTTCTTTGTGTAGCTTTGGAGCCTATCCTGGCACTCTCTCTGGAGACCAGGCTGGCCTCGAACTCACAGAGATACGCCTGCCTCTGCCTCCCGAGTGCTGGGATTAAAGGCGTGCGCCACCAAAAAATAAAATATAATACAGGGTCTGGAGAGATGGCTCAGTGGTTAGGAGCACATAGAGCTGAGTTAGGCCCAGTGCTCACAACTGACCCTTACTCCAGCTCTCCAGCTCTAGGGGATCAGAAGCCTCTAGCTTCCCTGGGTTGTGGTAAACACACACACACATACACACACACACACACACACACACACACACACACACACACACACACACACACACACGAAGGTAGAGGGAGAGAGGAGAAAGAGAAGATAAAGAGAGGAGAGAGGAGAGAGCACAAGGAGTTAAATATAGTCTCAGGAAACAGACTGGCTAAGTGCTTCCTCCTCTTCTACCCTAATTCCTGGTGCTGTCATTCGGGCCTCTCTTTTTGTTTTGTTTTGTTTTGTTTTTTTTTCTAGACAGGGTAGCCCTGGCTGTCCTGGAACTCGATTTGTCGACCAGGCTGGCCTCAAACTCATACAGATCCACCTGCCTCTGCCTCCTGAGTGCTGGGACTAAAGGCGTGTACCATCCTCCCCCCCCCCACAGGGTTTCTCTGTGTAGCTTTGGAGCCTATCCTGGCACTCGCTCTGTAGACCAGGCTAGCCTCGAACTCACAGAGATCTGCCTGACTGCCTCCTGAGTGCTGGGATTAAAGGCGTGTGCTGCCAAAATTTTAAAATATTTTTAAAAGCTGAGGAGATGGCTCATGGAAAGGTAAGCACCCCATTTGTGTGGTAATTCCAGCCTCAAAAGGCAGAAACAGGTAGAGTCTTGAAGAAGCCGGCTCTGGGTTTGAGGGATACTGCTTCTGTCTTGCCAGAGGTTGCAAAAGCAGGTGCTTCTGTGGAATTTCTTTGAATTTAATTTTAGCCAAAACCAAGTGGGCCCTGGAACGGTCATTAATTCTTATAATAATTCTCTTGATATTCTTCTCTCTTTTTCTCCGAGCTATATAGATTGAACGCAGGGCCTGCATATGCTAGGCAAAGCAGTCCACCGTGGAAGTGCATCACTAGCTGCCTTGCAATGTTTCGGTGTTGTTGGTCCACACTCTAGGGGCAGCACGCCTTTCAGACATCAAGGCCTTTGCTTCCTACAAACCTAAGGAAGGATGGATCCGGAGGACCCACAGCAGGGTGTCCTTTGTACCTTCTCAAATTCTCTTCAGGCAAGGCCGCCTCTATCTGTTAATTACATGGGATAAGAAGCTTGAGGCTTCCCAATGCCAGAAGTGAGTTAGCCCACTGATCAGCTTCAAACCCACACAAGGGTTAGACCCTGGTCAGGTGCTGGGGCCAGTGATCCCAAGCACTTCACTTTTAATCCTTTGTAAATATTCCTCATTTGTTATCTCAGTCTTTCGCTTTCTCCTAGGGATCACTAGCTAATCCCTTGCAATACAAAAAGGTCAGGGCTGGGGGTGTAGTTTACTGGCAGAGCATTCCTTTGCATGTGGGAGGCCCTGTGTTCTCTCTCCAGCACCATGTAACAAAGCACCTGGAAGAAGTGGGTGTCATGGCACTTGCCTGGAAGGCCAGCTTGATAGCAGAGGATATTGAGTTCAAGGCCAGCCTGGATGACCCTGTTTCGAACAAATAAAAAACCCAACCTATTGTATGGAAGACAATAGATGTAAATTGCAATCTTAGAACCCAGGACTTATTTCAAGAATATATAAAGAACTAGGGATTTAGTTCAATGCTAGACCACTTAAGGAATCAAAAGAGATAGAGACAGAGAGACAAACAGTATTTGTGTGTTTTCAGAAGCAAAAGAAAAAATCTTTCTGGGGTAACCAGACTTGATTGAGGGCAGTGGGGTGTTCCAGTGCGCAGGTGGCAGTGGGCAGCAGAGGGAAGAGGAGGAAGTGCTCTTCACAGAGGTTCTGGAAAAGCAGGACTTGGGGTCTCCTGGATACTGAACGGTAGGCTTCTCTCTCCCTGATTTTCCAGGCTCTGACCCCTTTGAAGACCTGTCTCCAGTTCACCTTTACCCGGCATCACCACCACTCCAGCTTCCTTGCTCCTTTCTATATAGAGGCCAAAGTGTCCAGATGTGCTCTTGTTTGGTCCTATGTGACCTTTCTCTCGGTTCCTCCCCGCTTCCCCACTATTCTCTACAGATCTCCCTCTGGAGAAAAGGGAAGAGAAGAACACGACTGTGGCCAGGGTTAGGTGGAGACACACGGTGATTAAAAAAGAATGAGGGCATCTAGGGAGGAACCCACTATTACTGTTTTGCTAAATGACCATGTTGCCAAACTGCCTTTTAAATATTTATGTCTATGCCCATAGATCTGTGCTGCTCTCTCGTCTGTCAGTGAAGCTTCTTCTTGTAAGGGGACTCAGAAGTAGTCAAAGTGCTGAGAATAAGTGACTCTGTTCAGCCCTAAATGGGACATCTATATTAACAGCTCCCTCCTCCATATGCACCACTAAGGCTCAGGGAACATCTTGCGGTGTGTGTGTGTGTGTGTGTGTGTGTGTGTGTGTGTAAAAGCAGGAGGGTGGAGAGCAGAGCTATGAAATGCTATCTTCTGGACATGACATAGTCACTACACTCAAGAACTAATAGCTGTTGTGGTTCCTGCACAAGATCAAGCCAGTCAAAATTTTGGAATGGATGGGTGAGTGTCTCATGAGACCCCTCACCCTTAGCTGAGAAACTATTGGTAGTTGATAGCTGGTGGGGAAGGAAGGGTAATTTCTCTTTGCCAGTGCAGCCGCTGGTAGGTTGCCCAGGTTCCAGGCTATAGCCCCACACCCAAGCACATATAGGTAGCACTAATCTGACTTGGCAGCTTATTAAAAATGGGGTGGGCATGAGGCTGGAGGGAGACATATTGTGGGTTGCAGGTCCAGTTGAAGAAGGGAGTAGATATGATCAAAGTATATTGACTATACGTATAAAATTCCTGAATAATAAATACATTTTTTTTCAAAGCAAGGGACAGGGGCATGCCCTCTCTAAAAATCCTGGCTACATCATTTGTATCATGACCATGGTCACTGAGCACATCTATTTCTTGCCATAACCTGTGAAGACCTTACCAGACATCATCACATAGCATTCCAGGATGTTCCAGAACCCCAGACCTCATGGGTAGTCTGCAGCCCCCAGTGTGCCTGCAGAACTCTGAACCCCAACACTGCAGCATCCAGTCTCCTGTGGTTCTGCCCCCAAGGAGAATACCATGCCAGGTGCCTAAGGGACCTTTGAAACCTACTTACCCAACTAATACTGACTGTCTTTTGGCTTTGTGGCTGGCAATTCCTGCCTGGGACACATCCTTTCTTTGGTCTGGCCCTCTAACCTGATGTTTTCACTTTATTCTCTGACTCAATGAAGTCAGAAATCATGACACTCTCTATACCTAGATTCCCATGCCCTCACTTGCTGTGATGATTTGAGTTGGGATTTCAGGTCATTTTGTCCCCATATACAGGGAGAAAGGTCCCTTCCCTCCTGAGACAATACAGTGATTTGGACATGTCCTACAAATAACAAGAACATATGTAGGCTTAGGCATAGCCTAAAGTGCTATGCCTAACAAGAACATATATAGTGCATAGGCTGCTATATGTGCTGATGATAAATGCCCCATTGCCCCAAACGGGCTTTCCACACCAGGGTCCATGATATAGCCTAGCTGACTGCCAGCGTGGGTTCAGGACATGCTGTAGACTCTGGGCATCATTGCTTTTCTGCCTCCAGTTCCTTCATCTTGGGAACCTAGAAGGTGACGAGGCTATGAATCCATCTTGGTAAGGTTAGATCCTGGTTTGCCAGAGTCCTTCATCATTCAAACCCCAGCATTAGTGTGATGCCAGGAACAAGAAAAGGAGTGACACTCCTGGAGGTAGCTTCATTGCCTAGGACTAAAAAGAAGTGCTTGCAAATATGGGAGAGATAGACATACTGCCATAGGGTCTACACTCACAAGGGACCATCCAGGTCTGAGGAGCTCATGAATGGAGGGGTTTGAAATGCTCATCACTTAAGAAGGACCTTCATCAAACTCCTTACTTGCCAAAGGAGACAACTCAGATAAGTAAGGACTTGCCACCCCAAGGTGGAGACACAGGTGCCTTTCTCTGTCCCCAAAGAGAGAAGTTTCTCCATGCTCACAGTCATCCACATTTCCTGATGCTGTATGCTATAGATTCTTTTCTATATTACTCTTTGAGAAAGTATGGCAGATGCCCTACCTACAGGTGCAAACTGACAGCCACAACCACTAAATTGCAAGTCTGACCTCCTCTGATATCTCTTATATTACCATTTCTTTATTTAATTTGTGTGTGTGTGTGTGTGTGTGTGTGCGCGCGCGCGTGTGTGTGTGTGTGTGTGTGTGTGTGTGTGTGTGTGTGTGTGTATCTGAACTCGCCTATGAGTACATGAAGTTAAGAGGTCAATGTCAGTCATATTCTTCTACTATACTCCACCTTATTTTTTTGAGACAAGGTCTCTCACTTACTCTGGAGCTCACTGTGTTTTGGCCCAGGGATCCTCCAGTCGTCGACTCCCAGTGCTGGGATCACAGACAGCTTATTTAACAAGAGTGCAGAATATCAAACTCAGGTCCTCATGCTTAAAATGGCAAGCACTTTAATAACTGAGCCATCTCCCTGGGTCCCATCAAGAGTTTTTTTTTTGTTTTTTTTTGTTTTTTCAAGACAGGGTTTCTCTGTGTAGCTTTGGAGCCTATCCTGGCACTCGCTCTGGAGACTAGGCTGGCCTCGAACTCACAGAGATCCGCCTGCCTCTGCCTCCCGAGTGCTGGGATTAAAGGTGTGCGCCACCAACACCCGGCTGCGTTCATTTTTTATAGAGCAAGTTCTGTTTGCTCTGCCAGATCAAAGAGGAATTTCATTTCTTTTTAGATTTATTTAATTTTTGTGTATGACCTTTAATCCCAGCACTTGGGAGGTTTGGATATATTATTATTATTACTGGTGTTTTGAGACAAGTTTTCTTTGTTTAGTCCTGATGTCCTGGAACTTGCTCTGTAGACCAGGCTGGCCTTGAACTCACAAGAGATCTGCCTGCCTCTGCCTCCTGAGTGCTGGGATTAAAGGTGCATGCCATCACTGCCCAGCTCCAAATTTCATTTCTTTACTTCATGGACTCTACTCTTATTCTCCTAATCACTATGGGAATCCAATAGTGAGTTAACCTGATTTTAACAGACTGTGTGTTTCTTAGCAGACCCTTGCATTGTTCCTATCTTGCTTTCTTTATTCTGCTTCTTTACATCTACTTTTAACCCAGTAGTCAAGTGCTTATTTTTCTTTCCCTTTGTTGGCTTCTGTTTCTTATACTGAGTGCAGCGCTCAGTATAAGTGCAGCTTATACTTATACAGTGCTCGAGTGCACAGCCCCAAAAGAGCAAAATAAAAATAGTCAATTGGTCGATAATAGACTGGGAAAGTTTTAAGGACAGAAAGAGCGGCAGGGGCCAATGGACAACGGATGATGAGGAGGCCTGGGAGAAGATTTTTCAGGGACCTGGGGTGGCTTTCAAACAATTCAGGCCGCTCTTCCTGGTTGGAGGAGACAAAGAGGGGACAGGAAGTCTTGGCCAGTGCCCAACCTGAGGCTACTGTTCACTAAAAATCTAGTCTTCTGGACATACTGTATGTGCGAGGCCAGGCACCTCCTGACAAGGAACTTCCTCCAGCAGGCTGTTTACAGAACTAGGCCCTTGATGCCAGAGCATTAAATCCAGCTTCTGCTACCAGGTCTCCCCCACAGCACTGCATGAGTGCTCCCTTCTGTTTAGGCTTTTTGCTGCTGGTATTGATTGCTGCTTTTATTGGCAGACTGTGTACCAAAGTAAAAATAAACACGGGAGTTTGTACAGGGAGACAGTGAAGGGCTTTCTGTGTCTCCAGGGCCTGGGGAAGCCTTGCTGGGAGATTCAGGGGTCAGCCCAGTCCCTGCTGTTTGGTGTAGCTCTACAACTAAGATAAGGATGTTTGTCATCCCGTGTCCTGCCCTTTACAGGGCGGACAGCTGTGGGTGGATAGCTGTGGTCATCCTCACACACTCAAGTCATAGCTGCTGAATGACATCCAAGTAGGGTTGTCCAGGAAGCAGTGATCTCAAGGCTAGAACAGCAACCACACCTCTCAGTTAGTTTCCACATGCAGCTGCCTCAGCTGGCCAGTCACCACAATTTGGGGTTAAGGATATGGTTCTGAAAGAGCAGGCAGCAACAACTATTACTACATAGGCAAAGCCTATTCGCAGAGAGTTGTCCTGTCATGTTCAATGTGTAAGTCAATTGTTCCCACATACTTAGTCAGGTGGTGCTGTGTTATCATTATTTCTGCCATCAAAATAAAAACTAAAACTATAACTAAAAAATACAACCAATCCAGGCATGGTGGTGCACGCCTGTCAACCTGCACTTGGGAGGTAAAGGGAGGAGGATCAGGAGTCAGTCTCAGATTTTGAGAGTTCAAAGCTAGATCTATAATTGGGCTACATAAGACCTTGTTTCAAACAACAACAAGAAGAAAACCAAACAACTAATCATTCTTACTGTCGTTTTCACACATGAAATAGGATTAACGGTGGAGATCTGAAAGGTCTAGGATTTGTGCCTAGGTTCTTACAGATGCAAAATACTTTGTGTTGCCAGAAAGATTCAATAACTATTCTGTATGTGTTTATTTGCTTATTGCCTTTTTTCCGGTTTTAGGCTGTAAACTAAGGTGGGCAAGGATTTTGGCTCGTTCGTTGCTGTATCGTCAGAGCCTAAAACGATTGTCTGGCACACATTGGGTATTCAATGAAAACCCATCCCTAAATAGAAATGACAGGTGGTAAACCTAAGTTAGAGCCTGGCCCCTTTAGGCGCCTTTAGAGGTTGGGTAGAGAGCCCTTAGGAAGAGCGAGTGGTGGGCTGTGGGGTGCGGGGAGTTCGGGGGCAGTGACAACCTACTTCTGACCTCGGGTCCAGATCAGCAAAAACCCCACAAGTGAGGAGGTTGTAATGCCAGCCCGAGTTCTCAGGTTCCCTTTTCTTTTTCTAAATCAGGAAATGCATTTTCCTCCCTGTGCTCGCAGCGAAGCGCCACCCGACCCAGAGCCGAGCTACAGGGTGCAGAGGACCCGCAAGGAGCTGGGCGTTCGGGGCCTGGGAGCCGGGTTCCCTAAAGAGGAGCGCGGGAGAAGCCGGGCGCCTCGCGGACGCTTGGCTGGGCGCACCCCCGCCGCAGGCTCCCGCGTTCTCCTAGCGCCGTTCCACCTTAAGCGCGCAGACCTCCTTAAGCCGGGCGCGCGAGCGCGGGTAGGGGCGGGACCTCGCATGCAAATAAGGGGCGTGGGGCGGCGGGGCGGGGGCGGGGCGCGGCTGACGTCAGGCCCGCTGCTGGGGCAGTTGGCGCGGCGGCGGCGGAGCGGCAGGAGGGAGGAGCGGCGGCGCCGAGTGAGGCGCGCGGCGGGGCGCGGGCAGCGGCGGGGGCCGGAGCAACATGGCGCCGGGGGCGGGGGCGGGCGGCGGGACGGCTGGCCGGCCCGAGGGCGCCTCCTCCTGGCCGCGCTGCTGCTGCCGCTATGGATGCGGGCGGCCAGCGGCCAGAGCAGCCCCCCGCAGAGCGTGATCCTGGGCATGAGGCTGGCGAGCTGCAACAAGTCGTGCGGGATGAACTCGGATGGCATCATCTTCGTGTCAGAGGGCAGCACGGTAAACTTGAGGCTCTACGGCCACAGCCTGGGGGCGATCTCCAGCAACCTGATCTCCTTTACTGAGGTGGACGACGCCGAGACGGTCCACAACTCCACCAACTGCCTGGAGCTCACCAAGGACTTAGTGGTCCAGCGGCTGGTCAACGTGAGCCGCGGGAACACGTCGGGGATGCTAGTGGTGCTCACCAAGTTCCTGCGGAGGAGCGAGAACATGAAGCTGTACGCACTGTGCACCCGGGCCCGGTCTGACGGGCCCTGGCTCAAATGGACGGACAAGGACTCCCTGCTCTTCATGGTGGAGGAGCATGGGAGGTTTCTGCCGCTGTGGCTGCACATCCTTCTCGTTTTGGTGCTCTTAGTGCTGTCGGGCATATTTTCTGGCCTCAACCTGGGGCTTATGGCCCTGGACCCGATGGAGCTACGCATCGTGCAGAACTGTGGAACTGAAAAGGAGAGAAGGTACGCCCGCAAGATAGAGCCCATCCGGCGCAAGGGCAACTACTTGCTCTGCTCGCTGCTCCTAGGGAATGTGCTAGTCAACACCTCCCTCACCATCCTTTTAGACAACCTCATCGGGTCTGGCATCATGGCAGTGGCCTCCTCCACCATTGGCATTGTCATCTTTGGGGAGATCTTACCTCAAGCCCTGTGCTCCCGACATGGGCTGGCTGTGGGTGCCAACACTATTGTTCTCACCAAAATCTTTATGCTGATCACCTTTCCTCTGAGTTTCCCCATTAGCAAACTCCTGGACTTCGTCTTGGGTCAGGAGATTCGCACTGTTTACAATCGGGAGAAGCTGATGGAGATGCTGAAGGTGACAGAACCCTATAACGACCTAGTGAAGGAGGAATTAAATATGATCCAGGGTGCCCTGGAACTAAGGACCAAAACTGTGGAGGATATCATGACCCAGCTCCACGACTGCTTCATGATCCGCAGTGATGCCATCCTGGACTTCAACACCATGTCGGAGATAATGGAAAGTGGCTATACTCGCATTCCCGTGTTTGAAGATGAGCAATCCAATATCGTAGATATCCTTTATGTCAAAGACTTGGCCTTCGTGGACCCTGATGACTGCACCCCGCTCAAGACTATCACTCGCTTCTACAACCACCCGGTTCATTTTGTTTTCCATGACACCAAGCTGGATGCCATGCTGGAGGAATTCAAGAAGGGTAAGGACCAGTGTAATTCCTGGTTAAATGTCCTTTCGACACCTCTTGATCCCCCTGAAGCGTCCCCTGCATGTTCTGTGTCTGCTGATTTTACTCTTATTTGTGTGATTGGTTCTGTGTCCCTTCGTCCATCACTTCCTGTGCCTCTGAGGCGAATGTTACCAGGTGCAGCAGAAACAGTTCTCAAGCCTTTGCCGTCTGCCAGGTACTGTGCTTTGTGTTTTTAGTTGAATGGAAAAGAGACACATTTGTCTGGAGCTGGGGGAGGGATACACAGTAAGGCTCATGTCTGTAAAGAGGCAAACACCAGGCCTCTTGGAGATTTAGAGGGTGAGGAGGGGAAGTAGTTAGACAGCTGAGGATGTCACAGGGAAGGAAACATTTGAGAGGACTCTTAAAAGATGAAGTGGCTTGATCTTAGCTCAGACCCCTCTTGTGAGGAAGCCAAAGATGTGCTTGTGGCTCAGCAGGTGGTCCTGTCTAGTGGACCTCCTCCTGGCTCTGCTTGTCAGTGACCACCAGGGGAGCACACCTCTTCCCAGTTTGTTCCCAGGTTGGAGCTCTGGAAGATCTGGGGGCAGGGGCGTACCGTCAGTCGCCCTCCAACCCACAGAAGCATTATTGGGAGGTCTCTCCTTGGCTTCCAGACTCAGAACAATGCCAAGTAGTAGTTTCCACTGTTTGGCAGAAGCATGGAGACCAACCTTGGGTTATTGTTCCACATAAACTTGCCCCACCACCAATCTTGAGCTGGCCTTGCACTGCTCGGGTGTGTGTGTGTGTGTGTGTGTGTGTGTGTGTGTGTGTGTGTGTGTGTGTGTGTGTGTGTGTGTGTGTGTGGTGTGTGTGTGTGTGTGTGTGTGTGTGTGTGTGTGTGTGTGTGTGTGTGTGTGTGTGTGTGTGTGTGTGTGTGTGTGTGTGTGTGTGCTAAGGTGTGCTTGGCTGGTTCCCAGGTAGAGGGTTTAGGGTTTACTACCCTGTCTCAAAGCTCAGGGCACACACCCCTTTCCTTATTCCCAACAAAGACTTCCTCCTCTTCTTCTATCCTGAAACCCTCAAAGTGTCTGTAAACAAGGTGATTACGGGGTAAAACCCTCGCAGGCTGAAGAAGGTGAGGCAGGGCAGAAAGGGCAACTCTTTAGAGAAGAACCTGGGGCTCATTTTGTAGGGACTTTTCTTCATAATCTTGGTCCCAACCTTCTTCCCATATGTAGAGCTGTTTCTGGCAAAGGCCCAAGCTAACCTGGGAACCACTTTTGAACCCTAGTTGTGTATAAGCCTGCGGTCATTTCTGAACTGGAAAGTGGTGGAAACAGTCTTGAAGTGGGATCAGGAGAAAAAGAGATGGTCTTGCCAGATTTGGTTTAAGACCAAAAGGTGTACTTGGGTCAGGCCAAAGGGTCAGGTTGGTACCCTCTCTTTTAAGTGTTCTAGACAGATCTCAGCATCAGAGCTAAGAATGTCTTGAGGGTTATAAACCAGGACAGGAGATAGTCTGGGTGGCATGGAAGGAGATTTGAGGGTACAGACCTAGGATCCTGTTTTGCCCAGGGTCAGAGTTGGGGCACAGGGGCAGTGGGGAGTGTGTCTTACCTCCATCTTACAGCTCCCTTCTCACCTGCCTCTGTGGTCTTTGAGGTGGTTACTGGTAGCGTATATACCCACCAGTACCTCTCAATCAGTGTGGTCAGATCTGGATGCAACTAGTATGGATTTGCTTAATTTGGTGTCCAGCTCCTGATCAGCAGGGCTGCTCTGTTCTGTGGGAGCATGCTGGGTCTGGACAGGGCATTTTTGGATGCTACTCTATCCTGTGAAGAAGTGAGCTAGAAAAAAAAAAAAAGAAGCTGGCATCTCTTTGACCAGAGCTCTTCTGGTCCCCCCCCCCCCCACTTTGATCCAGGACTTTCCGGAGTATGGATCCCAAGCAGTTCACAGAGAGGCAGGTGCACTCTACCCTGTGTATCAGGACACTGGAGATGTCAGTGTGATGGGGTGGCCACCCCTTGTGAACAGACCCTGGGCCTTGTGTGGCGCCTTCCTGGCCTTAGGAGACCAGTCTTAGTTCATACATTACCACAGAGGTGCCTTGTCATGTCCGTACCTCCCACTGTGTGGCCTCTCCTTGGTCTTTCCATCTGGTCCCTACTGCTAGCCTGAGGCTGCCTGTGATGTGGCAAACAAACCGAGTGTGCACTTAGAATATAAGCGTTTCCTTCCAAGTGTAGCGTCTGGAAGGCTTTTTGCTTTTGTTATTAAGAAGGAACAAGCGATCACTTCAGCACCACCAGTGTTATGCCAGACAGAGTGACATATTTTAGGGTCTTTGCTGGATCTTTCACCTCCAAATTGTGTGAAGGCACTGGACCCAACTCTGCTGGAAGCCTTCTGCCTAGCTGTAATTTTCTGTCTGTCTGTTTAGGTTTCTGTTTTGAGTCGGGGTCTTGCTTTGTAGCTAAGGTTGGACTTGCCTCTCAAGTGCTAGGATTGTAGGTGTGTGTCGCTAAGCCTGGACCAGGTTCTTTCATCTCCACTCCCCAGCTTTGTAAATTCGTTGAGTGTGGGACCGACTCTGCCTTATTGGTTTTCATCACTGAAAACACAGATGGGGCCTCAGCGAGCGTTAATTGAACAAATGAATGGATGATTGTCTGCCAGGTTTCTCAGGCTTTCCTGTTCTTGAACACACCTGGACACTCCCACTCCAGGGCTATTCTCCAAGAGAGCTAGAGAGGCTCCCTTTCCCCATCTTGCCTCTTCAGCACCACCTCCGTGAGACCTTGCTGGTGCCCCGTTTAGGCCTGTAGCCCCCACATCCCATCTGCCTTCCCAATCCTCCACCTTGTGCTACTTTTTCCTTTCCTCATAGCGCATCTCACTGCCAGCTCTGGTGCTCAGTGGTTTGCTGTGTTGTCTGTCTCCACCCAGTACAATATAAGATTCCAAAGGGCAGGCTCTCTGCCCTGATGATTGTATCGATAGCTCTGGAATGGCCCTTGGCACATAGTAAGGCCTAAATAAATCATTACCTAGTGAATGAATGACTTGTTGGATTTGGGAGACGGTTGTTCCTTTTCCAGAAGTTTTAGAATTTTGGATGGAGTGCTGTGGCACCTTCATCTGTACCAGGAAAAGCCAGGGGGTTCCTATGATAATGTCTTGATCCCAGGCATGACAGTTTGGGGCTCTGGGTGTGATGCTTGAGTCCCATTGCCAGTTGTCTCCCTTTTGCCTGCTGGTAAGCCATCTTTGGCCATGGGAGGTTTTACACAGCCTCCTCATTAAGATGAGTCATGAAATGCCCCTGCTCAGCAGGGTGTGGGGAGCTGAACTCCCCTAGGATTAAGGCAAAGAATTCTGTCTGCTTCCTACCTCAAGACAGTTAACATTAGATGCTTATCAACCTTCCAGCCACATTTAGGACAGGCTGAAGGTGCTTTAGGGACCTCAGGAGTAAGACTCTCTGTGGCATGAAGATATGCCAGTTAATCAAGGCCACCCAGATTCATGTAGTTTGAACCTTGGCCCTTCTACTGGAACCTCGCCTAGAACTGTTTGCAGTACTGGGTGTTGGGAGTGGGTTTGTCACAGCTTGGAATCCTGAAACAAGAGTACCCAGTGAAAGCTAGCCCAATGTACATTTCACGTCCACTTAGATGCTTTTGCAAGCGCCAAGACAGTCATGAATGATACCCCCCACACACCTTGAGCTCATCTTCCAGCTTTTGCTGTGCCCCTTCCTGGGGGTAGTCCTGCCCCTCCCAGGCATTTAGCTCATCTTTAACCATCTTATCTTTCCCCACCCACCCTATCACCCCCTAGACCACTGTATATCGAAGGACATGAACTCCACCCAGCCAAGGCTGGGGTTATGTTCTAGCCAGCTTGGTCACTGAACTATGAGGTGACCTTGAACCTGTTAGTACTCCTCTCAGCAAGTTTGTGGGGTGTAATTTAGAGGAGAAAGCAAGCTAGAAATATTTTCATTAAAAAAAAAAAAATCCCTCCCACATTTCCGTCTGTGCCACGTCAGATTTTCCCATCTACTTAACTATATTCCCAGAATAACTGTAAAGTCAAGGAAAAAAAAAAACAAAAACAAAACACTGCATGAGTTTTGCATTCACTCACTCTTGATTCCTGTCATCTGACACACCCCTTACCCCCAATACCAACTTGTTTATGCATTTTTTTAATAAACTTTTTGCAGCCTGTGTGTCAGACACAGTGCTGGCTGTTGGGAGTCAGAGATGTGTAAAAGCTGTCTATTCACAGGGCTCACAGTCTGCCAGGGAGACAGACATTCGATCAAGGCTTGGTTGTGCAAATGCAGAGATAGGGCAGGAGGGGACAAGGCTGAGTGGGATGAGTGTTGGAATGTTCGAGGAGGTGTCTTGCTTGTGATTTTGGATGGCTAATGTGATTTACCTATGGTAGGGAAAGGAGAAGGGGCAATCAGTTGGACGAGAATGGAGCAAAAGGAAATAAAAACAAGCCATCCAGACTTTTGACAGCATTTCTGCATTTCTTTTTAAAAGTTATTTCGTGTGTGTGTGTGTGTGTGTGTGTGTGTGTGTGTGTGTGTGTGTGTGTGTGTGTGTGTGATGCGCTAACTTTTAGGAGTCAGTTCTTTTGTTCTGCCAATGGCTTCCAGGAACCAAACAAGTGTTTTTACCCTGGGAGTCATCTCACTGGACTGGTTTTTGTTTTCTTGAGACAGTGTCTCACATTTGTAGCCCAGGGTGGCTACTACTGGCTTTGAACTCACAATAATCCTTCTGCCTCAGCCTTCTAGGTGCTGGGATCATAGGCAGGAGTCACCAGGCCTAACAAGTCAGCCTTTTGGACGTTGTCTCAGATGGTGCTTCTGTGGCCAGACCTGGCCCACACTACTGTGTAAATTGGGTAGCCACCTGTGTAGGTGAAAGTGTTCATGTGGGGTTCAGGAGGAAGGGCAGGGCCAGGACCGACATTGTCACTGCCAAGAGCACGAAGAAGGTGAGAAGGTGTCAAGGATGGTACTGGGAGCGGCAGCGAGAAGGTTGGAAAGCACAGACTGTTGGATGGGACATCTAAGCCCCAGGGGGCTTAGAGACAGTGCAGTGGCAGTTGTACACCTGATGTCCATCAACTCCTCGTCAGTCAGTGATTTGATCTTGAGGGGCTGTATCTGAGAGTGACAGTTGCTGCCTGTTTATGGATGGCACTCTGGGCATGGGGCATCCGTCCCAAGTGTGGGCAGCTGACAAAGCCCTTTGCCAGCCAGGCTGCTGCCTCCTTTCTTTTTGGTACCGTGCTGTGGGCAGGGAGCAGAGCTCCGTGGAGCAGGCTGGCACTGTGCCACCTGCAGACTGGTTCCCTCCAAGGAGCCAGGGCTTGGAGATCTCAGGGATCTACTGTTCATAAACCTCTCTTAAAACCCTTGATGGGTGTGCCAGAGGGTGCTGGCTGTGTCTAGGCCCTAATAAGAGCTTTTTAGCATACCAGCATTGACTTTGCAAAAGTCTTATATTTTTTTTTAATTAAGAGCGTCCAGCTCTAATGTTTTCCTAACAGCACAGGTCAGGATAAGGATCACTGAGCAAAGTTGAACCTGCAAACAGATGAATACTGAGAGCACAAGATCACAGAATAGTGTCCTACGGGGGCAGTGAATGAAAGGAGGGGCCTCCTTGAGGAGGCTGTCTTGCTGCTTTAAGTCTGGAGAAGCAATAAAGCGAGACGACCTTTCAGTGGGCTCTTCACAGGTGCCAGGACTTAGACGAAGACTGTCAGACAGGAAGTGACCTCATTGATCTTTTGAGCCAGCTTTGGGCAAAAGTACTTGCGCCTGTTGTCACTGCTTTTCAGCTCTTTGGTGGGCCTTTGGAGTGCAGGTCACTGCTTTGTCCGTGTACTGCTGCCCATCCTAGTACCTAGTACCATCCTCTAGACAAGCCCAGCACACCAAACAACATGGGCACCTTGGAACAGAAGGAAGCTGTTGTGCCAGTTTGAGTCTCCTTAGGAGTGTCTTTAGCCTTCACTGAATGGAATGTTGGTTACTAAAAGGCTGCACAGCCAGGGAACTCTGTATAGGAGGAGGGTGGGCCAGGCTCCTATGTCACTGTCTCAGTGCCTGTCTTTGACAGGGCCTCCTGGTTCCTTTGTCTAGCTCATGAGAAGGGACGGCCTGTCCTTGCTTGCCCTCAGACTGGCTCCCTCTTAACATTTCTTATGGGCTTAAGGACACTTTGAATTTCTGGAGGGAACTTACTCTGAGGATGTAAGGGTTATCCAGGCTCAAGTACCCACCATGACCCCAGGCTCTGCTGCCATGTCATCCAGCCTTGATCCTAGCACATCTGCGTGGGTCACAGCTGCTCTCAAGTGCTGCGTCATTGGGCCAGTCTTCCTCACTTATCTTGGACAGTAGTTACCCCTATCCTCACAGATGAGCATGTCAAGGTATCCTGTTGCAAGAAACTTGGAGGCTGTGTGAGGGACTTCTGAAGTCTGGATTCCTTATTAATATTCCTGTTTTATTAATTTGGCATTTTCTTTTATTTTTATTGCTGATCATTATTTTTTTCATTGCCATAAAAGACACACATCTCATTGCCAGAACTTCAGAAAAGACAACAAAAATCTAAGCCAAACCCTGTGACCAAGAAGGAATTACTTTGAATATTCTGATGTGCTGTGACAACTTTTTGAGACATTCATTTTCATACTTGGGTGTAATGGTGCACACCTGAAGTCCTTAGCATTCAAGTCTGTAAGCTGAGCAGGAAGATTGTGAGTTTAAGCCTAGGGCTGCCAGAGAGTCCCAGCAGGAGGTGGGGGCAGGAAGGGGAGGAGGGAGATTGAGACTTAACCTCCACTGTTTTATATTTTAAAAATTCTTGCAACAAATAGCAGTATCAAAACCATGTTCATGGTAACACAGGTCTGTAATCCCGGCAACAAAGAAGACAGAGGTTGGCAGATCTCTTGAGTTTCAGTCCCACCAGAGCTGCATAATGAGACCCTGTTTAAAGTAAAACAAAGCAAAACAAAAACCATTTTTATTTTCCAGCCACGTGCTCTGCCAGGAGCTGCCCATAGGTACTTTGACATTAAAATCATTGTCTACACAGTTTTATGCCCTGCTTTTTGGAACAGCTTAGATCAGTTCTTCTTGGGTAAGAAATGACTTACTATTATCTTGCACTCTCATTCCTGTTTTGCCCCACATGGCTCTGCAGGAAAGGTGAGCCTAGAGGCCAGATATGCAGTGCCAGCCTGTTTGGCCGAGGGGTTAAACGTAGTAGCATTGGAGCATTCCCCAGAGCTTGCCATCAGAATGGCCTCCCTGCTGCAGGCCTGATTTGCTGTGACCTGGGCAGGGTTCTAGAAAGACTGGTTCCTTGGGCTCTCTGGAATGCCTACTCTCTAGCCGGCAGGCAGCCTGGAGCCTCCTTGGAAAGAGGATCTACACAGGTGACCCCACATAGGCAGGGAGGCTCATTCACATGGCCACTCGCATGCCCCTACCCCAGATTTGCATTTGCATAGATGTGAACACCCCCCACCACCACACACACCCCTCACCACGTGTACAGGCAGGGCCACACCCTGGTACTTGCAGGCTCACGCGCTTGTATACACATGAACTATAACCTGGAGACCTATTCTCAGCTTAAGTCTTTCTCATCAAGCTTTCCCAAGAGTTAAAAGTAAGTTTGAAAGATAAGTAAGTGCGTATACAGCCAGTTTATTTTGTGAAATGTTTAGAATGGTGACTTGGTTCTTGAACTCAAAAAAATTTCCTTGGTAACTATGACTCTGCCCATCCGTGCTGATGACTGTGTCCACCTCCGGGCTGATGTGAGGACTGAAGGAGGCCAGGCATGCAAGGCATTTTGCTCTGTGCCCAGTACTATGTCATTGCATAGTAAACACGAGCTGTGTTAACTGTTCCTGTTCCTGTTGTCTGAAATGTGCCCCAGTTGGCACTGACAGCAGCTGGTGACCTCAGCTGGTGACCTCAGTAGCTCTTGTACACCGGCAGTCCTCTCACTGTTCAGCATGGTATCTTTTTTTTTTTTTTTAAGTTATAAATGCACTGAGCTCAACAAAAAGCCCACTATAGGGCTGTAGAGATGGCTTAGTGATTAAGAGCAATTATAGCTCTTCCAGAGGACCCAAAATAGGTTCCCAGCACTCAGGTCTGTCGTTCATAGTCACCTGTAATGCCAGTTCCAGGGTCTGTTGCCCACCACACTCATAAGCATAGCCCTCCTCTCCAGTTAAAAATAAATAAAAAAGAACTTAGTTTCTGTAAAAACAAAACAAAACAAAAAAACAGTTACTCAGTTTTTAAAAAGCCTATTATATAGCCATATGCAAAAAGTGAGATGTTATCTTATTTGTGAGGCTCTCAGAATAAGCTTAAAGAAAGTAGTACTGGGCAAGGACTGAATACTGAGGATATTCTCTTTAAAAATAAACATTGTATGCATGTGTACACATGTGTGTTTGTGTGTGCACTTGGCATCTGTGTGTGCCATTGTGTGTGGGGGGGTTGGTCAAAGGACAACTTCTGGGGATTGTTTCTCTCTTTCCACTACGTGGATCCCCAGGGATGGAACTCAGGTAGTCAGACTTGCTGGCAGGTACTGGTACCCTCTGGGCCATCTTGCCTTTCCTCTCTATCACCAACCCTTCCCTTTATGGTGCTGGAGATCAGACTCAGGGCCTTCAGCATGCTAGGCGAGTGTTCTGTCACGGAGCTTATTCCTAGCATTATTTTTTCCTGCTAATTGGAAGATGTTGAATACCATCTTAATTGCTGATACATCCATTTCCCAACTCCAAGGGCATAATGTCAGGCTAGTCAGGCAGGAGGAATATGGCTTTGCATGTCAGTCACAGCTGCACTTGGGTGTTTTCATTTCAGGATGGGGAGGAAGAGGCCATGCTGGTGGACAAGAGGAGAATCAAAGAGGACAGGGAGACAGACGGTGGGAGGCTCCAGACACGGAGAAAGAATACATATGTGTCTGTGAAAAAAAATTTTCAGATGATGTAACCCAGGCTGTCCTGAAACTCATGTGTAAACCAGATAAATTCATGGCAGTCTTCCTGCCTCGGAGATCTGGTTGCTGGAACCATAGGCATGAATCACCGTGCTTGGCTCAAAATGTTTTCTTATGGAGCCACACACCTGTAATCCCAATAGCACTTTGGGAGGCAGAGATAAGAGGATCGTGAGTTCAAGGCTAGCTTGGCCTAGATGGAGAGACCCTGTCTCAGAAAATAGACAAGCAAACTAAAACAGAATACTTTTCTTAGAAGTATCCAAGCAAGAAGGATAAGGAAGAATGCAAGTGCTGCTGCCTGGGAACTATGGTATAAGCAGGTGATGGCTTTTGGCCCAGTCCTTTGAGAAGTGGCTGCCTTCTAAAAGAGAGAAGGGCCAGCAAGGTGGCCACTGGTCATTTAGGTAAAGGTACTTGCTGTCAAGCGTGATGACCTGTGTTTGATCACATGATATAAGAAGAGAACTGACTCCCTCAGTCTGTTGTTTAACCTCCATATATGTACTGTGATACAATCACACACCCCCAATAAATGGATACCATGTGGCTAACAATAAATAAAATAAAAGAGGGGGCAAACAGAGAGCTTAAAGACGAAAATATCTGAATAGTTGACATTTATAGAATACTTATTTAATTCCTAGATGGGTGCTGAGACTCAGAGAGGCTGAGTCGTCTTCCCTCGGTGGCTTAGCAACTAGGTGACATCCCAATGCTGTTGGTGCTCGAAGCCACACTGTTAAGCATTGTGCTGTGTCACTTCAGGTAGCTATTTAGAAAAAGACTAGGAGAGAGGGGGTGTGGTGGGAAAGGTGAGAGTCGGGGAAGGGAAAGATGGATCTAGGACTGTCAGCCATTAGGGAGGCTGAGGCAGGAGGATTACAAGTTTAAGGCCTGCTTGGGCTTTAGCATCAATGTGGAGGTCAGAAGGCCACTTCCAGGGGTAGGTTCTCAACTTTCACCTTGTGGGTTCTAGGAATTGAACTCTGTTCTCCAGACTCATGGTTTATGTAGTTCAGGCTGGATCCATCTGCCTCTGCCACCTGAGTGCTGCTGGCATTAAAGGTGTGGGCCACCATGCCTGGATTCCCCCCACCCCGTTTTTTTGTTTGTTTGTTTGCTTGTTTTGTTTTGTTTTGTTTTTTTCAGGCAGAGTTTCACTAAGTGACTTTGGCTGGCCCTCAACTGATAATCCTGCCTCTGTTTGCCCAAGTGCTAGGATTATAGGTGTGTGCCATCGTGCCCATTTTAACACATTCTGATATGGGTACACATCGTAGAATGACTGCATCAAGCTAACTAATGTATGGATTCCCTTGTGTAATTAGCTGTGTGTGAGTGTGTGTGTGTGTGTGTGTGTGGTGAGAACACTTTGTCTCACATTGTTTGTAAATGCAGTCACCATGTTGTACAATAGAGCTGTTCAGCTCATTTTCCAGAATGGTATCTGCCCATTCCCCACTCAGTCCCTCTCCTGCTTTTCAAGACTTTGATGACTTGAGCATCTTGTATACGCATGCCTGTGTGCACAGATGTGGTTTGAACCTGGGGCCCCATGCATGCTGGGCAGGTGCTTTAACACCAAGCTACTTCCCCAACTGCTTGGTCCTTCTTCATTCTGGTGCAGTGATTCAGTTAATCAGCCTTTTCCTTCGGTTAAGTAAAGCTTTTGCTATTCATTAAAATTCATTGCCTGTGAACAAGTCAGGAAGTTTGTCTATGCTGTCTTCTAGAATCTAGAGTTTGTCTTCTCTTTTAGATCTGTAACCCTTCTGGAATTTATCTTTGTTGTACTCTGGGCAGTTCAATCTTTATTATTATTTTTAAAGTTTTTATTTTATTGAGCTATTCTTGAAAAATTATATGCATGCATACAAAATATCTCATTTTTTCCTTTCTTCTTTTTTTAAAAAGATTTTATTTATTTATTATGTATACAACATTCTGCTTCCATGTATATCTGCACACCAGAAGAGGGCACCAGATCTCATAACGGATGGCTGTGAGCCACCATGTGGTTTCTGGGAATTGAACTCAGGACCTCCGGAAGAGCAGTCAGTGCCCTTAACCTCTGAGCCATCTCTCCAGCCCCGATTTTTCCTTTCTTTTCTTTTTTCTTTTTTTTTTCTTTTTTTTTTTTTTGACAGTGTCTTTCTATGTAGCCCTAGAATTTACTATGTTGAACAAGTTAGGTTTGAACTGCCTCCCAAGTGCTAGGATTAGGTGTGTGCCACTTTAAAAAAGAGAGAGAGAGAGAGAGAGAGAGAGAGAGAGAGAGAGAGAGAGAGAGAGAGAGAGACAAGAAACCCCATATAGTTGCCCACATACTCTAGTATTAACTACTGAATGAAAAGACTCCTTTTTGTCTGGCACATGCCTTTAATCCCAGCACTCGGGAGGCAGAGGCAGGTGGATCTCTGTGATTTCGAGGCCAGCCTGGTCTATGGACGGAGTTCCAGGACAGCCAGAGCTGTTACACAGAGAAACCTTGTTTCAAAAAACCAACAACAAAAAAATACCAGCTTTCTTACTAACTTGTGACTTATGTATCAGGCTGTCTCTGGGGCCTGTAGTTCCTTGGTCTGTTTATTATTCCTTGTTCCAGTACTACCTTGACATAATGCAATAGCTTTAAAATAAGTTGGTATCTGGTAATAGTGAACCCTTTGTTTTTTAAGGACACCCTGGCTATCCTTACCTTTTCACTTGGGAATTTTATTTTGTTTGGAAATGTAGCATACCTACAGATGTCAGTCTCAGGTGGAATCCTTATTCCCTTGTACACTTGTGACCAACTTGTTTTAAGTTTTGAGTTTCCCACAGACCCCCCCTCAGGTTTACTAATTTTATTTTTTGGTGCTAGGGACTGGAGATTGGACATAGAGTCTCATATAGGCATGACAAATGCTCTACTGCGCATATAACATGCTAGAGAAGGCTTTCCCAGGCCTGTTAATTCACTGGAACAGTTCAAAATGGGGAAGTGCATCTTGCAGGATTGCAGTGTCATGTTGAAGGGTGCATATTACCAAGTTCTGGGAGAGCTGGAGTTTCAAGGTTTGAGCCTGTGGAGTCTAGGCACCTTCCCTCTTAGGACAAAAGTGTGATCACCAGCCAGGAAGCCCCACCCTCCCCCCAGCTTGCGCCAGGGCTTCCTTATGTAGGCATAATTGATTAAAGTCATTGCCCTCAGAACTGAACTCAGTCTCCCAGTTCCCCCATCCAGTAGCCCAGCAGTGCAAAGCCCCAAGCTTGTATTGCGGTTATTGGTCTTCTGGTGACCAATGCCTAAAGCTATCTGGTAGCGTATCCGAGTTGCCTCCTTAGTGTAGCAAAGACTTTCGGGCTTTTGAAGCCCCATGGGAAGAACCAGGGTTAAACACCGGATATGCTCTTTTATCATATATACTAGTATAGAGAAATAGAATTAACTTTTATTGTTGACCTTGCTATAAACTCAGTCTAATAATACTTATTATATATATTCTTTTGGATTTTATGCAGTTATATCATCTGTGAGTGATGGCAGTTTTATTTGTTCATTGCCCAACCTTTTACATTCTCCATCTTGTTTTTGTCTTATTTCAGAGGTTGGGACATCATGGGTCATGGCATCCTCACCTCATTCTTGGTTTAGGGGAAGTTTTCAAAACTCATCATCAAGGTCTGGTGTCTTAGAGTTTCTGTTGCTGTGAAGAGGCACCATGACCATGGTAAATATATATATATATATATATATATATATATTATATATTATTTTTTATTTATTTATTATGTATACAGTCTTCTGCCTGCAGGCCAGCAGAGGGCACCAGATCTCATTCAAGGTGGTTGTGAGCCACCATGTGGTTGCTGAGAATTGAACTCAGGACCTCTAGAAGAAGAGTCAGTGCTCTTAACCACTGAGCCATCTCTCCAGCCCCCATGGCAACTCTTATAAAGGAAAATATTTATTTGGGGTGGCTTACAGTTTCAGAGGTCTAGCCCATTATCATCATGGTGGGACATGGTGGCGTGCAGGCAGACATGGTGCTGAGGAAGGAGCTGAGAGTGCTACATCTTGATCTGCAGGCAGCCGGAAGTGAACTGTCTCACTGGACGTGGCTTGAGCATAGGAGACCTCAAAGCCCGCCTCCACAGTGACACACTTCCTCCAACAAGGCTACACCCACTCCAACAAGGTTATACCTCCTAATAGTGCCTCTCCCTATGGCCAGGCATTCAAACACATGAGTCTATGGGGCCATACCTATTCAGGTCACAACAGCTGGGGAGTCGCTAGCTGGGTAGTGCAGTACTCGCCTGGCATGCCGGCCACCAGCTCCCTTAGCATGAGGGTGGGAATGAGGATGAATGAAATAATAAACATGATTCACATGTAATACTGCTTCCTTTAATTTTTATAGGCCTCCTTTATTGGTGAAATTCTCCCCTTAGCAGTTAAATGTGCATGCATGTACACACACACACACACACACACACACACACACACACACACACACACGTAGGTTAGTGGACAACTGTGGAGCCAGGCTTCTAGGTTTGCATGGCAGTCCCCTTCACCTGATATTATTGAATGATTAACCCCTTTTGTTCTGAAATATACTGATTTCCCCCCATGTTGATTAAAACGTTGCACGACTGGAGTCAACCTGTCTTGCTCATGATTTATTACCCCCATTAACATCACTAAATGTAATCTGCTAATGTCTTTACTGGGAATGTTGGCACCTATGTTCATGAGAGATGGAGCTATAATTGTTTTTCCTGCTATTATAAGATGCCATCAGCTTTTTTAATAACAGGAAAAATAATTGTTTAATAATTAAGTCTTTCCCCCTCTTGTAATTAATATCTCACTTTAGGTGAGCAAGTTTAAACATATCAGAGAATCCTCTTGTCATATCCCCCCCCCCTCCCGCCTCAGTATCGGCTTCTTACATCACCTCTGTGATTGCTGTAGCTTTTCTCCCTCTTCAGGATTGACTATCAAGATCTAGAATAATTTTAATAGTTTGTAAACAATTTGGAAATGGCATGTAACTACCAGGAACCAACTGGGGCTCACCAAGGGGAAAAACTGCTAACTTTCTTTTCATTAATGTGTAATGGGGTAGAATTACTAGGCTCACCAAGTGGAAAACCACTTGCAGGCTAGAATGTGCTTGGATTTCAGCAAGGCCTCTAGCAGAACTTCCTATCAAATATTTATGGCTAACATGCACATGTGTGCTCATTGACTATGGTCTGACTTTTCAATAGATATGGCAGTAAATTACTGGCTAACTGCCCACAGGTTTGAAGCATAGGAACCTCCCAGGACTTTGAGCAAAGGCCTGATGGAGAAAGGGATCTTTGTGGCTGGGAAACTCTGGAAGAGGAGGCCAGCCACGCCCTGCTTCTGCCTTTGTGGTTCCACTAGAGAAAGCCAAGGGGGCTCCCGAAACAGGAGCACCGGTTGGAAGGGATAAGCAGTTTGCTGGAAGAGGACAAGCCCAAGGGGAGACTGGCAGTGCTGGTGTACTACCAGAATCCCTGGGACCTCCAGGCTACATGGCTCCTGCCCTCTCTTTGGAGAGACACCAGATTGTCAGCTAGATCAGCATCTGGGCTGGACATACTCACACTGTGAGACATTTCCATCCATTGCAGCCAGTGGAGTAAGTTCTAAGTTTTAGTCCCTGCTGCCTCATGAGTCCTAACTGTCTCTAACCATCCCACCAAGACACCTTAGATCTGAACGAATCTATATTAGATAATTTCAGAAACTTTTAAAGAAGAACCTATCCTTGGATGCCTATCTCAAATACATGGAGATATAGCCACAAGAGTTTCCATATGACACCAAAGGGGATGGCACAGTTGAAG
Organism: Cricetulus griseus; assembly: GCF_003668045.3. NCBI lineage: Eukaryota > Metazoa > Chordata > Mammalia > Rodentia > Cricetidae > Cricetulus > Cricetulus griseus. The sequence continues at coordinate 11,711,728 of NW_023276807.1, read as the reverse complement.
AGCCCAGATTGATTATATATATATATATATATATATATATATATATATATATATATATATCCTCATCCAAGAGTGGTGGCGCATGCCTCTAATCCCAGCACTCGGGAGGCAGAGGCAGCTGGATCTCTGTGAGTTTGAGGCCAGCCTGGTCTACAGAGCGAGTTCCAGGACAGCCAGGGCTATGTAGTGAGACCTTGTCTCAAAAACATAAATATATATGCCTACCTTTCCAAGATAACATCAACTAACTGTAATATATATATATATATATACATATATATATATATATGCATGCACACATATGGTAATATTTTTACTGCTAACAGGATATTTGGGGGTTGGAAATGTTGTTTAGTTGGTAGAGTGCTTGCTTTGCATACCTGAAGCCCCAGCATTCCATAAACTGAGTGTGGTGGTGGTGCATGCCTGTCATCCTAGTGCTTGAGAGGTAGAGGCAAGAGGATCAGAAATTTCAAGTTATCCTCAGCCACATAGTGAATTTGAGGTCTGCCTGGCCAAATGAAACTATGTCTCAAAAAAGAAAAAGTCCATTTGTACAAATACTGGTTATTTTTTGTCAGCTTGACTCATGCTAGAGTCATCTGAGGAAAGGGAACTTAGTTGAGATAATGCCTCCATCTGATTGGCCCACAGGCAAGCCTTTGGAATATTTCCTTGATTAATGGACCTAGTCCCTTGTGGGTGGTGCCATCCCTGGGCACGTGGTCCTGGGTGTATAAGACAGTAAACTGATCAAGCCATGAAGAGCAAGCCAATAGCTTCCACCACAGTTCTAACTTCAGGTTACTGCCCTGAGTTCCTAGCTTGACTTTCCTCAATGGACTATGCCTCAGGTTAGTTATGTAAGCCAAGGAATCCCTTTCCTTCCCAGTTTGCCTTATTTGGGGAGGGGTGGGACATAGTCTTTATCACAAAGATAGCAAGTTTGAGGTCAGCCTGAGCAAAACTCTGTCTCCAAAAAAGTCCTCTTGAGATAAAATTGAAATATTAGATAGCTGCAGGTATAATCTTATAGATGTTTACAGATAAAGCCTGGGCTTTACTTAAAAAAAAAAAAAAAAAGGCCAGTCAAGTGAGTGGGAGTAAAGAGGAAGCAAGATTGGCCAGGAGTCGTGAAGTATTTAAAGTAGGTGAGGCTGCGATTATGCTATTACCTCTACTTTTGTGTGCGTTTAATATTTCCCATAATAAAAAAAGATTCAAAAACCTAGAGATTACCAATGGAATGCAAAATCAACCGCATGATCATGTCCCTGGGGTGGCAGAGCAGTTAGGGTCCCTGTCTTCCCTTTGTCAGCAGCTCCGCCCCTGGGTACAGAGGTTAGCCGGCTGTTTGCAGCAAGGCACAGCCAATCGTCTCCTTGCATAATGACCCTGGATGTGGCTTCTCTAGTGAAATTCAAGATCAAGGTCTATAGTAGGAGACTTAGTGGCACTTTGTGGGATCCTTCTCAGTAACATGACTGTGGGACTAACAGACTTCTGGAGAGAAGGTCACCCTGACGCTGTGATGGTGACACCATGTGGGCATCTACTATCTACATCTACAAAGGGGCAACTGAGGTGTGGCCATCGTTGTGGGGCTTTTATTTCTTTTAATTAAAACTTATTTATTTGCTTAGATAGACAGATAGTGTGTACACATACTGCTGCACAGGTGAGTGGTCAGAGGACAACTTGCTTAAGTGGGTCCTTTCTTCCCACCATTGGACCCCATGCCGGGGATTGAACTCAGGTCATCAGGCTTGGTAGCAAGTGCCTTTATCCACTAAGCCATCCCACTAGCCCTCGTCTTATTCCTTTTTTGGCAGTGGGGCCCCACGGTGTTGTTCTTCCCAAGCAGTCAGCCTCCTGAAGAACTGAGACTCCAGGGCTATTCTACAGGGGTTTTTCCTAACTTTTTATTGTACCCCCCCTTCAAAAGAGTTTCATCGCTGTTCTTTCAAATACTATATATGTGTAGGTACTACTATGATAGTATATTTCATAAAATAAACAATTAAAAGCAACTTTCCATTACATTTATTTATTTATTTATTTATTTATTTATTATGTGTATATACACAGGCAAGATTTGCCCTGGTGTGTGCGGGTGTGTGTGTGTAATCAAGGAACAACTTGCAGGAATTGGCTCTTTTTTTTAACATGTGGCCAAGAGATCACACTCAGCGCAGGGACCTTAACTCACTGAGCCATGTCACCAACCCAATATAATTTTTAAAGAGGTAAAGATGAAGTCACCATATTTAAATTTGCTGTCCTAATAGTTATTATTATATATTAGCTCTAGTCTGGTCTCTCTCAAGACACAAAATATACCCAGGGTGGGATCCATGGTTAATAACAGTAGCTAGAAGTCTGCTTTAAATGGCGTTCTTAGTGAACAATTTTGAATTATTGTGGCCAGCTCCCATCAGCCCCAGCCCAGTCACTGCACTTCCCCATGCTGTGGTCAACAAAGGCTGCCTTTTTCTCTCTTCATGTTCCCTCCAACCTGCCATTGGCTTCCCAGAGTCACAGCACATTAAGCCTTGATCTGCTTCGTGGGGATTTATCTGGCTCAAAGTGCAGGGAACTCCTCATGTGTGCACGTGTGTCCCCTCTCAGCTGCTAGAGAGAGAGTAGAATGTACAGACCCTGCCCGCCAACAGGCAGATCTGGACAGGGCCCCTGGTCAGGTGTGTGCAAACAAAATGGAAATTTACTTCCTTTGGATTGGGACCTAAATGTAAACAGAGCCGGCACTGACAGGCTCCAGGTGGGCCTGGCCCTACAGTCTGTGTAGTGTCCTGTGTGTTGTGTGTTGTGCTGTCTCCAGGAACCCTCTCAGCATCTTCTGTGTTTTCATGGCAAGTTGGCCATGGTGGCTACATGACTTTCTCTCTTTTCCTTGAGGTTGTCATATATCAACTTCTCTCTCTTTTTTTTCTGCTTTACTCCATTGTTTTTTCCTTAGTCGTTTCTTACCTTTAAAAAACAAAACAAAACCTGGTGCTGGAGAGATGGCTCAGCAGTTACGATCCCTTGCTTTTGCATAGGACCTGGGTTTGGATCCCAGGACCCACAGATAGGCTCATACCCATCTTTCATCCCAGTTCAGATGATCTGACACCCTCTTCTGACGTTCAAGGGCACTGCATGTACCCAGCACATGTACATATACATGCAAAGAAAACACCCCCACGCAAACAATAAATATAAATAAATAAATATTTTAAAAGATTAAAAAAAATTATCTAAGTCAGACATAGTGGCACACACCTTTAATCCCATCACTTAGGTAGAGGCAGGAGGATCTCTGAGTTCCAGGTCAGCTAGGACTTTATAGTAAGACCCTTATCTCAAAAAAGAAAATTAAATTAAGTTAAAAAAAAAACAATGTACTTAGTTATGATGCAGTATTTGCATTGGTGTTGTCTATTGAATTACTGGTGTATCGAGCACCGACTGTATATTTAGCCTTAATCAAGATGTAGGGGGATGAATATAACTATCAACCTCGACACCTGCTGGGGAGAGTAAAACTGACCTCCTGCTGAGAAGGGACTGCCGGGTGTGTGTGGGGGGAAGTAGGTGGGATCATTTAAGTTTACTATTACAGGAACCCTTTGGCCTGGTAACTCTGTTTTACAAATGTATGGGACTCATTCCTCTGAGTCAAGCCGTATATCTTTACATGAGCCAGATCTCTAGCCTTTTGTTTTTCTTTTTCTTTTTCTTTTTCTTTTTCTTTTTTTTTTTTTTTTTTGAGACGGGGTCTTCCTGTGCCACCTTGGCTGAAGTGTGCCACCATACCCAGCCCAATTTACTTAGTTTTGAGCTGGGCTTTGTTATATTGCCTGAGTTAATTAGAAAGAAACTGCCTTGCTTTCCACGGGTCGTCATGAAAGTGGCATTCTCATCATTTTTACTGTAAAAGTGAGAAGATAAATAGTTGAAGTTAGTATCAAATGCCATTTCTATACAGTGAAGCATAGTGACCACTCTGCCTGCCTACACTGTTTTTTGTTTGTTTGTTTGTTTGTTTTCACATGGGAGATTTATTGGCAGAGGAGAGAGAAGGAGCAGAGGGCGGGACAGAGTCCAGTCCCTGGGGACAAGAGTGACAGAAGAGAGGGAGAGGAAGATGGGAGGTGGGCAAGGCCCACCTTTTAAAAGGGAACATAGTGAACCTACACAGGTAGTGCTCTTAGTGGCTGCAGCTGAGGTCTTATCCTGTTCAGGCTCCCGAGGGCAGGCCAGTACAGACGGCTGAATACTAACACTGGTGGCAGCCTACACTGGTTTTTGCTGCTGCCGTTGCTGTTTACTTGTTTGAGCCAGTCTCACTGTGTAGTCTTGACATGGGTGGTCTTGAACTAGTGATCCTCCTGCCCCAGCCTCCCGAGTGCTAAAATTATAGGCATACACCACCACACCCAGCTTCTGTAGTGTTTATAACCTTTTTGTTTGTTTTGTGCATACCATGAATCACTAGCTCCTTCAATAAATTTAGGTCTGAGTCATCCCTTTTAGCTGCTGCAATTCTGTGTTATAAGTAATGGATGGATCTTCCTGGATACACCTTGCATACCCTGGGTATTTCCTTAGTAGTAAGTCACTTCTTAGGAGTGGAAGAAAGGACGGAGTCAAGGTCTTTTGCACATTGTGCATTTTAGCACATGCTGTCATGTTCCTGAAGGAGATACTTAAACTCCTGTCAGTAGTGACTAGTTCTTCCACTGATGCCAAAAGAGTACCAATCTGGTAAATCGAAAAGCCTCGGTAGTTCACTAGGTTGGGTCCCTAGCACTGCTAGAACAACACAGCAATAAACTGATATGTCGTTTTTAAAGTTTGCATCTCCTTGGGTCAGTCTGTATTCGTTATATTTGAATTTAAAAGTAAGCTTGTAGGCAGGAGGATTGTAGTGAACTTCAGGCCAGTCTAGGCTACAAAGTTTCAGGCCACTCTGAAGTACAAATGGAGACCCTGTGTCAAAAAAGAAAAACAAACCACAAAGGGCCAAAGAGATGGCTCAGTGTCTAAAAAAACAAACACAAAATAAACTTGTGATTTTTCTAATTGGTTTATAAAGGCTTGCAGAGTGATAACTGGCCCAGTTAGTTCAATACCTTTCAGTGAATAGTCTCTTTTTTTCTTTTGATTCAGAATGTCAGATTTGTAATATGATTACTGCCCCCCCCAACACACATACACACACGGGGTAAAGGGGTGCCAACTGGAGGTTTTGTTTTGTTTATTTTAAAAACAAGGTTGGCTTGGTTGGCCTGAAGCTCGATGTGTAGCCCAGGCTAGCTTGGAACTTGTGGGTAATACTCCTGCCCCTCCCTTCCAAGTACTGGACTTTTTTTCTGTGCTCTTTTATTGGTTTGCCCAGTAGAGCACTGTGTGGTCACTGTAGACTTATTACCAGGCCCAGGGGCATGTGCCTGTAAGAGAGGCCAAGCTAAGAGGGTTACTTGAGCCTAGGAACCCAGGAATTGCAGAGAAGCTTGTGTTCCATAATGAGACAATATTGAAAATGTTGAATCACAATAGTGAAAATAAATGAAATCTGGGCCTCCAGCCTCCATATGAGCACTGTGGCATGACCCCACCACACACACACACACACACACACACACACACACACACACACACACACACTAATAATAATAATAAACTTAATAATAATAAATGAAATTATTGAAGTATGTGTGTAAAATTAATTGAATTGAATTAAGGGCTTCTTGAGCATCCCTTTTTATTGTGACTGACCAGTCTGCCCTAGGCCAGCCCCAACCTGAGCTGTGGATAAAGTGGTATCTAATGTTTGAATGGTCAAGGTGGGAAGGTTGTGAATTGAAGACCTTGACGTGAGACCACTGCTTGCTCCTGAGCCCCCGTTACCCTGTGGTATAGCCTTTCTATGACACTCTGGGCAGTTGGGTAGACTGGTTCTTTTGTCTGTTTTCCAGGGAACAAGGGTGGCCATGCCCCTCCCTGCCCTGCCCACTCACATGGTTCTAGTGGGTCAGTGGTTTGGGCCTGCCTCTCAGTGCTCAGGCAATCCCACTTTTTTCTTTATTAATTATTAGAATTAATTATAACTATTTTATATAGAGTCTGGGGATCAAACTTGAGACCTTTTGTTTGCAAAGCAAGTACTTGACCAACTGTGCCATCTCCCCAGCCTCCCACTATTGTCTTGCAGCCTTGGGAACCCAGTATGACTGAGCACAGTGGGTGCAGGTACAGTCTGCTGGGCAACCACAGCCTCTTGGTCTCCACGCTTCTGCCAGATCATTTGTCTAGCCTGGGAGATGAGCCTAAGGTGATGGGTGAATCGTCCCAGTCTCCCCAGGCTTGAAGGCAAGGTGCTTGTCTGACTCTGGCTGACTCCTCTCCCACCCCTTTGAGCTGGGAAGGGCGGCTGCTCCTCCTGCTGGCTGAGGTCAGCACTATTAATAGCCAGCTTAATCCTGATCAAGCCTGGGCAAAGGGAGGCAAAAGGAGCTGGTTACAAGCAGGAAATCAGAGTGTCCAGCCATCTTTAGGTGCAGACCAGCACCTCAAGGCCATGGTGTTCAGTCACTAAGTTGGCACCCAGGGCCAGCTGTGGTAACTTGGGATTTTGATGTATTCAGTGACCTAGTGAGGAGGCCACTAAGGGCACCACCTCTGGTAGTAAGATCCCTTGTGTGATCTGGGGCCTTGTTTTTTCCCCAGGAGAAAAGTAGCTGGAGCTGCTGGGGGCCCCTATGGACTTTGACACCCAGAACCCAGTAACACATTTCCTTATAGTCTTTGGTGGATTGTAATTTTTTTTTTTTTAATGAGAGGGAGGAGGACATGGCAGCTTGCTAAAATAAGTGCCATTCAGGGTGGGGTTCTGGCATTCGAGGGCTCTGCAGACCGTCTTTTCAAATGTGGGTGAAGGTTTGGAGCACCTGATACTGGTGAGCTGAAAGCCCAGATGCCATGCAGGAAGCAACAAAGTCTAGAAAACCTTCCGGGTTAGCTGGGATGGTGTGTGAACTTTGGGCAGAAAAGAGAGATTCCACAGCTGGGCATGGTGCACACATACATAAGCCCAGCATTGGGGAAGTGAGACAGGAGGGTCAGGAGTTCAAGGTCATCATAAGCTGCATAGTGAATTCAAGGTTAGCCTGGGCTACCTGAGACTCTGGCTCAAAAAAAACAAACGAAACAAAACCAGATGTGATGGGGAAAGCCGGAAGGAAAGGGAGTTACCGAGGGACTCACTGGTAGATTCTCTCCTTGCCTCCAATTTTCAGCCTGTTCCATGTGAGACAGGGCCATGGCTGGGGGTTGGTGGAGGCGTCACCTATGGCTGTCTGGGGAGCGTAAGGTTCCTCCTGGCTAGTTCTGGACAGAGGTCAGTAAAGGGTAGAGTGACAGGCTTGTTGAAAGCTAAGATTTGAGACACTGATGATAGCCAGGATTCCAGAATGCCCCTTTTCCTGGTTCCCACCCACTCAGCTGTTCCCTTTCAAACAGTGCTTGCATTTAGGAAGTCCCAGAGAAGCACTAGAAGAGTGTCTTTGCACTGTGTTTTGTTTGTATGTGGGCATGTGTTTGCTATGGTGCACATGTATGGATTCTTGCCTTTGGAGCAGACTTCAAATCCAATCAGAAGGTGGTTGGTTACCCCACAACAGCCTCTGTTGCAGCAGTGGGCAAATCGTGGTGGGCAGGTGGCTTGCTGTTTCAGCATGCAGTGACAGTTAAGCCCATTGATATCGTTTCTTCTAAATAATCAATTAAAGTAAATTGATTTGACATTTAAACTAAAATATATGGGAACTTCAAAATTACTAAAATTTAAAATGTTTCTTTCTCAAGTCTGCATCCTTTTCTCCATTCCCTCACCGCCTTTCCTCTGCAGCTGAGAAGATAGGGGTGGGGGGATAGGGAGAGACAGGAGGTCAGGCTCACCACCTCCTCTGAGTCTGACTGAAAGGACAAAATAGAGCTGTCTTGAGTAGAGATGAGTAAGACTAGGGGCACACAAGCTACCTCTTAGCTGTTGGGTTCAGGGTGTCAAGGCTTTTAGCTGGCAGTTGAATAGAAAAGCTGGGGGCACAAGAAAGGGCTACAGTTTTTCCTAGGGTCTGGGAATGTAGCACTGTTGGCAGAGTGCTTGGCTAGCCTGCAAAAGCCATGGGTAGGATCATCAGCATTATATAAACTGGGCAGGATGCTGCAGGCCTGTAACCCCAGCACTTGGGAGGTGATTCTCAGCTACATGAGACCCTGCCTCAAAAAACAAAACAAAACAAAACAAAAAACCCTAAAGCTTTTCTTTTTTAAACATCTTGACCTATGACTATTTAAGTCACTAGGTAAGGTACCAGCCACAAAGACTCAGCCCTCCAACATAAAAGGGAGGGAGGAATCAGGCATAGTGGCGTGTTTCTACATGCATTTTTAATTCATTCACTTACAAAATTGAGTCAGGTGAGCCATGAGTTCAAGGTTAGCCTGAGCTACTTGATACACCCTATTTCAAAAACAAAACACCAAAGCCTGGCATCTCACAATTGTTGTTAACTCCACTTCGGTTCTGGGGGATCTGGCTCCCTCTGCTGGCCTCCAGGGGCACCAATTGTGCATGCGGTGTACATCCATCCATCTATCCAGGTTAACACACTCATAAGTTGGGTTTTAGGGTTTTTTTGTTGTTGTTTTTTTATTTTAATTAATTGAGCCCAGGTAGTGGTAGTGCTCTCCTTTAATCCCAGGAGGCAGAGGCAAGCAGATCCTCTTGAGTTCAAGGCCAGCCTGGTCTACAGAGCTAGTTCTAGGGCAGCTAGGGCTACAACAGAGAAACAGTCTCAGGGGGTGGGGGTGGGGTGTGTGTGTGAAATAAAACCAAACCAAAAAAACCCAAAACAAACTAGGATCAGAGAAAATGAAGAAGCCCTGGGGTCAGCCACAGCAGAGCAGTGTCTGTTGCCAATGGGAGAAGGCGTTTCCAGGAGAGAGGACCCTTGCCAGCAGGTCCTCTAAGAGTGAAACTTTACTATTGAAGGTCACGGATGACCTTGACAGAAGGTTCTTCCACGGGAGAGGAAAGTTCTGTCAGGACAAACAGGTGTTCCCTTTGACAAAGCATTTTAGAAAAAGGCACATGGCCTGGAGGGGTGGGGGCTGAGCTGGCCCAGTAGAGGGTATTGAATGGCTTGTTAGCCAGGGACATTTTTGTAGGGCCCAGCGGGCAAGCCATCTTTAGGGTCAGTGTCCAAAATTCTTGGCACTGTTCAGTGGTTTCCCAGGGCTACATACCTACAAAGTGCCTGTCACATGAGTGGCTGCCACCAGAAGGTGCCTAAGTGTGGTGATGGATCCCACAAAGGAGTAGAGGAAGGGCGGAGACAGCTCAGGTGGCTGTTCTGGGATCAGTTTGTTCTGTCTATGGTGAACATTTCAGCCCTTTAGAAAAACCACCAGCTGGGCTGGAGAGATGGCTCAGAGGTTAAGAGTACTGGCTGTTCTTCCAGAGGTCCTGAGTTCAATTCTCGAGACCACATGGTGGCTCACAACTATCTGCAATGAGATCTGGTGCCCTCTTCTGGCCTGCAGGGACACATGCAGGCAGAACACTCTATACATAATAGATAAATAAACCTTAAAAAAGAAAGAAAGAAAAGCCACCAGCCCCTTCCTATAGTCCCAGGAGAACCATGACTGTGTGTTAAGATTTGTTCAGAGCCTGTGGCTCTCTTTGTAGGAATTTGCTGAATTCCAGTCCTACTAAGATGCTGCTCCCCAAACCTTGTCAAAAGTTAAAGTTACAGGCTGGTGGGATGACTCTCTGGTTAAGAGCACTTACTGTTCTTAGTTTGGTTCCCAACAACACAGCTCATAACCACACACACACACACACACACACACACACCTCCCCACAGACACATAATTAAGAGATGAAAAATAGAAGAAGAAGAAGAAGAAGAAGAAGAAGAAGAAGAAGAAGAAGAAGAAGAAGAAGAAGAAGGTGATAATGATGATACAGCCTGGACCAGAGACACAAAATCTTTACCATCAGTTTCCCTTTGTCCTTGTAGTTTTCTTCCAGGTTTTGTTTTGCAGTGCCGAGGATGAAGCCCAGGGCTTGCACACACCTCACACATATTCCACCCCTGAGCTATCTATCTGTCTGTCTATCTATCTATCTATCTATCTATCTATCTATCTATCTATCTATCTATCACTCAGACCTTAAGTTAGAACACAATCATCTAATAGCACAGCCTAGCTATGGCCAGAGAGAGGGTTCAAAGGACCCTGCTTCAAACTCTGTACACAGCCAAAATAGGATCCTATCTCCACTGCTAGATGTCCCTGGGCCTCTTCATTCCCGGGCAGCTGATGACATTGGGCTCTGTTCTGCATTTTGTCTGTCCAGCTCTATCACATTCTAAGAGCAGCCGGGGTGGGGTGGGGGACATGACGATGACACTCCTGTCCTGGGTCGCTGTGTCTGCTGATTTAGAAGGGTTCTGCTTTGGGGTTGTGAAGGAGAAGGTTGTGATGAGGGCCCTTTCTTTTGTGTGTTTATGCTTTTATGACAACTGTCTCTGCAGGATAAATTCTTAGAAGTGGAATGTTAAGTCCAAGGTTACCAACCCCTCACTTTTTTTTAAAGATTTTATTTATTCATTTATTATGTATACAGTCCTCTGCTTGCATGCAGGCAGACGGCACCAGATCTCATTCAAGGCGGTTGTGAGCTACCATGTGGTTGCTGGGAATTGAACTCAGGACCTCTGGAAGAACAGTCAGTGCTCTTAACCGCTGAACCATCTCTCCAGCCCTGACCCCTCATTTTGAGACAACTTGCCTTGCCTTCGTCTGCTTAACTGTTACGTCCTGTTACTTGTCCACCAGCTACACTAATGTGAGGGCCTCTTTCTATAACCACCACACACAAACACACTGGCCCTCATCAATAGGGTTTAAGTGGTGTTATCAAAGATGCTAAAAGATGCTTCTTTTTAATTCCTGGCCCTGTTTAGTCAGTGTAGCTCAAGCCCTTGTACATGTTGCTCGCTAGAGACATTCCTCAGTGACAAGTGGTCCTGGGGTTGGATACCAAAGCCTTGGCTCTGGCAGTTATCTTGCCTTTGTTGGATCCTCTCTAGACAGGCACTGGGGAATTTGTCATTGGGTGCAGACATGGTTCTGCCTACAACCCGCGGTGGCATAGTAACTGGCGTATATGTAAAACCTGGGAAACAGTGCTCCCTCATCCTGTGGGTAGAGCTGCAGCAGTTTACGTCTTCCTGAGACCTTGATTCTCCCCGCTTTCCCCAGGGAGCCCTTAGGAGTTCTGTAGAGTCAGTCCCTCTTGGGACTGAGACGGTGTCTGCTGCCTGAAAACCCTGGCAAGTGCCCCTTCCCAAGAGTGTTTCAAATCAGTTCTAATATGAATATGAGGTCTGCACATTAGTTTGGGGGATGGGGCAAGCCATGTGGGAGAGCCAGACTTAACCGGCAGAGATCTCTAGAGCTTTCACCTGAGTTGGCCGCAAGCCTCCATGTGCATGTGGTGGTGGGTATGTGTGTCTATGTGCCCGAGCAAGCATACCTGCTCATTCTTAGAGTGGGTCAAGCCCTTCTTGGCTATTTCCGTTTTTTGATAGCCAGATGCCTCACAGATTGCCTAAGAAGTATTTCCACCCACAGTACTTCTGCAGAAGGTCCTGATTCACCTGCCTCTCAACTCTGTATCAGGTTAAGGGGAAGGCCTTTCCAAATGTGGGTCCTGCCAGGCCAGATACAGTGCATTCGATCGTGGCTTTGAGACCCAGAGCCTTGGCTTTGGGCAATATGGCTATCCTTGGTTCCCTGCAGGGGAGTTTGCCAGGCAGAGCTGTGAGAGAGTAGTCCATGAGGCTGTGGGCAGTGTTAGAGCCCCTGTGGAACTGGCATATACATGCCCTTGTACTTTTTTTTTTTTTTGAGACAGGGTTTCTCTGAGGCTTTGGAGGCTGTCCTGGAACTAGCTCTTGTAGACCAGGCTGGTCTCGAACTCACAGAGATCCGCCTGCCTCTGCCTCCTGAGTGTTGGGATTAAAGGTGTGTGCCACTACTGCCCAGCTGTGGCCTTGTACTTTAGCCTCTCACTTCCCTGGGGCCTCGGAACCCCTGGCAGGCAGTGCCAGACAGAGCCTGTCATTTTTATCCTCTTTAGGTTTTTTTCCCTCTTCTTTGGTATGTGATGGGGATTATATATAGTCCAGACTGGCCTGGGATTGACTATGTAATCAAGGATGGCCTCAAACTTGCAGCAATCCTCCTGCCTTCACCGTCTGGGTATTGGGATGGCAGATGTGAGTCACCATACCCAGTTTCCATCCTCTTTAAACTAAGAGTCCCAAGTGTGATGCATTTAAAAATACTGTGGTTCTTCCTGTTCGTAAGAGCAGCATTTGCTTGTGGAAGAAGCATCAGAAACCTAGGAAGAAAAGAAACTGCAAAGTCTCTACCCAGCGACTCAACCCTGAATGGATTGACTTGCATTGAGGGGAGTTGCATACCTGACTTAGTGTGTTGGCTGTCCTACAGGGAAGTCCCACCTGGCCATTGTGCAGAAGGTGAACAATGAAGGTGAGGGTGACCCCTTCTACGAGGTGCTGGGCTTGGTCACTCTGGAGGACGTCATTGAGGAGATCATCAAGTCTGAGATCCTGGATGAGTCGGACATGTACAGTGAGTTCAGCCCTCTCCAGCAGCCCAGAACCCCATTGATGTCTGAAATTTGCTGTCCCTAGGTAGAACGACTTCAATGCAGGGGTAATGGAGGCCCTGGCCCCCTAAGCCATGCCCAGTAGCCAGCTAGGTGCCCTCAGCCAGCTAGGCTGTGGTGACAGGGGAACACTATGCTTCCTCTGCCCTCTCTATGGAAAGAGGCCCGGGAGCTAGGGGGTCAGGTTCTAGTCCTCAGGGGTCAGTAGTCTCAATTCCAGTCCTTCCCTCTTACAGCTGACAATCGAACCCGGAAACGGGTATCTATGAAGAACAAACGTGACTTCTCTGCCTTCAAGGATGCTGACAACGAACTTAAAGTAAAAATCTCACCTCAGCTCCTTCTGGCTGCTCATCGATTCCTGGCCACAGGTAAGAGTGTGGGAAGCACCTTCCCCAGTGTGTGGAAATACAGTCACCAAGGGAGTAACCCTCTGGCCCCTCCTCCCGTGGAGAGAGAGAGAGAGCAGTGAGTGCTGGAACACATTCACTTTGGAAGAATCTGGGTATCGCTCCCTCTTCCTTCTTTGGTTTGTTCACCATGAGTGGCTGTCACAGACTTCTAGAAACAACCTCGATAGTTTACAAAGCAAGCACTGAGACATCCAAGGGAGGAGTACCTGGGAGCTGCAGGCCCTTCAGGCTGTGGCCCTGCGATATACTCTGCTCACCCCTGGCCTGCTCACCTGCCCTGAAGAGCCAGTTCCCAGCACCATGCTCACTCCTTCAGTTTCCCTCTCTGCAGGGGAAGACCTTGTGCCCACAGGTCAGCCTGCGGAGCTGACTTGTACACCAGTGGCATCTCTCTCTTACCACTTTTAATTCAAAGCACACTTTGGAATCTGGGTGATAGTTCAGAACAACACTGGCCACCCATGCCCTCACCCTTACTCCAGCTTCCTTTCTGGCTCACGTGCTAAAGGTGCAAGATTCCTCTCCCTTTGTGTTTTCTGGCTAGTTGGTGGTGGTGCAGAGAGTAATAATTGTAGAAACACTTCATACAAGGGAAGAGTGTGTCTAAATGCTATGTTATCTGACTTGAACATGAGACCACCCAGGGACATTTTGTCCCCATGTTACCCAAGAGAAAACCGAGACACATAAGTTCAGTTATCTGCCCAGGGTAATGACTGTTAGTACTAGAGCCATGTAGGCCGAAAGATTCCATCCAAGCAGCAGATGCCAAGTGTGGCCCTTCCCAAGGAGGTGTAGCCTGAAGCAACAGCCCAAGCAGGGAGGAAGCCATCCTAGTACAGAGTGGCCATGGCCACTTCGGTCCTGGCACAGCAGTGAGCCAGCCCCAGGGCCCCACCTGGTCCTAGCCCCATGTGAAGTCTCCTCTTTCTCCTGCAGAGGTACCCCAGTTTAGCCCCTCTCTGATATCAGAGAAAATCCTCCTCCGGCTGCTCAAATACCCAGACGTCATTCAGGAACTCAAGTTTGATGAGCACAACAAGTACCACATCCACCATTACCTGTACACCCGGAACAAGCCGGCTGACTACTTCATCCTCATCCTGCAGGTGAGCCTTTGACGCTGGGCCTCAGGGCTCCCATCCAACACCTGCATATCCACCTTCCGATGAGCCCCAAGAGAGTGTGCAGCCTACCCTTGAACCTGAGCTCCGGGTTTCCCACAGTCTCCCCGAGAGGCCATTCTTGTGCCCACAGGTCAAGGCCTTGAATGCCGCAGGGCTCCAGGGCCAGTGTTCATGCCTCCCTGTTTTGTAGAGATGCCTCAGTTTAACTCCTCTCTTATTGCCACACAGGCCTCAAACCACGTCTCTGAACCACGTTATAATCTTAACCCCGTGTTCTTTCAGGGGAAGGTGGAAGTAGAAGCAGGAAAGGAGAACATGAAGTTTGAGACGGGCGCCTTCTCCTACTATGGGACCATGGCCCTATCCACGGTAACCTCGGGTGAGTTGTGGGCCAGGTCCTTGTGACCCTTGGACACTTGTAAATTAAGGGCCAGAGCTGCCAGGCCTGGGGACCAGAATGACCTTCCCCATTGGAAGGCTGAAGGCAAGAGAGGCAGAGACAGTGTCCTGAGGTAGTGAGGGGACCAGCTAACTGCTGTGAGAAGACTGTGCAAACAGAGAGTCAGGCAGTTCATGGCCTTTGGAAATTGAAACGATCAACCACCTTTGACTGCAGACAGCATGATGAGATTAAAATGGACCAGTCGGAAACCCCTGTACCATCACTGACTAAAACATCAGGGCAAGATGGGAGGCACATGCAGGATTAGGGACTGGGGAACTGGGGTATACAAAGTTCTGGTGTCAGGAGGTAGCTCAGAGCCTGTTTTCCAGGGTAAGTTGTAGATGACTTTGGCTTTCCAGGGCCTCAACTACTACATTTTGGTCATGTTTGGTTCTGATAGTAGGGGCAGCCAATGGGAGCTGGGTCCCCTCAAGAATGACCTCTGGTCTTGGGTGGCTCAGGTGTCCCCCGTTAATTTAAGAGGTCATGTTGAAGAAAGATGAAACTTCAACATTCTAGCAAGCCTCACCCTCCTGGACTTTTCCTTGTGTGAACACTCTGACCTTGGCAGAGGGGTGCCAGCTTACTGCAGGGGAAACAATAAAAGCAACCTTTGGTGCCCAGAGCAGCTATGCCAATAGAGTATTGACTGTAACTCTTAGAGAATCCCTGTGCTATGCTTACCACTGTCCTTTGACAGGAAGCTCCCAATGCACAGGGCCAGGGTATCCATGAATATCAACACAGCAAGACCACTGCTTTCTCTGTCCATGCATTAGGAAGAGCCAGGGTATCACAGGCTCCCGGGGGCAAGATCTAGGGCAAACGAGTTGGGCTACCTCGCCTGAACTTGTCAGGTCTAAGAAAGACTGACCTGTCCCTATGGAGCACATCCTTGTCCTTTTGCTTAGGGAATTTTTGATATTTTGGAATGATCTTGCTTTGTAACTGGGCTGGAACCCTTCATCCTCCTGCCTTAGCTTCCTGATGTTTGGGGAGCTCTTGTTCAGAAGGGATTCCTCCCGGTGCTGATGCAGAGAATTCTCTGGGTCTTGGGTTTAGTCACTTGACTCTCGGTCATTACATTTGGAGTGGCTGGAAGGCAGGGGAGATGACTCTGGGCATTTCTCTGCATAGGGCTCTTTGGTCTGCCTGTGCACCCTTCCCATCTGAGTGTGTCCCAGAGATGGGACTGTGCCCCACTCCCAGCTTACCCTGCTTGAGGTAGCCTGGCCCATCGAATCGCCTCTCCATCCTGTTCCTGTGGCTTGTGACCCTTCCCAGGTCACTGACTTCCTCCTCTGTTGCTCCAGCGCCTCCTGTGCAGGCTGGGTGTTCCCCTGGCAAGCTGAACTCCCTGCTCTCCTGGCTCTCAGGTAACAAGGCATGCTAGAGAAGTGCACAGTGCCACCTGTTGCTAGAGCTTTGTACTGCAGCTGCTCTAAAGGCTCCCATAGGAACCTGGAGACTTGCTCCTAGGCACACTTAGGGTCCAGCCTGACTCCTAATGGGTTTTGTCTCAAGGACCTTCACTACTTGAGAAAGCATCACCCAACAGACACACAAACATATACAATGCTCAGATGAGGGACTTGGGAGTCGAGCATTGTTCTTGAGCAAGCCAAGTGTGCGTGCTCAGCCTGTGTCTGCTGTAGCCTGGAGGAAACAGCCCCGCTGGCCAGCACCCTGCTCCAGCCCACTCAAAAGCCTCTGCGGGATGGCATGTCACCCGTCAGCTTTCTTAGACCTCCTCATCCTTCTTCATAGCCTAAAGATGGAGACTACAGCACAGCACGATGAGGCAAAGCCCCAGAGTGAGGTCATGCCTTTGCATCTCTATGTGCTGTTCTTAGCTAAACTCCACCCAGGTCTTGTTCTTCTCACTTGAAAAATGGAACTAACACTGTACCCACTTCACAAGCTTGGGGTGGGGGCAATAAGTGAGATAACTGATATAGAATATGCTGAGAGTCCAACTTTCATTACTTCTGTTTTCTCTATAACTACTAAAATGTGACATCCCCACCAGCGAGTACTTAGGAAAAAAACAAATGGCAGGTGCTGCTTCTGAAGTTGGCTTCTCCTGGGAATCATGGGAGCAATTAGGCATTTAGTTTGAAGATCCCCACATGTACTCCAGCTGCAACGTGGGAAGGACCCAGTCAGCCTTCAGATTCTGGCCAAGCTCGTGAGCCCCGGCAGCTCTAAAACTTGACAAGCCAGTCAGTTAGTTCTGGTTTATATTTTTATAATTAGTTTTTGTTGTTGTTTTCGGGATAGGGTTTCTCTGTGTAGCTCTGGCAATCCTGGAACTCACTCTGTAGACCAGGCTGGCCTCGGACTCAGAGATGTATCTGCCTCTGCCTTCCAAGTGCTGGGACTAAAGGGCTAGCACACCTGGATTATAATTAGTTTAACTCTCACCGTGTGTGTGTGTGTGTGTGTGTGTGTGTGTGTGTGTGTGTGTGTGTGTGTTTATGGGGATGGAACCCAAAGCTTCACACATGCTAGACAAGTACTCTACCACTGAGCTAAATACCCAGCCCCTCAATTTTTACTTTTTTTGTGTGTAAATTTTTCTCTTAGTGTTTCACAGTACATGCTATTCTGACCCCCTATTTTAAAAATAATAAATAAAATGGAAACTTAGCTGTCACTCACTGGCTTTGGCCTCCCCACCTTCTCCTGTTCTTAATCTTATTTCATGGATGGCCAGGAGTTTATACATCCATAGCTTGAACCCTGGTGTTTGTACCCAAAATGGATGCTTTTCCATAAATCCCCTCATCAGGGCAGGCAGGAGGACTCAGAAGGGAAAAGCTCTTGCCCCACAGCCTGGCAACCTAAGTTCAGTCCCCAGACTCCCTGATGGAATGAGACACCGACTTCTGAAAGTTGTCCTCTGACCTCCATGAGAACCATAGTTTTCACACACCCACATGCATGTTCATTCATGCACGTTACACACACACACACACACACACACACACACACACACACACACTGAAAGAAAAAAATTGAAATAAAGGGGCTGGAGAGATGGCTCAGTGTTTAAGAGCACTGGCTGCTCTTCCAGAGGTCCTGAGTTCAATTCCCAGCAACCACATGGTGGCTTATCTATAATGAGATCCAATGCCCTCTTCAGGCAAGCAGGTGTATATACAGATAGAGCACTCACGGATAAAATACATAAATGATTTTTTAAAATTGTTTTAAAAACAGGGGCTGGAGAGATGGCTTAATGGTTAAGAGTGAGAACTGGGGCTGGAGATATGGCTCAGAGGTTAAGGGCACCTCTTCCAGAGGTCCTGAGTTCAATTCCCAGCAACCACAACCATCTATAATGAGATCTGGTGCCCTCTTCTGGCATACAGGCATATATGTAGGCAGAACACTGTATGCAAGATAAATAAGTAAATCTTAAAAAAAAAAAAAAAAAAAAAAGAGTGAGAACTGTTCTTGTGGATTGCCAAGGTCTAGTTCCCAGCACCCACATGGCACCTTACAATGTTCATAATTTTTTTTTTCTAAACACTGAATCTTACTCTGTAGCCTAGAAAGGCTTGGAACTTACTGTGTAGCCCAGGCTGGTTATCTTTGCCAGGTAGGACTGGGAACTCAGTGATAGAGCTTCTGGCTAGTGTGGTACAGGCCCTAGGTTTGGTCCCCAGGACTAAACAAGCAAAGTCAGCTCCTGTTGTTATGTTAGTAAACATTAACTAAAGAGCATCTTGTCATGTCATTCAAATAATTAAAATGAAATATTTTAAAAATTTTATTACAGTTTTTGTTTGTGTGTGTGTGTGTGTGTGTGTGTGTGTATACAAGCAAGTGTGCGTATGTGCACATGGGAAGTCAGAGAACCACTTGTGGGAGTCAGTCTCTCCTTCCACTACGTAGGTCCAGGGGATTGAACTCGGGTCATTAGGTGAGTCAGCAAGCACCTTTACCTGCTGAGCCATCTTGCTTAGTATAACAATATTAAGTAATAATGCCAGTATTTCGTCCTCTCTCCCTCCCTGGACATGGTCTTCCAGTAGCCTCTTGCTTCCTGGTTTTAGTAGTAGAGCCACTACCCAGTCATTGAGTCATCAGACTGCATGTTCCTAGTTTTCTCTAAGTGACAGTCACAGCCTGGGCAGGTACCTGCATAGTCTTACTTGGCTAAAGGCTGTGTCAGTCCACTGAGTCACTGGGTTCTGCATTCTTTGTGTCTCCAATGTGTTGTCCCTATCTTAGTGTCTAGTCATTTCATAGCTACCGAAAGCCCATCCACTCAGCCCACTCCCAGCTGCTCAGATTGAGCCCCCCTCCCTCTTCAGAGTTAGCTTCTCTGTGCATGTCACTGTTCTGAGTGTTCTCATAACTAAGAGCCAAGGATGGCTGATAATCTAGTTTCTTCTCTCTTCCTCTGGACTCCAGTCACTACTCTTGCCTGGGGAGGGAGGACTGTGCTGCCTTTGGGACCTCTGGCTTTCTGGGACAAGGGCCTGTTAGCCCATTTCCTTGCCAGGGTTGGGGTTACATGTACAGCACACCTTTGACCCCCTTAAGACAACTGTAGGCGGCGGGCAGGGTGGTGGTGGCGCACACCTTTAATCCCAGCACTCGGGAGGCAGAGGCAGAGGCAGAGGCAGAGGCAGTCGGATCTCTGTGAGTTGGAGCTAGTTCCAGGACAGCCTCCAAAGCCACAGAGAAAACCTGTCTCAAAAAAAAAAAAAAAAAAAAAAAAAAAAGCACTGTAGGCTGTGACAGGTACCATGTTGCCAGGGTAGGATTCATAGTGAGAATGCAAACTGTATGCCTTTCCTTTTCCTTGAGACAGGGTTTCACTGTGTAGCTGAGGCTAGCCTAAAATTCATGATCTTTCACACCTTGGCCTCCTGAGTCCTGGGATTACAGGCATGTGCCACTCAGCTCAGCCTGTGTGTTCTTCCTTTTAGTATGTGTGTTTTGTCTTAAAATACACAGTTTAAAGCAGATATGGTGCAATGTGCCTATAATCCCAACCCATGGGAGGTAGGTAGGAAGGCTGAGTTAGAGGCCAACTTGGACTGTGTAATGAGACCTTGCTTCAAAAAGTTTTTAAAATATTTTACATTTTTATTTATTCATGTCTGCATGAATATATGCATGTGTAGGTGTGTGCACCTCTGTGTGGAGACCAGAAGAACTTACCAAATTCCTTGTCAAAAACTGAATTACTGATGTTGACTGGAAACCAGGCTTGATGCATGGGTGCTGGAATCCCAATGTCAAAAATTCTCGTGATTATGCAACAAGCTCTCTTCACTGAGCCATCTCTCTCTCTTTTTTTTTAAGTGTTGGTCACGACGTAAGTTGGTGTTAAAACAGGATAGTGGTTTGACTGTCACATGAGGAAAGTCATTGTGTTATATTGACTAATTAGGGGTTTTGTAGCCATAAATGTCTTGGTTTTTATTTTCTGGTTGGTTTGTTTGGGTGACATTCTTAACACACATGACACTTTTAAGCACGCTAACTTGCTGACCTTGTGCAGTTAGATGTTCTGTGTGTGTACTTCTGTTTGCCCCTGTGAACTGTGACTTGTTCCTGGTGGGCACATGGTTGGAGTCCTCATGTCCATGGCTGTGGTCAGGCAAGGAGCTGGAGTGGGCACTAGGGCAGGCTCTGTACCGATTATCTGTTGTCCCCACAGACCGGTCCCCAGCCCACCCAACTCCACTCAGCCGCTCAGCCTCCCTCAGTTACCCAGACCGCAATGCAGACATGCCGTCCTCCTCAGCGATGGCAGGCAGCAACCAGTTTGGCAGCTGCCTTCTGGGCCAGTATGTGTCTGACTTCAGTGTCCGAGCGCTCACAGACCTGCAGTACATTAAGGTAAGCTACCTCCCACAGCTTTCCACTTCTACTCTCCTGCCCTGTGCGTTTAGACAGCTCTGTTCTGGAGCTAGCATGGGCAGTCCAGACCTGAACACTAGTTTTGTTCTTAAAAAAAAAAAAAAATTTAGATGTCACTTGTTGTATTTCTCTTGTAGTTCTGGAGATATATATCCAGGCTGTCATGCGTGCCAGGCCAACAGTGTACCATTGAGCTATGCTCCTAGCTCTTCTTGCATTCTTGTTTTCTTGAGACATACGTGGTCTGACTGTATAGTCCAGGCTAGTCTCAAGCTCTGAAAACCTCCTGTTGCAGCCCCCTGAGTGTGGGCATTACAGACATGTACCGCCATGCCTGGCCTAAGACAATCGATGGTGGTGGTGGTGAGGCATGCGTACATGTGCGCATAGGTCAAAGGACAAAGAACAAAGTTCTCTCTCTCCACTTTGATATGGGTTCAGGCCCCCAAGCTTCTGTGGCAGGTGCCTTTCCCTGCAGATCCCTCTCGTTTGCCCCCAGAACACTTTTCCTTCCATCTTCCATCTGCTGGCCCAGTCTAGGTGGATCTTCACATCTCAGCCCTGCATCTCAGACCCACCCTTCTCTCTCTCTCTCTCCCTCGCTCTGCAGATCACGAGGCAGCAGTACCAGAATGGGCTGATGGCCTCCCGCATGGACAACAGCCCTCAGCTCGCTTTGGATGGCTGTGCCACTTGCTCAGAGAACTTTTCTGAGAAGTCTGAGCTGCCTGTAGTGGATGAGACCACGACTCTTCTCAATGAACGAAATTCCTTGCTGCACAGAGCCTCCCAGGAGGGTGCTATCTGACAGGAGGGCCCGGGGACTCCTGCCTACCCTGCAGGGGTCTCCCCAGTGGGCCCATATGACGTCAGGGAGCCTGTTAGGCTAGAAGGGGTGCAGGTTGATATCCTGCGTGACTGAGCAACTAGGCATCCCTCCCAGGGGATCTGGCTGCAGATGGGGACCTCTTAACAGCTCTGAGATGATGCCTGCCTAGCTAGTAAGCAAAGGATGTTTTTGTCTTTTTTTTTTTTTTTTTTTTAAACACTGAGAGGATTTTAAAGCTAGGCTCATTGCTCCTCTTTTTAAATATCATTTTGGGAAGGGAAGACAGGGTTAAGGAACTTTATGTTAAAAAAATTTTTTTTCAAGAAACCCTACAAACTTTAAAAGGGGAGGAGGGTTCCTCACCCCAGGAAGCAACAGCCATAATGTGTTCCTGGCCAAACCCTTGCAGCCTGCATCTGTTGCTCAAGGAGCCACTCTTCTACAGCAGTGGGGGCCTGGAGCCCACAGGAGGGGACTCCTGGGGGAAAGACAGTTCTACCTAGAAAGAGATCCAAATGATCCTGACATCAACTGCTAGGATACATGCACCAAGGTCACTGAGGCTGACATGATGACCCTGGCAACAGAGAGGACTACATCTACTCTTGTCAACTACCAGATCCAGGGATCTCCTAGAACTCTGTCCACAGGCTTTCCTGGTGAGTCAGGACTCAGCCGAGAACCACCCCCTGGCTCTCATCTTCTTCTTTGGACAATTTTCTCCTGTAAGGGTCTGGCTCCAAGAGTTAGGCATGGTCTTTGGCTCTACAGTCGATTATCTGCTTCTGGGCCATGCCCTCAGTTTTACCAAAGGTTTCCTCTTGGAGGGGACAGCACCTACGTTAGAGGTGACTTGCCGGATACTCCTTTTGGTTCCAGGGCTGAATGTAACTGTAGGTATCTGTGTTAGCAGTTACTGCTATACCCACCCACACCTGCAAGAAGAATCAGGGTTCAGCAGTTCACCCACGGAGACTTCTTCCCCAACTCCCCATTCTGATTTCTATACTTATCCCTCTAGGAACTGGGGACAGGACATGTTGGAAGCCACCCAAGCTGGGTTATCACACCCTTACCTGTGTAGCTGGCTGAGGATCCCACCCGACCTCATTTGCTCATTTAAGGACCCCCAGGAAAGGAGGGTTTCACCTGATGGCATGCAGTGGCTAGCCCGGTCCTCTTTGCCTGAGGATTACCCTAGTGAGAGGACAAAGTTAAGCTTGGGCTTACACTGTTGGTACTGTTAAGCAATGTACACCATGTGAAATCCTACCCCAATTGCCACCCTGGGAAACCAGAGTAGAATCAGGCTGTGGTTTAGAGCTCCACACCTCTATTGTTAGGAGACTTTAGGACCAAGGGCCACATCTTCCCTTTTGTTGGTACGTAAGATCCAGGGAAGTAAGACCGCAGGCCTTTTGTGTAATATATATCCACTCCTTTCCTCAGCCAGTGGAGTCCTGTCACCCCAAGTACTCTGCTGTCTGTGTACTCAGAGAATCCTAACTCCTAGGACCAAGGTGTCTTGTACCCCTGGTCAGTCTGAGGTCTCTTCCACTCACAGAATTTACTCCTAGAAGCCTGGCAAAGAAAGGGGTTTTCAATCGCAAGGGAAAAAAGACACCAGACCTCATGTCCTTAAGAAACCCTTAGTTTTCCGTAGGTACAGCACGTTCCCATGTCCCTAGAGGAGCTGCTCCGCTGTGTTCCTGAGAGACCCAAGTACCAGGTAGAACAAAACCATGCGGTGGGTGTGAGGCAAAAGTAGCAGGTGCGCACACTTCCACAGCTACCTCTCTGCATACACAGTCACCACCAACAGACAGGCCCCCTCCCCTCCCAGCCCCCCCCCCACTTAGAATCACTTCTTGCAGAGGGTCATAATTGTTTCCAAATATTACTGGTCTCCTGACTTCCTCCTCCCAGTGCAATTTTTCACTTCCTCTTCCAACCTCTGGTTCCTGGGCTGAGCCATACCCTGGAACTGGCCTGGTCTGTATGTCTTCCCAGGTAAGGAAGACTTCACAGGTGGCATCCAAGTGGGTAGGCAAGTCACAGTTGCCGTAGCAAGTGACTCCTATTTATTTTGCATTAAGATTTTAATTTGTATATTTTTGTGATTTATTTTGGCATTGTTATGAGTTTGACTCTCGGGGAGTTTTGTTGTTATGACTCTTGTGTCTTTTGTCACAAAACAATGATAATATTTGCTAAACAATATATGGAATTTATTTTTGATTGGTAATAAAAAATGAAAGGCATATAAATCTTGGTGAGTATATAACTCGGGTGTTTTGCTTCTGGACATATTTATGGTGTGCCATAGAGACAGACAGAAGTGACTGGCTATCACTTGTGACGGGACAAGGACAAGTGAATATTCTGGAACTGTTCAGAAGTGAAATGCAAGCAGAACTGTAATTTTGAAAGCATTATAATCAAGGCAGTTATCACAGGAGATGTGGAGTAGTAGTTGCTGGCAGAAGCAGGGCAAATAAATCAGATGTCATAGGATTCTGTTTGTGAGTGCTGGGATGGGGCAGTGAGAAAGAGCAAATTGCCCCCCCTCCCCCATGGGGGATGAGGACTGTTGGGATTGTGTTGCTTCACAACACGCAGAGGCTACTTTGTGTATCTTGACAGCCTGGTGAGCTTTCAGGGTTGCAGTGTCCGTCTCCTGAGACAGCTGACTGAGAGTTTCCTGGCTGTATCACTCAGAATTGTAGCTGCGGAACCCTTTTGTGGCATGCACGCATACTGAAAACTAGCATGTGCAGTCCCCGTGCTCCAAGGCCAGGGAATCAAGCAAGCGAAGCCCAACATTAAACTGGAGGCTGTTTTATTTGGGCTTGAGAGAGGGTCTCACTACAGAGTGCCAAGCAGGTGCTGACGTCCTCGCCTCCACCTCCTGAATGCTAGGCGTGCAGGTGGGCACCATCATGCCTAAGGTTTTTGTTTGTTTTTGTTTTGCGACAAGGTTTCTCAAAACAAGTTTTGACTCTGTAGCTGTTCTGGAACTTGCTATGTGAATCAGGCTGGCCTAGAATTCACAGAGATCCACCTACCTCTGCCTTCTGAGTTCTGGGATTAAATGTACGTGCCGCCATGCCTAGCTCTGGTTTTGATACAAGCTGTTGCTATGCAAGATCTGCTGCCTGGTCTCCAGTTGCCTTCCTTTCTTCCATTATCCTGGTTGAACAGAACATGCTGTCACATGTAAGCCTAGCACACAGGAGGCTGAGGCAGTAAAATCATGAATTTGAGGCTAGCCTAGGCTGTCAGTGGGGGTGTGGGGTGACAGGGAGAAAAGCATTTGGGTAGGCAACAAAGAGAACGTCCCAGATGAAAGGGTAACATAGATGTGTACAGGAATGGGAAGAAATGACTTTCATCTGTCTGTCCCAAAGATGTATTTGTTGCTGAGCTCCTGCTACACATCAGCTGCTACCAACCCTTCAGTGAGTTTTGTGAGGAAGAGTCCCAGAAGGGGTCGTCATTCAAGGCCTCTGCATTTGCTGTCACTTCCACCTAGGACATGTCTTCCCAGTCTACAAGGCTTGCCCCTCATTTCACTTAAACCCCTGTTCAAATGTCACCTCCTTGATTTCCTTCATTCTCAGATAGCATCTCCTCAAAGTTTCCTTCTTCTCTCGTTCCTAACACTTTCTGCTAGATCTTAAAAATACAGTCTCAAGTGTTTTCTGTTGTCCCAGCATTGGATTCCAAGCACCATGAGGGTGGAGGCTTTTGTCCCTGCCAGAGTCCCAGCCTTTAGAAAGGTGCCTGTCCCATGCGTACGCAGTGTAGGAAATGCTTGTCAAATGAGCAAATGAAAATCTTGGCTGGATCCTTGGCATGTGTGGAGGTCAGAGGACAACTTTGTGGAGTTGGTTCTCTCTTCCCTTTACATAGGTGTCAGGGATTGAACTCCGGTCACCAGGCTTATGCGGTAGGTTCCTGTATCCACTGAGCCATCTCATTGACCTATGTTTTGTTTAATACAGGGTTTCTTTGTAGCCCGGGCTGGCCTTGAAATTTTATTTACCCTGCCTCTGCCTCCTGAGTGCTGGGATTATAGTAGTTATGAGTTTTAAAAAATAATGAATAAATGTTTAGCCAGGCAGTGGTGGTGCACACCTTTAATCCCAGCACTCAGGAGGCAGAAGCTGGCTGATATCAGAGTTTGAGGCCAGCCTGGTCTATAGAGCAAGGACAGCCAGGGCTACACAGAGAAACCTTGTCTTAGAAAAAAAAAATTTTTTAAATAAATGTTTTGATAAAAAGTAGAAATAGGGCTGGAGAGATGGCTCAGAGGTTAAGAGCACTGACTGATCTTCCAGAGGTCCTGAGTTCAATTCCCAGCAACCACATGGTGACTCACAACCATCCGTTATGAGATCTGGTGCCCTCTACTGGTGTGCAGATATACATGGAAGCAGAATGTTGTATACATAATAAATAAATCTTTAAAAAAAAAAAAGTAGAAATAAATGCTGTGATCTAAACCACCAAGGAAAATGTCCCAGGGAGGGCCAGTAAGAAACCTAAATAAAAGTCAAGTGTCTCCATTGAAGTTGTGATGGCGCAGAGATGATGAAGCAGAGACAAAGAAGAGCCCTCTAAACTGAAATGCCACACTAGCAGCCTGGATTCTGCATATGCTTGGATACTGACTGTTTCAGGGACCATCTGTTGTTTTCCATATTTTACTCAATCTTCTTTTACTCAAGGCTTTTAGACTAAAGAAGAGTAGGGGGGGGGGAGTCACTCGAGTTCCTTCCTCTCCTGTAGATTGTTCTCGCTAGCTGGTGGCTTCAGACATGTGACTCATTTCATGCACACCATCTATTCTGTCTTGGTGTCAGCATTTCATCTTGACTTGGAGACACAGTGAAAACTAAAGGTTGAATCCACTCTAAAGCTATGGGGCTTTTCCCCTTAAAGACAGCCAGACAGTTCCAATGCAAAAGAACTGCCATGTCTTAATCGCTTCTGCTGGTAACTTATTCTGTCATCCGCAAGAGGCAAACTTCTTGGAGCATATAGCACTGCTCAGATAATAAAAACAGAGAAGCAGAGGTGCGATTTGCCACCTCATCATTCTGAGTTTACAATGTAGAAGAGTCACTGCCAACTCTGTAGAGACTTGGATGTGTGTGTGTGTGTGTGTGTGTGTGTGTGTGTGCCGCATGTATGTGGGGCCATGAGACGGCAGGGGATTCCCTGGAGCTGGGAGTACAGGTGGTCGGTGGTAAGCTACCTGCTATGGGTACTGGGAACCACATTAGGGTGCTCTGGAAGAGCAGCATGTACTCTTAACCAGGGAGCCATCTCTCCAGGTCCTTGTTTTGATTTTAAGATATACAGCCTAGCTGGATAGGAGTTTTTCCCAAATGATTTTCCCTCTTGATCTTTCCTCATGGGCTGTTTTTGTACATTATATTTTGTACCACATTGCATATACTTTTTAAGGTTTTTTTCAGGGCCGTGAGTTATGCCTACAAGATCCTTTTTAAATATCACTTAAGGGACTGGAGAGATGGCTCAGTGGTTAAGAGCACTTTCTGCTCTTGCAGAAGACCTGCTTCCCAGAACCGACGTGGTGGCTCAGGATTGCCAGTAACTCCAGTTCCAGGGTATGCAGTGCCCTCTTCTGGCAACCTTGGGCACCTACACACACACAAGTGCATATACACACACTTGAACCCACACATACACACACACAAAACAAAACACATCTTTAAAAATATTATTTAGATTGACATGTATAACAAGTGTCCTTGTACTAGGACTTTTGGGGGGAGGAGTTTAGAGAAAATAAAAAATCATGTATGTGGATACCTATAGAGAAGTTAATCATATAAAGACCACATACAAAGGGTGAAAAACGCGCCACCTGATTGACGTACTTGTCTTCTAAAATGAGGACGTAAGGATCGTCTACCCCAGGAATTAGGATAAACTGCGGTTGTGAAGCTAGCAAATATGAAAAAATTTGACAGCTGCTACCTCCTTGTATGGCTGGACAACCGGATGTCAGGTCGCACATCAGAACCCAAACTCTGTGAGCATTGCTTTCCCTCGTAAGATTGATTACACAAAGCAGCTGTGTGGATCCAAGGAAACTGATTTTTAAGGGTTTGAGTATTTACTATGGGTCTCCCTGTCAGGGCAACTTCCTCAAAAGCAGGTGTGTCTTGACGTCCACAGAGTCGGACTCAAAGCAACAACACTTCCAAGAAACCTTAGTTTTAAAAACAACCCAACAGGGCTGGAGAACTGGCTCAGAGG
Organism: Cricetulus griseus; assembly: GCF_003668045.3. Taxonomy (NCBI): domain Eukaryota; kingdom Metazoa; phylum Chordata; class Mammalia; order Rodentia; family Cricetidae; genus Cricetulus; species Cricetulus griseus. Next base: position 11,683,965 of record NW_023276807.1, on the reverse strand, counting down.
TGAAGAATGCCTGCTGAGGACAGTTCAGTTCCCAGCAGCACCTCACACCCGTAGTAACTCCCGCTGGGGGGGGGGGAATCCGACGCCCTCTTCTGGCCTCCTCGGGCACTGCACTCTCATGCAAACACACACACACACACACACAGAGAAAATAAATCCTATAAACAAAGAACTCCTGGCTTCCCTGCGCCCGGTCCCTTCTTCTTATTCAGTGCTAAACCTTGTTTTCCAGGGGGTTAGCAATCTTCCTTTCCTTCTACACTAGGGTCGAGACCCTTTAGGTCGTCCCAGAGCGCCGCCGCTTGGAATCAAATCTTCCCTTGCCGGGCGAGCCCCACGCCCCCCGGCCCGCCCCGCGCCGCTTGTTTACTCCCCGGCGCAGCCTAGTTCTCCCCGGAGCCCGCCCCCGCCGACCGCCTATTGGTCGAAGTGACGCCTAGGCCCGCGCTGATTGGCCTCAACAGCAGAGGCGCGGGCGAGTGGGGTAGGCTGCGCCTGAGGCCCAGAAGGGGTAGCAGGCCATGGCGGCGGCTGCGGCAGCGGCGGCGGCTGTGGCGGGTTGGCTGGGCTGGGTTCTTGCCGCGCTCTGTCTGGGCAGCACCGCGGGGGAGGCGGCGCCGGGAGCGGGACTGCTGGGCTTCTGCACGGAGGAGGACAGCGCGCCGGGCGCAGGCTCCCTGCGCGGAAGGGCAGCGCCGGAGGCCACTTTCTGCTTGCGACTCTTCTGCTCGGGCTTAGCCAACAGCTCCTGGACCTGGGTGGCCCCGGAGGGCGCAGGCTGCCCCGAGGGCGAGCGGGCCACGGAGCCCGAGGAGGCGGCCGCCCCGACGGGCGAGTGGCGGGCGCTGCTGCGCCTGCGCGCCGAGGCCGGGCGCCCGCGCTCCGCGCTGCTGGCGGTGCGCGTGGAGCCGGGCGGAGGAGCAGCCGAGGAGGGGGGCGCCACCTGGCGCTGGGGCTGGGGGCGGCCGGGTTGCTGGCCCTGGCGGCCGTGGCGCGCGGCCTGCAGCTGAGCGCGCTGGCGCTGGCGCCGGCCGAGGTGCAGGTGCTGCGCGAGAGCGGCTCGGAGGCGGAGCGCGCGGCTGCGCGGCGCCTCGAACCCGCGCGGCGGTGGGCCGGCTGCGCCCTGGGCTCGCTGCTGTTGCTGGCCAGCCTGGCGCAGGCGGCCCTGGCGGTGCTGCTGTACCGAGCGGCCGGCCAGCGCGCCGTGCCCGCCGTGCTGGGCTGCGCGGGGCTGGTGTTCGTGGTGGGCGAGGTGCTGCCGGTCGCTGTGAGCGGCCGCTGGGCGCTGGCGCTGGCGCCGCGCGCGCTGGGCCTCAGCCGCCTGGCGGTGCTGCTCACCTTGCCCGTGGCGCTGCCAGTGGGGCAGCTGCTGGAGCTGGCAGCGCGGCCGGGGCGTCTGCGTGAGCGCGTGCTGGAGCTGGCGCGCGGCGGCGGCGACCCCTACAGCGACCTCAGCAAGGGCGTCCTGCGCTACCGGACCGTGGAGGACGTGCTCACGCCCCTCGAAGACTGCTTTATGCTGGACTCGGGCTCTGTCCTGGATTTCAGCGTCCTCGCCACTATCATGCAGAGCGGCCACACGCGCATCCCAGTGTACGAGGAGGAGCGTTCCAACATCGTGGACATTCTGTACCTCAAAGACTTGACCTTCGTGGACCCTGAGGACTGCACGCCGCTCAGCACCATCACCCGCTTCTACAACCATCCGCTCCACTTCGTCTTCAACGACACCAAATTGGACGCCGTTCTGGAGGAGTTTAAGCGAGGTAAGGTTTGGAAAGGGTCTCACCCTGCCGGAAAAAGGCACTAAGACTTGACCTTTTCCAGAAAGCGATGGCCTTGAATCTGGGAATGACCTTTGGAAATATTTAAAGACCGTCTTTTAGAAGCAGGAAGGAGGTGCTGTGGGAGTCTGATGCAGGAGGACTGGAGGGTGGTTATGTAGTAAGACCCTATTTATTAAAAAAAAAAAAAAAAAGTGAGGATGTAGTTCAGTGCTTGCCTAACCTACACAAAACCCTGAGTCACTAAGTAGGTGATGGCCTACCTGCTTAGAAAGATGGAAGCCAGCCTGGGCTAAAGAGTCTATCTCAAAAATAAATGAATGAATAAAAGCTTCCCATGATCCTTCTCCCCCCATTGGCAGCAAGCATGCCTACTTGGCTCTAACCCCAGAGGTTTTTTTCTCCCAGAGGTTTCTGAGCATTTGGGCTTTCAAGCTCACCCAGATTCTTGGACAGTAACTAAGAGGATGTCAAAAGGATAAGGTAGCTTCAAGTTGTTATCTTCACCTATTTAACATTAAATTGGCTGGACCTGTGATGTTTCCTGGCCCATTCGGGTTGCAGGACAAGGAAGGACTGGAATACTTTTTCTACAGATACAGAGATTTTCGTTTAATGTCGTTGAAAGCAACATCATGAATAATGACCAAGTTTCCCTTCCTAGCTTTTTTCCCCTAACTTTTTTTGTTGTTGTTGAGATTTTTTATGTGTATTGGGTGTTTGCATGTGCTATATCTGTACCACATGCATGCAATTGCTATGGAAGCCAGAAGAGGGGGACGGGTTCCTTGGGACAGGAGTCACAGACACTTGTTAGCCGACCTGTAGGTGCTGGGAACTGGGTCCTCCCGCGCTCTTAACAGCTGAGCCATCTCTCCAGCTTCCCCTCTTTCATTTGAATTGTTTTTAAGTGCCAGTAATTAAGCCCAGTGTCTCATGCTTGCCAGACAAAGTGCTCTTGCTGTAAGCCACACTCCCATTTTCATTTTTTTTTTTTTGCCTAAGGTCTCTGGGAGTCTCCCTGAACTCTACATTTTTCACCACTCCTTTCACTGGTTTGTTTAAGCCACTTTTTAAAGTTGTTTTTTTTTTAAAAGATTTTATGTGTATTAGTGTTTTGCCTGCATATATGCACACTACATGCATGTCTGGTGCCTGAGAAGATTGAAAGAAGGCTTTGAGTCCCCTGGAACTGGAGCTGTGGATGGTTCACCCATGTGAACCACTACATGGGTGCTGGGAACTAACCCAGGTCCCATCTATTAAGGTTGAAAGTAAAAACCACGAGGCTCTTCCAAATGCTAACATGTCCGCTAACATGTCCTAGCGGCATTGGTTGCTCAAGCTTTTAATCCCAGCATTTGGGAAGGCAGAGACAGATGGATCTCTGAGTTTGGGGACAGTCAGGGCTACGCAGAGGAATCCTGTTGAGGGGTGGTGGTGGTGGCAAAAACAACAACCAAAAATACGTGGGTTCCTATATAGCACTCTGTCCTCATCCTTTCGGTGCTTCCCAGAGCCTTGGGTGTTCTTTTTCCACCTGATATGCTTCCTTGGAGGGTGGGGGTAGATATATACCAGGGCTCTAGGTGGATTAGGCTGCTTGATAAGAATTGGCAGGTGGAGCAAAACTCCCTTGAACTGGGCAAGTGGCAAATCTTCTGGCCCCAGGTAGACTCAGTGAGCCCCTGAGGCAGTAAGAGGCAGCTCTTGGTAATGAGCACACTCCTCTTGTATTGAGTGCAGTGTGTGCCAAGCTCTCACAGACATTCTGCATGCCCAGTCTCCCTTTGTCTTTGCAGGAGACCATGTGTAGATCATGAATGGGAGGCTTGAATGAACAGCTGACTGATCTGTCGGAGGACCTCTCAAGTGTGTCCTGCAGCCCACTTTCTGGGGAGTGGGTGGGGTCCATCTGGACTCCTGTCACCCTAAAGCAAGGCACTTCTCATGGTGTGAGAGCCAGCCAGCAGGGTTCTGTTCTTTCCCTGCCTGCCTTGAGTTCCCAGGTCGTAGGAGGACTGCTGAGTCTCTCTTTGCTTTGTTAATCAAAGACAGAGACTTAGGGTGTGCTCGTTTGTCTAGTGACTGTCATTCCTGAGAAATAGTGTTTGTCCACTCCAGGTGAATTGGGCTTTAGTGTGAACCTGGAAGGATAGGTCCTTTAAGAGCGTAATATACAGACCATCATTGTCCCTCTGGTGTCTGAAATGCTCTTGTTACTAAGGTCTTTGAATTGTTTGCTCACATCAAGGCTAGTGGCATAGGCCTTACCAGAGCAAAGTTCTGGTTGACCTGTCAGTAGGAAAGAGATGTCCCAGCTGAGGACAGAGATGGGAAAGCATTTTGGATTTGAAGCCATGTGGGATAGAGGAGAGAGGTGTGAGAAGGGAGGTGCTCACTGTAGTGTCCCATTCGGGCTGGGCCTGTGCTTTGTTTACCTGCTGTCAGTGCCACAGTGGGACAGTGGAGGTGTAAAGGTTGTCCCCATCCAGGTAGAACTGAATTTAAGCTTTAGGAATTGTCAGTGCTGTTAAGGATGAAGTTGATCAGAGCTGTTTTTCATTAGTTAAAATGTTTACAAACCTTTAGTTAAAATTTTCACAGAGGAGGGGCTGAAGAGATGGCTCAGCAGTTAAGAGCACTGACTGCCCTTTCAGAGGACCTCGATTCCCCTCCCAGCAACCCACATGGCAGCTCACAGCTGTCCGTAACTCTAGTTCCAGGGGATCTGACACCCTCACATAGATACATACATTCAGGCAAAATGCCAGTGCACATGAAATAAAAACAGATTATTTAAAAAAAATGTTGACAGAGGCAAGATGAGTGGAGTTCTTGTATATTGCATTGTGGACATAGGTTTGATCAACAGGGCTATGAGCTAGGAGCAGCAATTTCTGGGTGGCTTTGTTTTTTGAGACAGGATGTAGCCTTGAGTGGCCTTGAACTCAGATCTGCCTGCTTCTGCCACCCAAGTGCTAGGACTAAAGTGCTGGGTGTGTCCTATACCCAGATTGTCTGAGTGGTGTTTACTGATCAGTGGCTGATGTGGACAATAGTGGTGTGGGGAGCCCAGGTAATATGCCACATTGGCCGGAGGAGGTGACCAGGGAGGCATTAGGAGGTAGAATAGAGGATATTGGCTGTTTGATTAGGGCTGTGAAACCAGAAGTAGTAGTAGTAGTATTGGAGGAGGTCTAGGTGTCTTCCTGTATGATAGTATTGGCTCCCTTAAGGCCTGGAGCCAGGAGCAGGTGAGTGTTTTCTTACACTGGAATTTGTGTCCCAAGGAGCAGATTCCTAGCAGGCAGCTGATATGAACTGCAAACAAAAGACTGAAGAGGAGGTGAAGATCAGAATGTCAGTGTAGAAGTAATCTAACTCCTGAGCTACAGGAGTAGTACAGAGAGCCCAAGCCCTGGGGAACACAAAGCATGCAGGAGGATAGGGCTGGGAAAGATGACGACAAGAACAGACAGGACCCTGGAAGTGAGAGGACCCAGAAGCTTAGGATGTCCTGAGGGCTGAGAGAACAGACCGCCTTCTGAGAAAGGTCAGCAATCAGGATGATTGACTTTTTTTTCCTCCTAAGTGCTAGGCAAGTAACCCAAATTTATGTACATGTTAGTCAAACACTGCCACTGGGTTTTTGCCCTTGATCTGTGGATCTGGGGCAGAGGAGTAACTGGGAGAATGAATGTGGATGACCTTCATTCACCATGCGTGGCTGTGAAGTCGAGCCCAGGTAGCAGTGGCTAGCAGAGGACCAAAGGATGGAGGATGTGTGGCAGGGGAGAAGCCTTCTGCTCTTGGGTTTTAGGAGGGGAAAATAGAGCAAGTTCCATTAGACATGTCAGCAAGAAGGAAATACACAGACAGAGAAGGGCCACGGTATGGTTGCTCCAGATTTGGGGTGGGTGGCCTCTGGAGAACTCAGCAGGCAGGTATCAAGCATCCTGATGCTGAAACATTTGGGGCTGAATGCCTCTCTGTTTAAATAGACTATTCCAGAAGCTTCCCAGTAACCTTCTGGAAGCAGGGTACAACCTGGAGATCTAGTGGGGTCCTTTCTGTCATCCTCGACTTCGGTCCTGTGGTAATGGGCTTCCTTGGCTTCTGCGACCTTGCATTTCCTTGTGTGGGTCCTCTTTTATACTTTAATCCTCTTGAGAACAAATTACAGTCTGCCTGATGTTACAGTTTTTAGGGCAGTTCTCACCCCTCTCATGAGCATCTGAGACTGTGGTGCTTCTGATCTTTCTGAGGCTTGAGTCTGTGGTGCCATGTCTGATAATCCTTTGGGGCCCTGGTCCATGTGCTCATTCCAAGCACCATTAGGTTGTGACTTTTGTTAACTGGGGGGAGGTGCCCGTTGCCGGGGATTATTTTGTGCACAAGTCACCTGACAGAGTGTGTTGGAAACACATGCTTTCTTCCCTGTCAGCCCCATGAGACTCTTGAAGCAGAGGAAGGATTAGGGATGAGCTTTTCATTCAGCCTCTGTCTTCACGAGCTTGAGGTCTGGTTTACTGTCTGTTAAGCCAAGGATTGTCATGGTGCTGAGATGAGTCAGATTTGCCCAGTTGCTCGGAGGAATGTTGGCACATGATTTTCCTCAGTGTGCATGCATGCATGCATGATTGCTTTAGGAGACAACAAAGGGGGCTTGAGGCATAGGTCAGTGATGGCAATAGTGAGAAAGACCCTGATTTCTATCCCCAGCAACACACACACACACACACACACACACACACACACAACAAAGGGGGCTTGAGGCATAGGTCAGTGATGGCAATAGTGAGAAAGACCCTGATTTCTATCCCCAGCAACACACACACACACACACACACACACACACACACAAAAAGGGGGCTTGAGGCATAGGTCAGTGATGACAATAGTGAGAAAGACCCTGATTTCTATCCCCAGCAACACACACACACACACACACACACACACACACACACACACACACACACACACACACACGCATACACACACGCACGCACGCACGCACGCACGCGCACACACACACAGTGCACATTATGAACAGGTCTTCCAGCCTCCAAATAATTGCAGTACTTTTGAGCCTGCTAACTAACTAAAATGAAAATTCTAGAGCATTCCAGTTTGTGTTTATTTTGTCAGATCACATCAGTCATACCTGCCATGGTTCTGTGGAGCTGGCCTAGTCAGATTATGCATCTATCTGCCCTAAGTAGTATTCAGCCCTGTCCAGTGGGGACAAAGTGTTAATCCCTCCAGCTTCCCTTTCTGTCCCCCTGCTGTTTTCTTGTAAGAGGCCTTCTGTCCCTCCAAGCTCTCTGGCTTATGTATTCATATGGCGAGGGACTTCTCCCATTTGTTACTGAAGCATCCTGGTGCAACAGGTCACAGAATTGTGAGTCTTTTTCAAAGAAGCTTGAGAGTACAGGAGAGGTTAATCCCTTCCAGTAAGTGGCATGCCAGAGGACTCACTCTTGGGAGGAGGAAGTGTGTTGAGGCTTCTCTACTCTGAGTGGTCTTTTAGAACCCAAACTTTGGGTTTGAGAATCCAAAACTTGGGTCTTGCACTCTTGACCTTCCCTGCCTGGCCTCACAGGTTTGTATTCCATGGCAGAGCAGCCCTTGTGGAAATGGCACCTGCCTGCTAGCTTGAACCAGTTCCAGCACTATCACCAAGGATTGGAAGGAATTTAGAAACCTGGCACTTTGACCCAGTGCCTCTGACTCAGCAGAATGGGCATTTGTCGGGGGTACCTAGCCTTTTCCTCCTGGGAGACTTTAATCTTTTCCTGGGTCATTTAGAGAGCCTCCTGAAGAAAGATGCTGGTCCTGGGAGGGAATAGCCCTCATGTGGGTCTGGACTGTTTTTTTTCATTAGTAATAAGAATGTGTGTGCTCATTGCCTTGCCTCAGACCTGCCTGTTTCCATCCTCTAACCCACCCATGGCTCTGGAGCCCTTGAGTGGACCCTTTCCTAAGTTGTGATATGCTGCAAGTGTTAGGCACGTATACACCAGGTTTCAGGCATGTGTTATAAAATATAAAAAGAGGTATAAAATATATATTGTGTTTTTATGTTACTTACTCATTGAAATGATACTTTAGCTATATTGGATAACACACAGTCATACAGTGTTAAAATGCTACTAAATGATTTTAAATTACACTCATAGCCTGCGCTCTGTCTTTCAAATAGATGTAAAGTTTTATGGATTGAATACATTTTATATGACCCCAAATAAATTTCTGAAGTTTCCCCAACATTTGCCAACCCTATAAGAGTTGGGTTTTTTCAAGCTCTTCTGTCCTCACTAAATTAGCCAAATAGGAAAGTGAATGAGGAAGACTTGGGAGTGAGGTGTCTTGTTCCAGCTCTAGCTCTTCCTCTTGACATACCATGCGCCTGCGCCTAATTAACCCCCCCCCACCCTCTAGAAGACCCCTGGCGGTCAGATTTCAGAATTGGGAAAACCTGCTGAGGATGCATGTTTGTCATCTTAGCATTGGAGGGGGTCACAAATCCCACACCAACCTAGATTGCATAGTGAGACCCTTCCTCAGAAAACAAAAGAGGAAAATGAAATACTGTACTGTACACTTGATCTCAACACTCCTGAGACTGAGGCAGGAGCATTGTGATTGTTGGGTCAATATAGGCTCCAGCAGTGAAACCCTGTCTTAAAGATAAAATCAGATAGATGAATAAAAAAATAAAATCAGGCCCGTCGGTGGTAGCATCCACCATTAATCCTAGCACTCGGGAGACAGAGGCAGGTAGATCTCTGTGAGTTCAAGGCCAGCCTGGTCTACAAAGTGAGTTCCAAGATAGCTAGGGCTACACACACAAATCTTGTCTCAAAAAGCCAAAGGGGGCAGGGGAGAAAAAAGAGGGCTGAGGATATAGCTCAGGGCAGGGGTAGAGTGCTTGCATAGCAGGTGTGAGGCACTTGTGTGCCAGTGTGAAGAGGAAAGGGTGTGGTGTGGCCAGTATAAGCATCTTCTGGGGGATCCCTGCAGGCTGCAAATAAGTGTCCCCTCCTACAGGGAAGTCCCATCTGGCCATTGTGCAGAAGGTGAACAATGAAGGTGAGGGTGACCCCTTCTACGAGGTGCTGGGCTTGGTCACCCTGGAGGACGTCATTGAGGAAATCATCAGGTCTGAGATCCTGGATGAGTCTGAAGACTACCGTGAGTTTGACTGTTGTTCTTTCTCTAACTCAGAACCCTTCCAGCAGCCTAAGGGGTGGGGTGTCCATATCAGAGACCAGTGGGTTTTTGTTGTTGTTGTTGTTGTGTCCGTCCGTCCCTACCCCTACCCCCCAGACCGGGTTTCTCAGTGGCTTTGGAGGCTGTCCTGGAATTCGCTCTGTAGACCAGGCTGGTCTCGAACTCACAGAGATCCACCTGCCTCTGCTTCCCGAGTGCTAGACTAAAGGTATGCGCCACTAACGCCTGGCAGACCAGTGGGTCTTTTAATGCTGCTGAAAACTGGCTAGAGCTCCAACCAGACCCTATCTTCCCTACTGTGGTAAGGGCCAGTGTTGTCCCTCCATACAAGCCATGCAGAGCGTCCGTTTGTTGACTTCTGTGGCCCCTGTGTGAGTAGAGGGCTTTGTAATAGCCCTCCACTTACTACTGGACAAAGTGTCTGCTCTTGGTAGGCCAGTGCCTGTCTGCTGCTCTTGTTGGCTACATTCTTTTGTGCATAGCTCCTTAATGCATTCTTTGAACTGGATATGAAGCTCAGTAGTAGAGTATTTGTGTAGCTTAAATGGGGCTGCATTTGGTCACCTGCACCACACAGGTTTGGTTTTTTTTTTTTTTTTTTTTGATTCACATGCCTTTAATCTCAGCAAGGCAGAGGTGTGTAAATCTCTGAGTTTCTGTCCAACAGAGGATACATAGTTTACCCTGTCTCAAAAAAAAAAAAAAAAAAAAAAAAAAAAAAAAAAAAAAAAAAAAAAAAAGATTCTTTCTGACTGGCTATTGAGTAGGTCTTCTGTAACAGACAGTCATGGGACCTCTGATTGTGTCTTCTTCTAAAGTTGATGTCCAGCTCTGTGGGGCAGACATAGAGCCCATGCTTAATAGCTGGGGGCCTCATATGGCTACTTGGGACCCTGCACTGCCATGCCTGTGTCTTGGGTTCTGTCCCTGAGCCGATGCAGGGTCACCAGGGTAGCTGCTGCCATTTGCTGTGGGTGATCTTCAAGTGCTTGTAACAACCCTGAAGGGTCTCCAGAGCAGTACTGTCCTCTGAGGGAGAGCCAGACTTCCTGTGGGCATGGCTGGAAATGGCATATGTGCTATTGCCTTTTCTGTCCTAGGCACTGGGATTATTGTGTGCTGGTCATGGCAGCTCAGTGTCTTGCAGGGAGCAGTGCCAAGGATGTTTCCTTGGGGCCCTGGTGATGTCTGCCCTGAAATCCCTGGACCTTGGGAGAAAGGAGTAGGTGACAGTGCCATTTGCTTTGTTTATGCTGATATCTGCTCATGCCATCTTTTCACTGCCTTTGCAGACACCAAAGTGAGGAAGAAGACTGTTGCCCTGAGCACCCCTCTCAAGCGGAAGGAGGAATTCTCCTTATTCAAGGTGTCTGATGATGAATATAAAGTAAAAATCTCGCCTCAGCTGCTCCTGGCCACCCAGCGCTTCCTTTCCCGAGGTGAGGGTGAAGGGCGGTCCTTGCCCCTGGTCTCACCACCCAGAGGGTCAAGAAACCACCCAGGCCAGACACCAGCTTGGCTCCTAGTGAGCTGGAGGCTCTCGAAGAGCATCTGCTTCCCTCTGCAGAGCTAGTGGGTGTCTCCTGATAAGGCGTGTTCTGGGAACCTCATGTTGTATGCCCTGCTTGGCTCTCTTGTGTGGATTGCCGCAGCCCCGGGACCACTGGGAGAGCCCAGGAGGCAGCAGGAGGCAGGTGTGATGGCAGGCCACTTGGGCCCCAGTGGACACTGTCCCTTTCTCCCACCGCGGAGCAGAGGTGGATGTGTTCAGCCCATTGCGAATCTCCGAGAAAGTCTTGCTGCATCTGCTGAAGCATCCCAGTGTCAACCAGGAGGTGAAGTTTGATGAGAACAACCGCCTGGCCGCACACCATTACTTGTACCAGCGCAGCCAGCCGGTGGACTACTTCATTCTCATCCTGCAGGTAACCATGGTTGCCCAGACCTGGGAAGAGAGAGATCCAGACAGCCACCCTTAAACAACTGGGGCTGAGGTTTCTCCTGTACTCTCTTATGACAGGAGAGATAACCTGTCCACCTCTCTTCCTCGCAGGGCAGGGTCGAGGTAGAAATTGGGAAAGAGGGCCTGAAGTTTGAGAATGGGGCCTTCACATATTATGGAGTGTCTGCCCTGGCAGCTCCATCTTCAGGTAAGCCATGGCCCCTTTGGATCTGAGGGTTGTGATCATGGTTGGCAGAGCTACCCCTGATACTCTGGCTGCTGCAGCAGATCTATGTGCCTAGAATACTGGCTTCCCAAGAGCCTGAGTCTCTGTCCCACAGAAGATTTGTCTCTAGGCAGCATAGAGGGCAGAGCAGCATTTCTGCCTTGTTTATCTTGGTAGCCCACTCAGTTCCAAGGTGGCTTCTTCATGGTCTTCCCTGTTCCCACCCATCCCCTCTCAAAGGTGACGTAAGCGGTAGGCACTAGAGGTTGTGCGGTTGTCCCATGGCCTTTCACCATCTTTGATTATTTCTTTCATAGCTCACCAGTCCCCAGTGTCTTCACGCCAGCTCATCCGCCACGAACTGATGCCTGAACCAAGTGAGAGTAGCCGCCCCTCCACGTACTGTCCTGACTACACCGTGAGGGCCCTTTCCGACCTGCAGCTCATTAAGGTGACTGTTTGGGCTGCACATTGGTGCTGCTTTAATTGGCTTTGTGCTCCCAGGGTGCCAGTCCAGCTGTCACTGTGAAGATGGAGATGACAGGCACAAGATGACAGGCTCACAACCTGAATGGTGGGACCTCCCCTCTCCCTGGATTGTTGGGGTCTGGGCCTATCTGGAGGCCTTATTACCTGATCTCTCCATTGTAGATCTTAAAATCAATTGGTCTTAAAACAAAACCATGTGGCTCAAAGGCTTTCAGCCCTTCACTAGTTCAAAGGCCATGCCTAGTGCAGGCCAGAGGTGGGAGCTCTGCTGAATGCATCTCACAGATTGCACGTGCTGGGTAATTTCTCTATTCTCTTATCCTCTAGGTCACACGGCTGCAGTACCTTAATGCACTCCTGGCTTCCCGAGCCCAAAGCTTGCCTCCATCCCCAGAGAATGCTGAGCTCCAGGCCATCCCAGGCAGCCAAACCAGGCTTCTTGGGGAGAAGTCCACTGAAACCACAGGTGAGCCCCAGGTGGTACATCCTGCAGTGTTGGGGCCCAAGGGTCACGGGAAGTCCTGCTACTGTGCTGCTTGTCTTTTCTACTGCCCTTGTCTTGAATCTTCCTGTTGCTCTGCCCATCCTTTCCCTTCTTCCTGCTTGTAGTAGCTTGGATTACATGATCAAGTGGCACTCAAAATAGAGCAGATGGCCTTTTCTCTCTATGGCCTCTTAGAGATGGCTTAATTAGGTCTGGATAAGTGGGGAGGTGTTGAGTTTAGAAACTCTCAGGCCACTTAAGATCCGGGTTAGGTCACTTGGAGAATGGAGATCTGGCTTTTCCTTGGCCCTGGCTCAGGGGTGCACTTGCTGTGGAGTTGGGTCAGCACATGTTGATAGTGAAGTTCTATAGAAAAAAGCACTTGGCTCAGGGGCAGTCACAAACACATTTTTACAGTAGAAATTGCTTTTTTAGTTGAGGTGACACGAGGTACAAAGGACAGAAACCCTTGACCCCGAGCCACAATGATGGCTCAGCTCCCATGGGCTGTGAGGGAATGCCTTGTAGTCCTGGTGGTGGGCATGGGTCACCTTCCATTCTAAAGGAATGTCCATTTCAGAAAGGCATTTTTCACTGTGTTTACATGGTGGTCACAGTGTTCACTGTGACATTCTGTGAAATACCCCAGAACAAAAGTTCACAGTCACCTTAGCCTTACCTAGAATGTTTTCTGGCTCCAACCACTAACTCACACTGCACAGGCTGTATTCAGGGTACAGACATGAGCTGGGAATGGTAGTTCTCCTTTGAACGTGTCTTCAGGGATTTTTCTCTCCTTCCCTTCCCTCCTTCCACCTTCTGTTTCCCCCTTCACTCCCTCCTCCTTTCCTCTCCCTGCTTTTCTTTCCTTTCTTTCCATGTGCTGGGGGGTTGAACTTAAAGCCTTGCACACACTAGGCAAGCATTCTACCATTTGAGCTGTGCCTCTAGTCTATAGAGAATTTTTTTTTTTTTTTTAAGATTTATTTATTGTGTATACAGTGTTCCATCTACATGTGTCCCTGCAGGCCAGAAGAGGGCACCAGATCTCATTACAGATTATTGTGAGCCATCATGTGGTTGCTGGGAATTGAACTCAGGACCTCTGGAAGAGCAGTCAGTGCTCTTAACCTCTGAGCCATCTCTCCAGCCCCGAGAATTTATTTTTTTAATGATTTGTTATGTATATAGTCTTCTGTCTGCATGCCATAAGTGGGCACCAGATCTCATTACAGATGGTTGTGAGCTGCCATGTGGTTGCTGGGAAGTGAACTCAGGACCTTTGGAAGAACAGCCAGTGCTCTTAGCCTCTGAGCCATCTTTCTAGACCCCCTAGTCTCTAGAGAACTTTTAATTCTCTTGGCTTTGCCCATTCTTTGAGCTATCTTACAAAAAGAGTAAGTTACAGTAGCTTGTGGGTCATTTCTTCCTTATAGTGGTTTATCCACCCTCTGTTTGCCAATTTTCACCTAGGTGTGACCTGACGTTTGCCCCAGTGAGGTGTGGGGGTCTTTCTGTGTTTGTTCCTGTCCCTGAAGAGCTTAGTGTTACTGTGTAGTGCTTGTTTCAGTGGGGCACTGTTTAAACTAGTGCAGAGAGACTCAGCCCCTGTGGATTTGGGCACTAAATCCCTGGCATTCTAAATTGCCTACATCAGTGATTGGGCAGGTGGTGGCAGTGCACACCTTTAATCCAGCACTCAGGAAGCAGAGGCATGTGGAACTCCTGAGTTCAAAGCCAGCCTGGTCTACATAGTGAGTTCCAGGGCAGCCAGAGCTACACAGAGAAACCCTGTCTCAAAAATCCAAAAGCAAAAACAAAAACCCTACATCAGGGATTAGCAAACTATGGTGTGGGAGCCTGATTTGTTTATAAATAAGCTTTTATTAGAGTCTACTGACTTGTTGCTGGCTGTCTGGCTGCCTGTGGGTGGCAATGGTTACCTAGCAGGGGACTTGCAAAATGTAAGCTCATGGCCCTTTACTAAAAGTTTTCTGCTCCTGGGACTCCTCACCCTTGCAGCCCTGTGATTGGTGACTTTCCTCTGTGGTCCCCAGCAAGACCTGTCAGCACAGAGCCCTCCCTCCCCAGCCTTCCGCGTGGTGCTGAGGCCCACTGCCACTCAATAGCATGTCTCCTCTTCTTTCTTCTCTCCACTCTCTTCAGCCTACACAGTAGACCTTTCCCTCTTTGGCACATTTGGAAACTGCAGTTGATAAATGACTGTGGACTAGTGAGCATTTTTTGTTTTAAGAAAACACCAAGGTAAATATCTGTTTCCTTTTTCTTTGGTTTACTTTTCCTATCCGTTAGCTGTTGGCAGGCACTACAGACAGCTTCCCCCAGGTGGGAATGCGTTTCTCTTGGTGGGGGGAGTTGGGAGGGGTACTATATTTTATGTTTCTAGTATTTACTGTTTCTAGAAGACAAGGGGTCATGGCACACCTGTTCAGTCCTGGGACATAAGGCTTCCTTGTAGCATAGAGGCTTTAGATCATCTACGGAAGTTTCTTTTTGCTCAGCATAGGTACCCAAGTCCCCTGAAGTTAGAAATATATAGCACCCCTTAAGTACTGTGGCTCACACCTATAATCTCAGCACTCCAGAGCATGAGGCAGGAGAACTGCCTTGAGTTTGAGGTCACTCCACACTGCATGGTGAATTCTAAGCCAGCCAGCAAGACTTTGTCTCAAAACAAAATAAGGGCTGGCAGTATGGTTCTGTGGGTAAAGATGACCCTCATTCAGTCCCCAGGACCTGTGTGGTAGAAGGTGAGAACTGAGTCTCACAGGTTGTCCTCTGACCTCCATGCACACCTGCATACCCTCACACATTTACACGTTCACACCAAAAGAAATGTAAGGAAAGCTGATTCACACTGAAAAATGAAATGTTTAAAAGCCAGCTGTGGTGGTACACTCCTGTAGTCTAGTTCTTGGGAGGTGGGAGGTAAGAGGTCAGCCTGGGCTTCATAAGACTCTGTCTCAACCCCTACTGCCCCAAAGAAGAAGAAGAAAAAAAAAAATCGATAATCCGTCTCTGTCCTTTATGGGTGGCATCTGCTCTTGGGGTGGGTTTCTCTCTTGAGGCCTACAGACCATGTTCCTGACTGTGCTTTGATGGTTCCTTAGGTGTCCTAAGGCCATCTGTCCAAGCTGCTTCTCTTTGTCCTAAAGGTTCAGTACTTGGTTTTGCTGGAGCCTTCTCCCTTGACTAGTGTGAATACCTTTCTCTTTTTTCCCCTCTCCTTAGGGTCCAGCAACAGCAGACCTGGTGTCCCAGTGGAGGAGAGCCCTGGGCAGAACCCAGGAGTGTAACCGCTTGCCAGGCAGCCCCGAGCTGGAAATGGACAAGTGTGTGGGGAGCTGGGGAGAGCTAATCAGGAGCTTCATGCCAGCCTGTCCCCCACCTATTCTGGCCACGTTTTAGATGGCCATTATAAGATGTGGGTCCTGGGCCTCCTGAGTGCTGGAGCCTTCAGCTGGCCCTGCCTTCCCTTAGGAGATGGGATTGGCATGGTGGTCCTCCAGTAGAAGCCTGTTTCTAGGGGGATGAAAGGAACAGCATCATCTCTAGTCCCCAGGGCCCAGCTTATCCCCTGATGCTGCAACAGCACAGTGTCTGTACCTCCCTGAACCAGGTGCCGTGTTGGGTGGATGCAGTGACTGCCTTTACATGGCCTTGGCCTGTCTCACTCTGCTTTTGATTGGCCAATCCTCTATTGCTGGCCTCACTAGATGAGCAAACCAAGAGTGCTGGCTGTAGATGGAGACTCAGGCTTACAATGCCATATTTTCATTAATGCACTCCAATTTTTTTTTTTCCATGTGCCAAATCTAAAAGCACAGTTCCCCAATAAGTCTGTTACCTAGTTCTGCTCCCTCCTGTGGAGGTAGCTTCTCTGATTCCTTCTGAAGTCATGAGCAGGCTGGCCCAGTGACACAGGAAACCTGCCCAGCATGGCCTGGCATCAGCTTGCGTTTCTCTTCCACCTGTTCATAGTGCCACTAATGGTACTGTTTCTGTTTGAGGTCATGGGTGGAAGGCCAAAAGTCAGTGTTGAGTACCTGCCTTGTACTTTTGTCTAAGCCTCCGGGGAGACGTGCAGCTATGGCGTGTAGACGGCAGCACAGGGAGGATTGTTTGTAAACCTGGTACCTCCTTGTCACCTGCTGAGAAGTTAAGGTTTTCTTGTATCTGAAATATTTCAGTTTCTGTGCCCTCTTCTGTTTCCAGTGATGTTGTTTTAGAGGTGCAGGGATGGGAAAGCACTGGTTTTCTCTCCTACTTTACCTATATTTTCCTTCCACAGTTTCAGCTCTGGGACCATAGATTGGGGTGGGAAGGGAGGATTTCTGGAACTTTCCTCAAAAGGATGTGGGTCCTGGTAAGTGAGACTTGCGGACCAAGAGAACAGTGTCATGCTTGCTGAGAAATATTCCCAAGGAATATGCTCTAAGAACAAACTCAGGTTGGAAGCAAATCATTTCTCTTCAGAACAGAATTCTGAATTTTGGCTGCACCTCAGAATCACCTGGCAAATTAGAACCTTCGATCCTTAGGCCCTTCTGGGGCTTCTGATTTAGTCGCCTTGAACACCAGGGTTATGATCTTGAGATAGGTTTAGATTCATAGAAGAATTCCATGTGCCCTTTACTCAGCTTCCCCTAATGTTAACATGTTAAATAACCTTGTTACAATTTTCAAAATTAAAATGTTAACATTGGTGCCATACTGTTTAACTGGAGGCTTGATTTTTTTTTTTTTTTTTTTTTTTTTCTGGTAATGTCAAGGTAGGATGCCAAAATGCACTTAGAGCTATTGTTTTCCTTTCTACCTAACTTTGTATTTTATAGTAATTGCAGATTCATAGAAGTTACAAAGATGCAGAGTCCATGCATCCTTTATCTGGTTTCCCTCAATGGTCCTATCATCAAACTATAACGTAGTCTCAAAGCCTTGAGTGGTACAGATGGTTCCTGGCACCTGTATAGATAGACCTGAGTAACTGCTACCCAATTCTAACCCACTGCCCTGTCACTACCAGGGTTCTCCCTGGACTGCCACTCCGAGCCACCTGCCCCATCCCTAAGCCCTGGTAACCACTAGACTGTTCCTTATCTGTTACATTGTCATTTCAAGAATGTTGTTTGAGGGGTCATACAGTATGTGGCCATTTGGGATTGACTTCTTCACTCAGCATAGTTCTCTGGGGATTGATCCAGGTCATTGTGTCAGTAGTTTGTCCCCTTTTCTTGCCAAGTGGTATTCCATGGTGTATTCATTGTCCTGTCAAAGGACACCTGGGTTGTTTCCAGTTTTTGGCCTTTTCCAAATAAAGCTGCTATGAACATTAATGTGTAGATTTCAGTGTGAAGATTGGTGTTGACTCTGGGGGATGTCAGGAATACAGTTGCTAGGTTGTTTACTTTTTAAAGAGAAACTGCCAGGCCTTTTGGAGTAGCTGTGTACAGCTTCAATTCCTACATAAAGTGTAGAAATGATCCAGTTTCTCATATCCTCCAAATGATCAGCTATTTAGATAGGTGACCAACAGAACCAACTGTGTTTCTCATCTGCATGTTTTCACTAATCAAATCCAGCACTACATAAGCATCTGCTCATGTTTTCATTTTGGTGAAGTGTCTGTGTTCTTTGCCCGCCCCCCTTTTCCTGTTTAAGAACTCTTCATATATTCAGATTCTAAAATCCTTTGTTGGAGTTTTGGTTTGTAGACATTTTAGTCTGTAGTGCTGTAGTCTAGTCTGAAATGTGCCCCTGAGCTTAGCCCGTGTGAGTCCTCCTGAGGTCACTGGGGCCTTGGCCTCTTCCTTTGCTCCCTGATGACCATGAGGTGAAGAGGCCTCTGCCATGTGCTCCCTTTTTATAACGTACATGGCCCGAGGACCAAGCAACCACAGGGTCCTTTGAGCTTCCCGCCTGCCTGCTGTGTTCTCAGTAACGGAATACTAACAGTGAGGCTGTGTTCTTACAGCAGGGTCTTATAAGGAACAAAGGCTTGTGATTAAATTTGTTTACCAAACTTTATTTTGTGCTTTTAGCATATCTGACTATTCTAGATCGCAAAAGTTTTTTCCTGATAGCTTATGTTTTACATGTAAGCTCATGATGCATTTTTAATTAATGTTTCTATAAATAAGGCTCGGGTCACAGCTGCTTTTTTAATTTATGCCTATGAGTGTTTTGCCTGCATGTATGTCTGTGCATCACGTACATGCCTAGTGCCTGCAGTGGGCAAAAGGCATTGGATCCTTCGTGGAACTGGAGTTACAGTTGTGTTGCACCTGTGGATGCTGAGAATCGAACCCAGGTCCTTTGGAAGAGCAGTCAGTGTTGGTGCTCTTCACTGCCCAGCCATCTCTCTAGACCCAAGGGCTGTTTTTTTTTTTTGGGGGGGGGGGGTTAGGCTCAGGCTGGCCTCAGACTCATATCTCTGCTTTCTCTGGCTTTTTCCCCTCCTTCCTTGTTTAGCCTAAGGATGTGCATTTGTTGAAAAGGTGTGTGTGTGTGTGTCTCAGGGGGCTGTTTCTGAGTTGTCTACTGTGTCACCTTAGTCTGTATCCACTACACTCTAGATCACTGAAGTTGAACCCACTTTCCCTCCCCCCCCCCCTTAATTGTCTCTCGGGGTCCCAGGCTGGGTGTGGTGGTGCACGCCTTTAATCCTAGCACTTAGAGGCAGGTGGATCTTTGGAGTTCAAGGGCAGCCTGGCCTACAGAAGAAGTTCCAGGACAAAGACTGTGTCCCCTTCCTCAGCCTACCAAGTATGTAATATGCTTGTCTTCTATTTTTATTTTTCAAATCTGGGGGCTTTTTTTTAATGTAGTCTTAGCCTGCGTTACTCTTAAACTTAGTGATCTCCTGCTTCAGCCTCCTGACTGCCACCCCAGTCGGCTCACCTTTTTTTCTTTTTCTTGTAAGAGAGTCTAACACTATGTTCAACCTAACCTGTAAGGCAAAAGCCCTCCTGAGGCCTCCCAAGTGCTGCGATTTTGTTCGTAGATAATCTTGTCTACACCTTGCTTGGATTTTGGTAGGAACTGTATTAAGCCTGTATGTTGTCAACTTGGTTAAGAACTGACATCTTTTACATGTTGTGCCTTCTAATCCATGAACATAGTATGTCTACATAAATATTTTCATTTGTAGACTTCATCTTACAATCTTTTTTAGTTTAAATTTAAACAGTTGTAATGGTACTGTATTTTTTTAATCCATAATGTTCAATGGTATTAAGGAGAAATAGGTTTTTGTTTTAGATTATTAATATTAAGGTAGGTATTTATCTCCCGCCACCTATCCATAACTCCTTACAATTTGCTAGTATGCACAGACAACCATGTCCTCAACTAATACTTGCATTTTACCTAGTAACATTAGACATTAGGACTTTTAAGAAAAGGGTTCACTGTGAAACCCTGGCTGGTCTGGAACTTAATATGTTGATCAGGCTGGCCTTGAACTGGGTCTGTGTCTGACTCCTAAGTGCTGGGATTAAAGGTGTGTGCCACCATACCTAGCAGACATCAGGACTTTCACAAAGTTGTGATTCTAAAAGAAGCTGAAGTTGAAAACTGCCCTTTTCTGAACTTGTCTGTCAATGAGCAGAGGTCCTGAACACAAGAGGTCCTGCCACACACACACATAAAATATGCCTTGCACACTTGGTGACATGTCATGCTGTCAAATGGCATGATTGATCAAATGACTTGATCTTTGCAGTTGAGGGTGATTTCTGCCATGTAGCCCAATATACTGCCTCCTCCCAGTCCCCATAAGACAACAAGTCTGTGGTAGATAAACAGTTTAATGAGAAAACAGTGATTTGTACAAAAAGGTAGCTTTGTGTGTCAATTAAGTATCCTCATTTCAGAGGAGTCGTCATATTGAGTAGTCTTGAACATCTGTCTTGCGCATGGCACCAGTTGTCTAGGTGTATGCTGGCCTGCCCATAAAAAGGTATGTGTCCCTAGGAGGAAGCACTAGCCAGGTTTTTCACATAGTAACAACAGGCTGCCAAAATTAGACTAAACTGTTGCAAAGTGAAGGTCATCTCAGGACTATGTGAGGGAGGCAAAGCCTTCACCTTTTAGCCCTTTGTTCAGCCTGTGGCCTCAATGGAGGGCCCAGCTCTTTAACATCAACTTCCTGGCATATAAGGAGCCAGCCCTGCCAGGGAACCTGGAAACAAAAGTGGAAGGGAAGGAGCGTGTGCTTGTGTGAAGTCCTCATTGCACCACCAGTTGGCACAGGGGCCTGGAGAGGTGTGTTATACTGTTGTCTGTGTTCCATAGCAAGGTGCCGAACTCAGTGTGCAGGGTATGAAGAGCCTAGTCCAGGTGCTTCCTCCAGTACCAGGGGGGCATTAGAGCCTTGGCAAGCTAGGGTTGTGGGCCGCCACCCCAAAAGTTGAGTGGGCCACAAGCAATCTCCAGCACCTGGCACTCTACCCTCACGTAAGGCAAGCAGAGCTGCCTGAAGCCTTTAGGTGGAGCCTCCCCAGAGAACACACTAGTTCCAGTTCATCAGTCTCCAGCTTCTGAGGCAACCTGGTAAGTACTGACATCTGTGGGGACTCAATCCTGTTAACATGCCCCTCAGCTTGCCAGAACCCCCCTCCAGAGTTCTGAAGACTAGGGATGCCTAGAACTACTCCAGACACTCAGGGTTGCTACTGATAGGAATGGAGACCCTGGAGAAACCCCACCCAAAAGACGGCAGTGAGCTGTACCGATGCCTGGCACTTAGGCAGCCCATTTCTTCTCTTATATTCTGCAGCAGCTGGCAACATCTGAATGTCTACTTACAGAACAGGCCAAGGATAGTCTCCTAATCTAAGGATTAGTAGATAGAGGCCTAGACTGAGCTGTGGGTAGTGCTGGTCTGTTCACTTCCTGCTCTGGCCTTGGCCCTCGTCTGGACCCACTTTGCTTTTGTGTTGTCCTGTGGTCCTCTGGTCCTCTGCTTCAGTCCTGGCAGGGAACAGTCTCCCTCACTAAAACCCAGGGGACCTGCTCTACCTGTTGCCTTCGGTCTAAGGAAGCAAAGCCAGAAAGAAATTGGGACTGGGGCAGAGAACCACTTAGAGGTGGATGGGTAGGAGAGTGGGTGTGGAATGGTGCTATGAGTGACCCACAGGTCTTAGTCATCAACACCGGGTACGGGAGTGCCCCACATGGGCCTGTAGTGCTTCCCGGATACCCCGCTGCCAGTCCCGTGCCAGCTGCACTGGTGTCATGGAGGCCTGTGAACAAGGACACTGAGTCAGTCTTCCTCTCCTAGGCACTCCCCTGACCTCAGCACACATGTCAGACATTGCCTGGCTGGTACTTACCACATTCTTCATGCCCAGCTTGGCTCCATAGAGCAGCAGTAGCTTCGTGGCTTTGTGGTGCCCATATCGTACGGCCTCATGGAGTGCCGTGTCCCCTTCCTGTGGAGGGACCAGCCAGTTACTGCTATGGGCCCAAGGCAAGAGGTGCTGACACACAGATGGCCATCTCAGGCTGCTCAGTCACAAACACCCACCTTATCCTGTGCATTGATGTGGGCGCCACACTCAATGAGGTGCTCCAGGCAGTCAGAGTGGCCTGTGCGCACTGCTACATGGAGAGGGGTGCTCCAGATCTAGGAAGAAGTGGGGTGCAGTGCTGGATCTGGGCTAGCTATGCCACCCAATCCAAAAGACCTGTGCCTTACAAGGTGGACATCTGTTTCCTGTATGATTCACGTCTGCCCCTAACAGGTTACTACCCAAAGCAGGCATCAGTCCCTTACCTTGTCCTGTGCATTGACCTGAGCACCCTGGTTAAGCAGCAGTTTGAGGATGTCCAGGTGTCCTCCACGGCAGGCCCAGAACACAGGTGTCCTGTCCAGCTGCAACACAAAGCATAAAGGTTTTCTGACCACGGCATTGCAGGGCCTAACTAGATGAGCCGCCACATTCCCTGTGCGGGCTCTCTTTGCTTCTCACCAAGTCCCGTGCCTCTATAGCAGCCCCTGCCGCCAGCAGCTTGTTCACCAACTGTCCATGGCCCTTCAGACAGGCCCAGTGCAAGGCTGTGCGGTGGAGCTGGGGGCAGAAACAAAAATTAGGCTAAGAAAGGAGAGCTACTCCCTAGAGTCACCCATTCCCTTATGTCCCTAGAACAGGTCAGGTCAGAGTTACCCTGTGTCCCAGGTGAAGGCTAGAGTATATAAGATGGCATATACAGGTGTCATAAATGCATTCACCCGCCCTCTCTACCTTGTCATGGGCATTGGGGTCCCCTCCATCTGTCAGGTACTTGTCAATCAAGGCCTCCTGGTTCTCAGCAGCTGCCTTTAGGAACATTTCCAGGTCCACAGGCTCCAGTGGGATCTGGGGCTGCCGCTGGGTGAGCAGAAGAGAACTAAGTTACTCCCCAAGCCCAAAGGCACCTGCTGCTGCTTCACCAGTCTGGCCCGACACACTTGGTCTGTTTCATTATAGTTTTTCAGTTCTCAGGAGATAAGGAATGGGAAGTGTGTGTTGTGCACTGATTGTTCCCACACTCTAGTTCATATGCTGAATCTTAATACTAGTATCTCAGAATATGATCTTTTTATGGTCATTGCATTTGTAATTATGTTAGAGTAGGGTAGACCCCTTTCCTGTACGACTGACATTGGATACAGGCAGGCACACACAACACGAGGAGTAAAAGGTAGAGATGGGTCATGTGTCTACAGACCAGGGGGCACTAGTGCTAGCAGCCCCAGAAGCTGGGCGGGTGAGTGGGTGCTGAAGGACAGCACACGTCTAGCTCCTGAACAAATTAGAGTGACCTGTTTGTGTGGGTAAGCACTTGGTTACAGCTAGCTCGCCTGTGACACTGTTAATTTGACAGGATCTAGAATCATGGAGGAGACAAGCCCTTGGGCACATCTGTGGGAGGTTATATAGATTAGGTTAACTGATAGGGACCACTCAATGTGGGTGGGACCATTTGATGGGCTGGGATCCTGGGCTGCAGAAAAAGGAGAAAGTGAGCTCAAGGAAATGAGCATTGGGGCCGGAGAGATGCCTCAGCAGTAAGAGCACTTGTTGCTCTTACAGAGGATCCAGGTTCAATTCCTAGTACCTATATGTTGCTTCACAACTATCTGTACTGGCATATAATGCTCTCTTCTGACCTCTGACCACCAGGCATGTACATGATACACAAAATATAAGTGTCGTCATTATCACCACCACCACCACCACCCCCACCCCCCCGCTCTGTTTCCTGCCTTTGGTTGCTCAAGCTCCTGCCATGCTTCCCGACAGCAGTGAACTATACTCTGGAACAGTGAGCCAGGCAGCTAAGCAGCTAATACATTGCCCTATGGAAGGAACAGAAAGCTCTGGGATGCATTCCCTGGAGCTCCCCATGTACTGACTAAGTCTGCAGCCCCTAGATCCATTCTTCCCAGGCTCCCAAGACAGGAGGCTATCTGTGCCTCTGGAACACCAGCCTTAACCTCTCACTCACCTCAACCACAGGCTCAGGTTCCCTGGGGGGGACTTTGTGTCTCAGTCGCTTTTTTCTTCGTCTTTGAACCAAGTTTTCCAAGTCTCTCATATTGTCCAGAGTCAGTCTGGAGCTGTTAAATCTTTCCAGCTAGGGCAGAAGACATGCCCAAGCCAGACATCAGTCACTGGGTAGGGTCTCAGTGCAGGCTCCTGGCTAGACTAGCCCTGCCTTGGAGAAGCCCCCAGCCACTGTAGCTGGGTGACAGTGGCCATGGGCTCTGGGCCCCTACTGCTCACAGACGCCCACACTGTCCCAACCCCATCCCAAGACACTTACTTTCTTCTTCTTCTCTTCCTCCAACTTCAATTTTTCCCGGGCCACAACCTCTTGGGGTCCCAGCCTCCAATCACTAGGCCAGCCTCCAGGATCAGGAACTCCATGTCCAAACCCCAACACTTTCCCATCAGCTCTTTCTTCACTTACCTGCACGACAGGTAGAGTAGGCAGGCTAAGGAACAGGACCTTGGAGGGATACTTGGGAATCAATAGTGTGGCCCAGCAGGATGGCTGAGATCTGACACACAAAGGTCAGTTGTGAACCTGAGAGTCAGCCTGACTTCCTGCTGAATGTTTTCTGGTGGGCTGCAATGCCGGTGCATGTGCATTCAGGCACGCGCGCACACACACGCGTGCACACACCTACACACCTGCAGGTTTCACCAGCTGGCAATTGCCAAGGCACAGGGGAATGACTGCCTGTCAACAGCAGATCAGAGTTGAGGGAGGGTGGTTTCTATACCACTGAGTTCATGCCAGGGAGCCCAGACAGATGACACCTTAGCTTCCAACCTGGGCTTCTATCTCTGGATTCCTATGACATCATGTCACACTGCTACTTGACCCCAAGCTTAGAGAAGTTCCTGGGCCAAATTCCAAATCCCTGCTTTCTCTAAGCCCTTGCTTCTGCCTCTGTAAAATGGGCTCAAACCATCCCCTATGGCTGGTCAGAGCTGATACCCACCCAGTCCCTTAGCCACCCAGGGAGCTGGACAGAACCGAGGAAGGTGCAGCTTGCGGGAGAGAATGCTGGAGAGAAGAACAGAAGAGTCTGAGGCTTCTGGCCAAATGGCCAGGGCTTCCCTCTAACTCAGCAGCTTCAATGACCGAGTATCTCCCGGATGGTCTTTGCCACCCACTTCCCAGGAGCCAGCTGGGGCCACTGCACCACAGTGAAGCATATGACACATGCCTCTCCATGCCCCATGTCACCCAAACTGACACTGCATCGGTGTTCCTCTCACTGCTCAGGGAACCCAAGAACACTACCCTTAAAGTGGCCAGACCCTCCAGAAAGTTCCGACCAGGCTGTCCTGTGCTTGACCTAAAGGAACTATACAGCTATATCCATGGCTCCCAGAGTAACTCACCACCTCCCATTTCTTTTCCACTATCCAGACAAAGGCACACCTAGAAGCCTGGGGGCGCAGCTCTGTGGTAGAGTGCTAGCTTAGCATGTGTGAAGCCTCAAGATGGTCTCCCAGGACCAAACCCACTACAAACAAACAAACAACCTCAACTCAAGGATTTTCCCATCTATTACCAGCCAGTTGCTTCACATCCTTACCAACTGCCGAATGCTGATGAAGTCCATGGTCCCCCCTTGCTCTCCGCACGCCCAGCGAAGTGAGCAGAGTGCTCAGCCTTTTTATGGGAGAGCTCTCTCTTGGGGGTGGAGAAGGACAGAGCTTGTGCCCAGGCCAGATGACTCTGTGGCCCTGTCACACTAACCAAAATACAGGTCTGGGAACGTGGCCCACTGAGGGCAGGAAAAGGAGCTTTTGAAGCTGAGGCGGCAACCTCCTCAGACACCCACTACCCTGCACCTGCCACACCCCACATCTAGCAGGGAGTCATTTTACCACCACATGGGCTGGGGTGCCTTGGCCAGACCCAAGGGAAACATTTCTTACTCCTCCGAGTTTAGAGCCCACTGGTGGAACCCAGCCTTACAATGGAGATCTGGCTGCCTGCCTGAGATATTGAAGACAGCAGTGCAGTCACAGGCATCCTGCAGAAGACCTCAGGAGGCGCAATGGAAGAGGCTGACCTAATGCCTTGGGAATTCTCCTGGACCTGCACGATGAAACTCATATGATCTCCCAAGTGGCTAGTTTCAAGGCTGCCCTTCCCTCCCAGATTTGTCCTCAGCAGGCCGACAGCCAACATGGTGTTCTGCCCCAACCTGTCATCAGCCCTTACAGGGCTTCCACGTCCACACCAGATATTCTCTGGGCATGAAACATGCCCTTCAACAGGGCAAGGGGACTGAGACCTAGTCTGTAGCAATAACCATGACAGCCAGCCACGAAGTGGCCAACAAAATCAAATTCCTAATTCTTCAGAAGCCAGGGATGCTTTTCACTCTGCTATGCCCTAATTTCCAACTTGACCTTTGAAAGGAAATCAGATACCCAGTAAACAAGACTCCTGCATGAGAGCAACATGGATAGAGAACCAAGCACAAGGGGAAACGTCGCTGATAGGAGTGGAGACCTCAGAGGTTTACCAGAGCGCAGGTTGTCCATGCTGCCCTCACAGACATGCAGTTTCCAGAGAACTTAAGGGAACAGCTTTTTAAAGAAAAAAAGAAAAAAAAAAAAAAAAAAAAAAAAAGCTGGGCAATGGTGGCACATGCCTTTAATCCCATCACTGAGGAGGCAGGAGGATCTCTGAGTTCGAGGCCAGCCTGGTCTACGGAGTGAGTTCCAGGACAGTCCAGACTGTTTAACAGAGAAACCCTGTCTCAAAAAAACAAAAAAAGTAGATAAATAAATAAGCAAGCCCAGGTCTTAAGCTTTAGGATGCTTTCTTTGAAACATCTCTTGGTGAGGAGGAGAGCAGCAGTTACTCCATGAGAGAAGGCAGACAAGAAAGCCAGACTAGCTCTGCTCTCCCCTGTCCTACATATGAAGCTGGGCATGGTTGTACATGATTGTTTTTCTAGTACTCAGGTGGGTGTAGTGCTTGGATTAAAGGTGTTCAAGACCAGCATGGTCTACATAGCCAGTTCCAGAAAGCCAGAACTACATAGAAACCCTGTCACAAACAGACAAAACTCCTAGTATTCAGACGGCTAAAGAAAGAGGACCCTGGCTTTAAAATTCATCTGGGTTACCATGAAACCCTGTATTTAACAACAAAAATAATAATTTCTTTTAGGAAAATGCTAGTTTGTTCCACACAAAGGTAGCTCTAAGTTAAGAAACAATAAAATTGAGCCAGGTGGTGGTGGCATATGGCCTTTAATCCTAGCACTTGGGTGGCACAGGCAGGCGGATCTCTGTGAGTTTGAGACCAGCCTGGTCTACAAGAGCTAGTTCCAGGACAGCCTCCAAAGCCACAGAGAAACCCTGTCTCGGAGGGGGAAAAAAGAAGAAACAATAAGATTATACTTTATTTTTAAAAATAAAACTAAAGACCTATTTGGTTATTCTTGTCTCCATGGCCCAGGGGAAACCATATCTTCCCAACTTTTCCTCCTGCCCCTACACAGCACATGTCATCTGAAGAGTATCACACCGTGGGCACCATTTGGCACTCGCCACACTGCTACCTACATTAAAGTGATATGCCAAACCCAACCCTTCCTGCCAGGGACAAGCCAGTTTGTCTTCTCTCTCTCAGTAGGTCAGTTCTTAGGCTCTCTCCCTCTTTCTCTGTCTCCCTTTTCTGTCTGTCTGTCTGTCTGTCTGTCTGTCTGTCTGTCTCTCACACACACATACACATACACACACACACACACACACACACACACATGCACGCACACACGTGCACACACACTCTCACACTGTAGCTCAGGCTTATAATTCTGCCTAAGTTCCTGAGGGCTGGGATTACGTGTTAGCTGCCGTGCCCGATGCTCTTTTTAAAAATACACTATATTTTGATGCATCTCTTGTTCTCTCAGTGCTGGGAAACCAAGGGCCTTGTGCCCCAATGCAGAGTTTGTGAATGAGCCTGGAAGACACCTTTGCAATCAAGGATGGATCTTCCTAGGTTGCTATAGAGAAGTCAAAACTATTGGCTCTGTTCACTTAAGCACTGCTAAATTGCCATCTACGGTGTGTGTACCAGTTTCCATGACCAGACACCAACCAACTTAAGGCACGTGATAGTGCAAAAGGAAATTTTAATATCCATATATAAAACTCATATATCATACATTGAGCAAAGGCTCAATATTCATAATGGAAAGTTCCTGTGAATCAATAAAGACATGGCAAGCTGCATGTGGTGACACACACCTATAGTCCCAAGGAAGCTGAGGCCAGAGGCTGGCTCCACGTTGGAGGCTAGCCTAGACTACATAGCAAGAACAAAAACATTTTAAGGGCTGGAGAGATGGCTCAGAGGTTAAGAGCACTGACTGCTCTTCCAGAGGATCTGAGTTCAATTCCCAGCAACCACATGGTGGCTCACAACCATCCATTATGAGATCTAGTGCCCTCTTCTGGTGTGCAGATATACATGGAAGCAGAATGTTGTATACATAATAAATAAATAAAATCTTAAAAAAAAAACATTTTAAATAGGCATAAATAGGAAGGTCAAAGACAGGTATGCAGTCTCACTAGTAAGCAGTGCAGAACAAACAAAAAAGCAATTACAATTACATGGTTTTTGGAGACAGGGTCTCTGTAGCTCTGGCTAGCCTGGAGCTCCAAGCGATCCTCCTCCCTTGGCCACCATGATTAAAGGTGGAACACACCCGAACAGTTACACTTTGTACAATCAGACTTCTAGAAATAAAATTCTGGAATCAATTAAACTTTGGGACTGGTCACTGTTTCTCCCCATTGTATTAGGGATAGAACATAGGGCTTTTGCATGTCAGGCAAGCACTCCACCACTAGCTATATCCCCTCTTTTTACCTTTTGAGACGGGCGGGATCTATGTTGCCCGGGCAGGCCTCAGCCTCCTGACCAGCTGTTTCAGGCCTACAGTGCCAGGCCCGGTCTCGGGCACTCTCCCATGCTGCTTGTAACGTAGCTCACTCATTAGGGTGCCCTCCATGGACTTCCTCAGACCCAGAGTAACCCTGAGGCAGGGCTATTCCTAATCATTTTCATCTCACAGACAGGGGGCTGAAGGGACAGACGGGGGTGGGGTGGGGTGGGGGGTGGACCTGGGGGTGGGGTGAGGGACAGACAGGGGGCTGAGGGATGAACAGGTAAAAAAAGAACACTGCACCAAGCTCATTCAGCTAGAAAACAGCTTTTGTTAGATACTACATATTTTCTTCTAATACTTCAAAGTTTTGCATTTTTATATTTAGGACTATATCTTGAAATTTATCTTTGTCTGTGGGATGATGTCAAGATATAAGCTTTATTTTCTTCCAAATGGATAGCTATTTCAACAAGGACTAACTTACACGATCACCTGTCCAGGCTCACAGCCTTCAAAGCCCTCCCAAGCCTCCCCACTGGCCAGACAGGGGCTCTTACAGGCATTTTGGCCCTGGTTCCATCCAACAGCATGATGCTGAGCAAGGCAGGGGTGTGAAGAGCTAGTCTGTGTACCCTTCAAGGGCAGCCAGAGACAGGAGGTGGAGCCTCAGCTGGCCAACAGGTCCCGCAGGCCACTGTTGCAGGGCAGCAGGTCACATGCTAGGCGTGCTTTGTGATCCCGGACAGCCTTCAGGGCTGGGCTGTGTTGTAACAGGAGAGAGCAAATGTCCTCGTGACCCTTCTCTGCAGCCTGTGGAGACAGAGGCCTGAATCAAAAGACATACCCGAGCTGAGCCCTGCACGTTCTTCCCTTTCAGGGGATCTGCTTAAAAATGTTTCCTAGAAACAGGAACCTCAGATGTGTGAGCAGACTTCCAATTCCTACCAAAGCCCCATGACGTATGCGCAGATCTGTGAAGCACCTGGGCCATTTGGACAGATAGTTAGCATCAGTTCTGGTTCTACTTCAGCTGTTCTGAAACTTTCTATGTAGACAAGACTTGGCAACCCTCATGCCTGTCTTCCAAGTGCTGGAATTACAGGTATGAGCAGCCATGTTTGGGCCTTTGTGCATGTCACACAAGCACTCCACCACTGAGCTACACACCCTCTTTTTACCTTTTGAGACAAGGTCTCACTATACTACTCACTATCTTACTAATATTTACTAATTTTTTTTTGGGGGGGGGACAGAGTTTCACTATGTAGCCCTGGCTGGCCTGAAGTGCACTATGTATATCAGGCTATGTATTCCTGAAGTCTGTCTGCCTCTGCCTCCTGAATGCTGGAATCAAAGGCATGTACCACCTCCTGATCTCTTATTTTGTTATTGTTTTATTTGTTGTTGTTGTTGTTTGTCTTTTTTGAGATAGTGCCTCACTATGTAGCTCAAGCTAGCCTCAAACTCATAATTCTCCTGCCTTGGCCTCCCAGGGTCTAGCATTTAGGATTACAGGTATGTGCCTCTCCCTCCACCCCCTCCTCACCCCATAGCTTAGCCTGGATTTTTTCTTAATATCCTTTTCCCAGTAATCATTCTGGTCTTTATTTAGCTGTCCCACAATTGCCCATAACCCCCGAACTGAGGCGAGTGGGAATCTCTGGGGCTTGCTGGCTTTCAGCTACATGAGAAAACTTGTGCCCCGCTTTCAGGAAGAGACACTTCTCTCAAAGGAAAAGGCAGGGACTGATACAGTAGAATACCCAATGCCTATTTCTGGCCTCTGTGTACAGGCACAGGCATGTCCACAGCACATCAATGTGTGCAAACACTCACAGATACATGTAACACAAATAAATCTATTTTTTAAATTGCGTGTATGTGAGTGTGTGTGTGTGGATGTGTGCAGATGGCTGCAAAGGTCAAACGAGGACAGCAGATTCCCTAGAGCTGCAGCTACAAGTGGCTGTGAGCTGGGAACTGAACTTACATCCTCAGCAAGAATACAATACACACTCTTGGGCTGGAGAGATGGTTCAGAGGTTAAGAGCACTGACTGCTCTTCCAGAGGTCCTGAGTTCAGCAACTACATGGTGGCTCACAACCATCTGTAATGAGATCTGGTGCCTTCTGGCCTGGAAGCAGAAGACTGTATACATAATAATAAATAATCTTAAAAAAAAAAAAAGAATAGTATATATTCTTAATCACTGAGCTACCTCTTTAGTCTCCACAAATTAGTAAATTAAGTTTTGTTTTGTTTAAAGACAGTGTTTCTCTGTGTAGCCCTGGCTATCCTGGAACTCACTCTGGAGACCGGGCTGGCCTTGAACTCAGAGAGACCTGCCTGCCTCTGCCTCCTGCGTGCAGGGATTAAAATGTCCACCACCACCCAGCTATTAGTAAGTATTTTTAAAATGAAGAGTCAAGCTTCTACACCTGTCAAGGATTTAACAAAACCCAACATGCAGCGTTCACTCAGCACCTGTGCCACGTGCTAAGGTTGCACACTCAACAAAAGCAAGCCCCAGCTGCTGCCTCTGGAGAGGCAGACCTCAACAGAATCGTGAGATGAACAGGTGTCTTAGGAAGATTTCCATTGCTGTGACAGACCATCAGGATCAAATGTAACTTGGGGAAGAAGGGCTTTATTTCAATGCTGGTTGCTGCTCATTATGAAGGGAAGTTGGGGCAGGAACCCGGAGGCAGAAATTAAAGCAGAAGCCAGGGAGGGATGCTGCTTACTGACTTTCTCCTCATGACTTGCTCAGCCTGCTTTTTTTTTTTTTTTTTTTTTTTTTAGGTTCTTCTTTGAGATAGGGTTTCTTTATGTAATCCTAACTGTCCTAGAACTCACTCTGTAGACCAGGCTGGTCTCAAACTCAGAGACTCACCTGCTTCTACCTCCCAAGTGCTTGGATTAAATGCATGGCCACTATGCCTGGCTTTTGCTTTTTTAAGATTTCTTGTTGTGTGTGTATTTTGCTTGCATATAGGGAGTCAGATTCACTGGAAATAGAGTCCCAGATGATTTGAACCACCCTGTGAGTGCTGGGAATTGAACCTGGATCCTCTGTAAAATAATCCAGTCCTCTTAACCATTGAGCTATCTCTCCAGCCCCTGGCCTGCTTTCTTATACTATCCAGGATAACCTGCCAGGGATGGCACAGCCCCTAGTCAGGTGAGCTCAACTACATCAATCATTAAGAAAATGCATTACAAGCTTGCCTCCACAGTCTTATGGAGGCATTTTCTCAATTGAGAGTCCCTCTTCCCACATGAGTATAGTTCATATCAAGGTGACATAAAACTAACCAACATACCAGGAGTCAGGAAGTCAAGTGCAGGACACGAAGAGCTGGGAATGTCTGGGGACCAGGAAGGTTCTACAGAGTTGACACAAACTACAGTCCAGAAAGGAGGGTAGAAATAAGACCTACGAAGAGCGGGAGGGGAAAAGCCGGATGTGGTGGTGCACGCTTAAAATCAGTTCTCAAAAGACAAGGGCAGGAGGTTGCCACCAGTTGAGAATAGCCTGATCTGCTATAGTTCCAGGTTAGCCAATGCTAGAACTCTGGTGGGAGGCGGAGAGAGGGAGGGACAGAGGTAGGAAGGGAGAACCTGTTTCAAAAGAGGGGGGCAGGGGAAGTGGAGAGGCATCCATTTGGGAGATTGTGATACACAGTGACGGTGAGTACAAGAGGATGAAAAGGACTAGCAGAGCCCGAATATAGATAGGGTCCAAGGTTGAGAGCTGAGGACAATCACTACCCAGGTGGCTTTGGAAGATAGCTTCTTGGATTTGGAAAAAGCAAGCCTCTGAGGGAATCCCATGGAGTGTACAGTTTGATGGAAATTCTTTTAAAGCCGCTGTACTGGTAGAAAATCAGAGGTGGGGCAAGGAAGGGCTCTTATCTAAAACATGCATAAATCACATCTTTAAGATGAATTTGTGGGTGGGCAAATAGCTCATTGGTAAAGCACTTGTCTAGCAATCCTAGCACTTAGAAAGGTGGAGGGCTGGAGAGATGGCTCAGGGGTTAAGAGCACTGACTGCTCTTCCAGAGGTCCTGAGTTCAATTCCCAGCAACCACATGGTGGCTCACAACCATCTGTAATGAGATCTGGTGCCCTCTCCTGATGTGCAGATATATATGGAAGCAGAATGTTGTATACATAATAAATAAATAAAATCTTAAAAAAAAAAAAAGATGGCTTAGAAGGAAACAGCACTTGCCGCCAAACCTGTCTATATCAGTTCGATGCCCTGGTCCCATGTAGTGGAAGGAGAGAATTGACTTCTGAAAGTTGTCCTTTGATTGCTCTATGCCCATCTTGGCATGAATGCATGCATGCACAGATATCATGTGGCCAGCTGCCTCATGCTCCTAGCCTCCTACTGCTGTTACTGCTGTTACCTACTTGCCATGATGGACTGTA
The DNA here is from genome assembly GCF_003668045.3 of Cricetulus griseus. Lineage (NCBI taxonomy): Eukaryota > Metazoa > Chordata > Mammalia > Rodentia > Cricetidae > Cricetulus > Cricetulus griseus. The sequence continues at coordinate 11,650,916 of NW_023276807.1, read as the reverse complement.
TCCCCCACCTTGAACTGTGATCCAGTATAAACCCTTCCTTCTTTAAATTGCTTCTGTTAATTTCATCACATGGGTGGCACATGCCTTTAATTCTAGCAATTAGAAGGCAAAGGCATGTGCATGTCTGTGAGTTCAAGGCCAGTCTGGTCTATATAGTGAATTCTAGGACAGCCAGGGCTACATAGAGAGACCCTGTTTAAAAAACGAAACAAAACAAAAAACAACCCAGAATTTGTCACATGAATGCAACAAGAAAAGTAACTAATAGGGCTGGAGAGATGGCTCAGCGGTTAAGAGCACTGACTGTTCTTCCAGAGGTCCTGAGTTCAATTCCCAGCAACCACATGGTGGCTCACAACCACCTTGAATGAGATCTGGTGCCCTCTGTTGACATGCGGGCAGAAGACTATATACATAATAAATAAAATCTTTAAAAAAAAGTAACTAATATACAAATAAGATTAAGGAAAAGAAAGTATGATGGAGACAGGGACATACCTTATGTAGACTGGTCATGCCATCGTCATCGACCAAGCGGGGGTTGGACCCGTGGGACAGCAGTAATCGTGCAATTTCTGTATGCCCACAGTAGCTGGCCCTGTGCAAAGCTGTGGCACCCCCGTGGGTCTGGGCATCACACTTTGCTCCACTTTCCAGCAGAAATTGGCAAACAGCATAGTGCCCATTGCGGCTAGCGTAGTGCTGCAGGGGGGCAGAGACTGAAGTCAGATAGCAAAATCCTGGCAGGTGACAAGGGCACTAGGCTAAAAGCAAGGGGCAGACCTGGAATCAGCTTAGAGATACTGTGCTCTTCCACTAATTAAAATACCCAGCTGCTCATAATGCTGCCAAAATAAGGGGAGGGTGGCTACGGATACAGTGTAGGTGGGAGAGCGCTTATCAGTCACGGTGGCACAAGCCTTTGTTGTAATCCCAGCACTTGGATGGAGGATCAGGGTCATCCTCCACACACAGCAAGTTGAGGCTAATGTGGGCTATGTGAGAGCCTATTTCAAAAGACACAACAACAAACTTTACAGCCAGGTGAGGTGGCACATGTCTGTAATCTCAGTACTGAGAGGAAGAGGCAGGAATGACTCCAAGGACAGCCTGGGCCACAGAGTCAACCCTTACAAAAACAAAAAAACCCCAAGAGCCAGTGAGATGACTCATTGGCTAAAAGTACTCACTAATAAGTCTGGTGACCTAAGTTCTACCCCCAGAACTCACACAGTGGAAGGAATGAAACAACTCCCAAAGGTTGTCCTTTGATCTCCACACATGCACTGTGGTAAGCTCGTGTGTGCGTGCGCGCACACACAGGCGCACGCACACAATAACAAAACAAACACCAAAGGGTTTGCTGTAAGTAAAAGGGAGGAGAGCAGGCAGCCCACAGATAAAGCCTCTCCCCATAGCTCACCAGTGCTGTGTAGCCAGCAGAGTCAGGCTGGCTAGGGTCAGTGGCCTTCTGGATGAAATGCTTCACTCGGCCCAAGTCTCCATTCAGGGCTGCCGACCAGATTCCTGGAGAGAGCCAATCAAAGCACTAAGCAGTGCCTCATGATGGGAGTTTTCTCTTCTCCCTTCCTTCCTTCCTTAAGAATTTCTTCTACTTTGTGACTGAAGCTTTTAAATCTATAAGTTAGAGCTTGGGACCCTATACCTACATTACCCCAGGAAGCAAGCAATAATCCTATGTTCAGAATTGTTATAATCTGCATCTGTCATAAAAGCTGGTCCAGGGCTAGCCAATGGTGGGGGCACTCGCCTTTAATTCCAGTAGTCAGGAGGCAGAGGCAGAGGCAGGTGGATTTCTGAGTTAGAGGCCAGCTTGGTCTACACAGCGAGTTCCAGGACAGCCAGAACTGTTTGTTACACAGAGAAACCCTGTCTCAAAACAAAAAGCTGATTGGGGGACGGTGAGATGGCTCAGCAGGTAAAGTACCTGCCACCAGGCCTGACTACCTGAGTTCAATCTTCTACAACTACACAGTAGGAGAAAATAGACTCTAGTGAGTGTCCTCTGACCTCCGAACTCATACCCTGAATAAATTCAAAAATAATAAAATTGTTGAAATAAAAATGACCACACATAGGTTGACCAATACTACAAGGCCAGTTGTAGTATTTAATTAGTGGCTTGGAATTCACTCACAATGCAGCATAAAAGGATGGGGAAAAAGAGGTAAGGAAACACAGGAGAACATGTGCCAACATTCTTCTAAAAGGAATTACAGAGATATGCTGGATGTAACCCAAGTGTCATGTCCTTGCATGGCTCCAGGGACTTGACCTTACTGGTACAGCAAGGGAGCCCAGACACCGGAACACACAGAGAAGCTAGGAAGCTGGGAATGGTGGGCTGGGCTCTCTGATGGAGAACTGCAGCACCCCAGAGGCTCAGTGTGTTTATTATATATGGTTTAACAGATAACCGGGGGGGGGGGGGGGGGGGGTGTGTAACTGTATTGAGTAAAGGGGTGGGGTTAATGTACACAGCTGAACAAGGAGGCGGGGTTATTATGCACAGCTGAACAAGGAGGCGGAGTTATTATGCACAGCTGAACAAGGAGTCGGAGTTATTATGCACAGCTGAACAAGGAGGCGGAGTTATTATACACAGCTGAACAAGGAGGCGGGGTTATTATGCACAGCTGAACAAGGAGGCGGGGTTATTATGCACAGCTGAACAAGGAGGCGGGGTTATTATGCACAGCTGAACAAGGAGGCGGGGTTATTATGCACAGCTGAACAAGGAGGCGGGGTTATTATGCACAGCTGAACAAGGAGGCGGGGTTATTATACACAGCTGAACAAGGAGGCGGGGTTATTATGCACAGCTGAACAAGGAGGCGGGGTTATTATGCACAGCTGAACAAGGAGGCGGGGTTATTATGCACAGCTGAACAAGGAGGCGGGGTTATTATGCACAGCTGAACAAGGAGGCGGGGTTATTATGCACAGCTGAACAAGGAGGCGGGGTTATTATGCACAGCTGAACAAGGAGGCGGGGTTATTATGCACAGCTGAACAAGGAGGCGGAGTTATTATACACAGCTGAACAAGGAGGCGGGTTTAGCTACCATCAGTAGGAGCAATCTCTGTAGAGGAGCAGTCTTCAGACCATGAATATCCAGAGGGAGAAATGGTGGACATTTTCTGCATATACTGTCAACATCTGCACATGGACTAGAGGAAGGATTTACCATCCCTCTTGGCCTCACCCTGGTGTGTTTGTGCACCTGCGTGCCAGCCATTTCCCCATAGGTGTGAGGTTAGGGTCCTTAACACGGCCAGCTCATGTCAACAACACGCTTTCACTCAGGGCTTCCTCTGCTCCCCACAAATGGTTGAAGAGGTAAGAATTATACAGAAACAAAGACAATCAAAAGCTGGGCATGAAAGCCGGGCGTTGGTGGTGCACGCCTTTAATCCCAGCACTCGGGAGGCAGAGGCAGGCGGATCTATGTGAGTTTGAAGCCAGCCTGGTCCCCAGAGCGAGTGCCAGGATAGGCTCCCAAGCTACACAGAGAAACCCTGTCTCAAAAAACCAAGAAAAAAAAAAAAAAAAAAAGCAAGCTGGGCATGGTAGCCTTTAGTCCCAGCACTTGGGAGATGGAGGCAGGTAGATCTCTGTAAGTTCAAGGCCAGGCTGGTCTACATAGTTCCAGGGCAGCTAGAGCTATATAGTGAGGTCCTGTCTCAAAACACCAGCGCTAAAAGATGGTTCAGAATTTGTTGCTCTTCTAGAGGACCTGGGTTTGATTCCTAGCACCCACAACCACCTGTAACTCCCATTTTACGGGATCCAATACCCTCTTCTGACCAAGCACATAGTTGATGCATATGTACACATAGGCAAAACATTCACACACATTAAATAAATACATATATTTAAACCAGTGATCGGAGAGATGCCCCATCAGTTAATAGACAATGGTGGTGCACACCTTTAATCCCAACACTAAGGAGGCAGAGGCAGGTGACCCTCTGAGTTCAAGCCCAGTCTAGTCTACATAATGAGTTCCAGGACAGTCAGCACTATATAGTGAGACCCTGTCTGGAGGGTGAGGATGGGGAGGGTGAGGATGGGGGAGGTGAGGATGGGGGTGGGGAGATGGACAGACTGACAAAACAGAACACACACACACTGAATTAAAAACTAAAAAAACGTGATTTACAGAAAACATTCAGCCGGGTGGTGGTGACACATGCCTTTAATCCCAGCACCCGGGAGGCAGAGGCAAGCAGATCTCTGTGAGTTTGAGACTACAAGACTGCAAGAGCTAGTTCTAGGACAGCCTCCAAAGCCACGGAGAAACCCTGTCTCCAAAACAACAACAAAACATTCACACAACAGGTGAGCATCTATATCACATGGGAAATAAAATAAACAAAATAGCAGCAGTTGATACACAAACTATTTCTTTCTCATTTTTATCTTTTTGAGACCAAGTGTTGCACTATGTTTCCCTGCTCTGCCTGGCTATGAACTTGTAACCCTCCTACCTCAGCCTCTGAGTCAGTCCAAACTGCTATAATGAGAGCAAAGTGCTAATGTAACAGAGTAACCTGTGCTTTGCACATGACAAGGTTTCTTTCTCAACAGATACAGGGCTGACATGTTGAGCCAGGTCCTCTTCTCTTGTGGAGAACTAGCCTGTGCATGTCCGAATAGCTATGACATCCAAAACGTCACTAGCCCTTTACTGGGTATAACTGTCCCCAGGTGAGGATTCTAAGGCATTAGGAAGGTTTCTCTGAAGAGGTGTCATAGAACTGAGAGCTGGAGGAAAAGCCTCAGTTAGCCTGAAGTTTGCAGAAAGACTGGCTAGCAAGCAAAACAAATGGTGGCAATCAGGCAAAGGTCTTGCATATTTGAGAAACCCAAAGAGGACCACTGCAAGGATGAGAACTATGATGAGGGTACAGAAACAGAGCTTTGTAGGTCACAATAGACAACTCGGTTTTGGGAACTAAAAGCAATAGGAGGGGCTGGAGAGATGGATGGCTCAGCAGTTAAAAGCACTGGCCACTCTGCAGAGGACCTGGGTCGGTTCCCAGCACTAAGCTCACAACCATCTGTAACTGCAATTCTAAGGAATCTGATGCCCTTTTCTGGCCTCCAAGGGCACCAGGCACCTGTGGTATACAGACATAATTCTGACAAACGCATATAAATGATCTTTAAATTTAAAAAAAGCAAATGTAATAGTCTCATTTGCTATTTTCCGATATAGAGGAGAAAACACTGCAAGAGGGTGTGAGAAGAAGAGGGAGTTTCCTTATATATTCCTAGCCCAAAGGGATATAAATCCCTAGCCCAAAGGATGACAGTAGCAGAGACGAAGGTGCAGGCTAAGAAACCATTCCTATGGCAACGGTCAGGTGTGACTGCATGCATTTACATCAGTAGCATCTACCCTACCTTGCTACAGCTGCACAAGCTACCTGTGCCTGGGGATAACATAGTCCGTAACCCAGGGGTTCGAGGCACAGAGAACATTGCTGGCAGCAAGATCTCTGTATAATCTGGGCCAAAGCAGTTACATCTTGCGCAGTCACCTGTTTAGAGATGGCTGTCATAGCTAAAACATGTACACTCACACTCGAGATCAGATCCCCTGATCTCCCAGACGGATACAATCAACCAACTGCAGATTCTGTCCCTAGCTCCCCTGTCACCTGAGCAGACTGTCTCCTAGCTAGGTCGGTCTCCAGACCCAGTTCGGAAACCAATGCCTCAGTTTACCCGTCCGCATTCGAGACGATGTGGCCGAAGGGCTTGCTGCCACGCTTTGCGGCCAGCCTTCCCGCACCAGGCCCGGAAGCTCCAAACTCGGTTCGCGGCTCCCTTTGGTTCACGTCCCCGGGGCTGGGAATTGCCCGCCGCCAGCCACGCGGCCGCCTCACCCTTCTCACCCCTCTCGAAGTCCATCTCCTCCAGCGTCTGCTGTGCCCCGGGCACAGCCCCGGGGTGTGAGCAGCAGGAGCCATCCGCGCACGGTTGCGGCGCCGCCATCTCGGCAGCCGGGCGCTAGTTCCTTCGAAGTGCCCACGCCTCCGTCCCAGGCTGTCCACTCGGCGTCCGTAGTCACCTCCGAGTCCCGCCCTCTCACCCGAGACGACCAATCCGACGTTTAGACCTTAGCTTAGCTACCAATAACAGTAGCGAGGCGGGGCCGGATGGTGCGTGCCTTGCTCCTCTTCCGCCACAGGAGGGCGCCCGAGGCTAACTAAGCACAAGGAGGAGCCGAGGCGCGGGGTTCTGCAGCGCGCCCCGGAGGAGGCGGGACGGTTCGTGCAGCCGAGCCTTGTAGGGTGTGGGGACCAGGCAGCTTGGCCCGTCTGGCAGTGTTTATGTCGCATTCGTCAGAACCGAGGCCTCGCGGGCTCCCCGGGGCACAAGGACTCTGGGCGCCGCCCACGGTTCCTCTCATCCCTTCTTCCCTGCATCACCCCAGCCACAGGCCGTCCTTGGGCTGCGCAGTGACGCCAGAAAGCCACTTAACACCCTGACCCTCGTTCCTAAACAATCCAGTGTGAAGCAGGTGGCCTGAGGGCAAAGACCAGGCCCACCTTTGTGCTTAACCCTCCGCCCCCTCGGTGGGCACTGGTTGGTTGACAGCATCCGCTGGGCTGACATCTGAGCTAAGGGGGACACACTCAAACATAGTCCAGCCTTCTGACCCACACTCAGGGAAACCAGGACAGCAGCCTGCTCAAGCTGCAACCAAGTGTATGGGGGATGGCGGGGAGAGCGGGGGTGGGTGGGGTGGGTGGGGTGGGTGGCGGGGGAGGGCTCACTATTGTGGTCTCTGACCCTATGCACGGGTTAGATTTATCTAAACCAGTCGTGTCCAAATTGCAGCCAACAACAGCATCGAATTCAGCACAAAACATCTTAAAACGTCATTTTTTTCCCCATTTTCTTTTTGAAATTCGTTTGCCGGGCAACTCCCATCAAGAGCACTCAAAAATGAATCCAGGCTGGGCCTGTTGTTTTTCCCAGTAACATCTGGGCCTATACTACTCCCTCTCTAGAATCGGGGCCTGGAACTCACTGGGTGGCAGTGGGGGACTATCTTTCCCTACACAGAAGGGACAGAAAGCTACAAGTAGCTCCTCCTTCCATTGAGCTTGTCCTGAGCACCATCTTTATAAAAACACTGTCCACACAACCGAGAAGTTTTGAGGATTCATTTTTGAGTGCTCTTGATGGGAGTTGCTCACTCTTCCTGGAGTTCTGGGAAGACAAACCCCTTCTCCTCCACTTTCCCCAAAGAGTTGACTTTTCCCCGTGGCACCAGGCCAAGTCTGGCTCCCAAGAGGACTTTTTAGCCTTGGTCTGGTTCCCAGTCCCATAGGCACCACTGTGGGAAAACGCTTGAGTCTCAGCTGGTGCCTCCAGGGAGGGGGCACAGACAGGCATTAAGACCATGAATGGGCCCAGCCCAAAAGATGGTTGGTTCCCTCTGGATAGATAGGTTTTAGTCAAAACTTCTGCACACCAGAGTTAAGTTTCATTTTCTCCATTTTATTTGTCAATATAAAAATACTCAAATATTTACAACAAATAAATATGTGGGGAACACAATAAGTTACACTGTTAGGAGCCCTTTTCCTAGAGCTGGGAGAGGATATGCCAGTATCCACAGCAAGCCCACCTTCTCCCTCCCCCCCCAACAACCTTTCCCAGCCCTGTCGGGAGAGCACAAGTATAAAATACCACTGAACCCAGAGGCCAAGTGGGAGGCCCTGCCCACCCTTCCCCCTGAAGCAGGAGGCTCCATCTCCCTCCCCCCCACCCTGAAAACATTCACAGCCCTAGGAGCAGGACTAGGCCCACCCCTGAGTCCTGCGCTCCCCCCAAAGGGGTACAACACCCTGTCCATCCCATCCCCATATGTACATCACTGTCCCAAGCTCGGGACAGGTGGGGGTAGGAGAGGCAGAGTGGCATGACCCCCTTCCCCTTCATAGCTCCAAAGACTCACCAGGAGGAACCCAGGCCAAGGGAAGACTTGACAGAGACACACCTCCTTACATACACACACACACACACACACACACACACACACATCCATACATAAATGCACCAACACATATATACACAAACACCCACATCTTGAAACTTCTGCCTTGCAAAGTTTTGGCTGCTGGCGTCCCACGTGTCTGAAATTCACAGAGGAAGGCGTGCCTCCTGTGAGGCTGATGCCCTGGTGAGCCAAGTGGCAGTGCCCACGCTGAGCAGGTCCTCATGGCTGGGCAAATGCTGGGCAGTGTCTGTCCCAGGCAGAGCAAGTGCCCCTGCCATGTCCCTGAGGTAGCTGGTGCCTGTGCAAAAGGAAGAGTGCACCTCCCACGAAACCCCCCGCCAATGAGGTGGGTGGGGGGTTTCCCTCATACTGAGGACTCCTCTGGGTTAGAGTCAGGCAGTGGCTGCCGCTGCTGTAGTTTGCGTCGCAGTTCATCCGCGAGCTCAGGAAGTGGGTGCCCAAGTCCTTCTCGGTCCTCCCCTCCCAGTTGTAAGCGTACATAACCATTAGCGTTTGAGTTCCGACCACCCCCTAGGTGAAGCCGAGTCGGAGAAGGCAGGGGCTGGCCAGGTATGCCAGGAGGCGGAGAAGGGGGACCGCCCCCAGGCTGGCACCGGGCATGACCAGGCACAATCTTGAGAGACCCATCTGAATAGTAGTAGCCAACGGGATCCCAGAGTTTCTCATCTGTTTCAGGGCCAGGACGAAAGGGGGGACTGGTTGTTTCCTTGGGCAGTTCTAAGGGGTACACCAATGTCCTCTCAGCTGCCTTGGCACCTTTTTCTAGCTGTTCCCGAAGTCGCCGTCGAAGTGACAAAACCAGCAGCAGCAACACCAGGCACACGGCCCCCAGAGCCACCACAGCTAGCCATACAAGCCCCAGGTTTTCCAAGGGAGCCCGGGCCTCCAGGGTCACCGATGGGCCAGCCACGACAGTAACACGGTAGCTTTCTGCAGGTAGCCTTGTCCCCTGCTCCTCCAAGTAGCATCGATAGAGCCCAGCGTGGCGGGGCTGGGCAGCCATCACTACCAGCACCTGCAGTCCTGGGTCATAAAGGAAGGAGCCAGGTTGTTCTGCAGGCAGGTCCTGGTTTTTGAAGGTCCAGTGAGCACGGGCCAAATTGGATGAGAGGTGGCAGGGCAGAACCAGGTCTGTGCCTGCTACTACTGTGATGTTCTTGGAAGTAGGTCTGACTGTAGAGGCGAAAATGAGAGAACAGTATTAACATAGGAAACCCAGAGCCAACAGCAGGAGGAGATGCACCAACTCTGGCTGTGATGGGGGGCCCATCCCCAAAATGAAGAAATGACAATAACAACAACAACAACAAAACAGCTCACCTTTCTTAATGCCATACTGGTTACACAACTTTGAGGTGTCCAAGTTTGTCACTTGTTGGACCAGAAGGGATCTGTAGGGAAATGAGAGGACATCGGCAGTGCTACTCTAAACCACTTTGCCTCCCCTCCTGGCCCTGGCACTCACAGATTACCAGACTCACCCTGAGTGATCACCGAAGGTGGCCACACAGCGGCTGGTATTGACATTCCAGGCACAGTAGGGGTCCCGGGCAAGGACACAGTCTGCACAGAGGTGGTACTTTGTACAGTCAGCCAGGGGCAACTGGACCAGCTGAGAGTGGGAGCCAGCAAAAAGCATCTTCTGCAGAAAAATCAGGCAAAGGGTTAGCCTTTGAGAGGGACAGGCGCAGAGAGTGGTAGCTGGGATTTGTACAGGGAGAGTGAGCACACTAGGTACCAAAGGAGGAAGAAGGCAGAAGAAAAGTCCAGGCCGGAGGAACAAATGTGATGAGGGCTTAGCCAACCCAATCCTAATCACTTTAATAGACATGACCCCATTAGACAAGGGCAGCAGACTGTGAGGCTGAGGTGTAAGCACACTTGCTCACACACAGTTCAGGGAACTGTGTTTTCCTCCTGCCCGAGGAGCCAGCACAATAACAAGGGTACCCCTCTAAGATGTTTTCCACTGTGTGAATGGTGACTGCCAATCTGTGTGTTTGCTCCACCCCACACTTTTCCTTGCTGCCATTTCATTATTCAAAGATTGGAGAACAACAACTTTGAGTCATGATAACTGCTAAAAGGCAAACAAATCAAAGTCCAGAGGGTACTGTGGATATGCCAGTTTTGTATGAAGGTAAAAAAAAAAAAAGCAAATGCTTCAAGGAAATGATCCAGGAAATTGAGGGCCTGACAGAGACCCACTGGGAACTAGAAGAAAACTGATGTCCCTGATGCATGGGTACCAAAAACATCTTGGAGTCTGGGAGGTCTGGTCAATGACTGAGAAGAGGTTACAGGCAAAGCCCCAGACCCACTTGGAAGGGCCTGAAGAAAACATCAGTGCATTTGCCAAGGCTGGATTCTGGGAATGGGGGCCCCACAGGGACTGGCTCCATATAAGAACTCTTGGAGGGCAGGTTCCGGTGTGTTAGTGCTCTTACTCCCTGGAACTCACAAGCGCTAAGTGAGGAGTCCTGAGCTGGCCAATCACATGAGCCCGATTAGGGAAGCAGAAAGACTGGGTGTGAGATGGATGGTGATGCAGAGGGCAGTGGGGAATCTGTGTGGTTCATCCTACTACCTGGCTCTGAGACAGCACCAGACTTCCCACTGGCTCCTGGTCAAACACCTGCAGTTCCTCTATCACATGGATCCAGGGCCCCAGGTTCACAGCCTTCAGCAGCCAGCCATCTCCTGGAGAGGTGATGAGGAGGGGTGTGTTAATGATGAGGCCTCAGGCCTGGGGCACCCCCAGGCTCCCAGCCTTGGCACACCCAAAGAGCCTACCTGTACCAATGAACAGCACTGTATAAGTGGCACCATCGAGCCCTGTGACCCTGTCGGCTGCCATGTGTGTGAAGTTAGTGTTCTTCTTCACAAGCAGGGGGCGGCCCCACCGAGGCTGCACCTGATCCTCCATCAGGGGGTGCTTTTTGATGAAGTTGAGGATGTTGTCAGGCAGCTCCAGAGAACTGGTGTAGCCGTTGTGGCGGTGCCAATTGTTGATGCACTGTGTGGGGGGAGGGATATGGGAAGAGAGCCATCAGCTGGGTGAATGAATGGGTCTTGGAGCTGACGTTGGGAACACAGCCCCATGCGGAAGACTCACCGAACCGGGCCGAGGGCTGGGTACTGGGTCAGTATAGCGGGCCCATTTCTGGGCTTGCTCACTGTATTCTTTGTAGGGACCCTCGAACACCTGCTGGATCTGTTCCAACTGGTACTCACAGACTGCTGACAGGTCCATATCACCCCTGGTACAGCAAAGGAAGGACCTTGAATGTCGGGTCTGGTGCCTACTTGCCCGCACCACACCCCAGCTCCAGAGGAAGCACTAAGAAGGCAGGGCTCGAGATGGAGCAGTCATGGCCATGAGGTGGCTCTGAGGTAACACCTGAGGCAGTTTCTGCTCCTCTCCCCCACAGAGCTTTAAAAAGAGCAAGCCAGAGTGATCTTGGCTGCCAGGCACTGACCAGCTGGACTTCCTCCAGAGACCTGTGCAGGCCCTCACACCCACACACCATCTCCGACCTGACCACCTGCTCCTCCCTACCCCCAACAACGCCAGAGCTACTTACCACCGTGCTTGAAAAACCCCAAAGAAGGTGGTGTTTTGCCAAGAGGCACCCAGCAGGGTGTGCACTGACCGAAGCTGGTTGAAGTAGACCTTCCAGTCAGGGGCTGCGCACGCCAACTGTGCTTTTAGGAAAGTTGTCCACTTCTTCTGTAGGGTCCGTGCGCCCCCCATGTCGCCCTGGCAGATGGCAAGGAGACATGGCTGGTCAGCCCCTGCCAAGCCTTCAGGGCTCCCACTGCCCACCACTGCGGAACTTGGTACCTTACAGACGCGAGCCACACGAGCCACCACCTGCTCAGCATAGCAGTCATACTCGACCGCCCGCTCACTGAAGAAGAAGTAGACCTTGTCATCGTCCCCCGTGAAGCTCCCCACACTCTCAGGGACATAGGCAGAGCCTACAAAGTGGGGTTCTGGGGCAAAGTAAGGAAGGTCAGTGGCAGGGTGCCAGGGCCTTTGAAGGCCCTTCCACTCTCGGCTTCCCCAATCCCACTCCATGACTCACCATTCAGCCAAAACGCCAGGTACTCTGTTTTGACGGGGTGGTGGGGGCCCATGTTTCGCAGGATAATAGGCTCTGTACCCAGGAAGTTGTTGAGTGTGGCTGAGAACATCTCACCGTCTAGAAGAGACAAATGGCAGGTCAACTAAGCCAGAAAAGTAAGGTACGGATGTACTCTGGAGACAAGTATCCGGAATGTGACTAAAGTCCCATGAGGTTTACCCTGTCTGTACTGAAGGGTAGCCACTCACCCACAAGGAGTCCAGTGTGGCCCTTAGCTGGGTCATAGGGGCATTTACCCTTCCCATCCTCAAGTTCTTCACGCTTCAATTTGAAACTGAGCTTGTTCTAGGGGCAGGAAGACATGGAAGACAGGCATTAATATGGGGGCCCTGCTCGGCCTGAAAAATCCTGGTCTCGAGAGTCCAAGGAAGGAAGTCACAGAAATTAGGGGCAGGTGGGTAAGGGACACACCCAAAGAGGGAGGGTAACACTCACGATGTAGGTGCACTTGGGCTGGAAGGCATAGGTACCACAGACGTACAGGTGGGAGGTATTGTATGGCTGAAGGAAGCAGATGAAGTTGAAGCACTCGGTCTTCAGAGAGAAAGGTATACAAGTTAGTGAGCACTGAGAATCAGAGACGCAGGATCACCAGGGTCCAGAGGCCAGGGAGGCGAACATGCCACAGAGGTCTGGCAGGGGAAGTGCCCTGACACCCACCTGGTTGCTCTTCCCTTTCCGGGTACACTCAATCTTCTTCTCAGTCGGGGCCCTCCAGGTGATCTGAGGATGGGAAATGACATATCAGCCATGTCACAGGCATGTGTTAAGTATGTGCCGCAAACACAGCTTGAGCTATATACCACAGGTGACACACCTGGTCCCCATTCTGACACAAGCCCGAAATTATCCCTCCTGGCAGAACCCAAAGGGATTAGAGAGCAATCACTAATCCTGACACCAAGAGCGACCTCTGGGCTGAGTGAGGGACAGGCCACACCGCCCCCAGTCCTTTTCCTTTCCCCTCTGTGTGCCTCCCACTGCCCCACCTCTCACCGCTCCTCGCAGGTCCAGAGCCTCTATGCTGAAGGAAAACAGCGCCTCTCGAGCCCCCACATATAAAAGCCCAGAGTGCTCTCTCAGGGTCAAGGTCAGGAAGTCCTGGACGCCCGGCAGGGAGAACCGCCTCACTACTGTGGCCAGCTCTGCAGAAACAGGGACAAGAACAAGGCGGGGATGAGCAAGGAGTGAATGGCAGCCCCGACATCAATCTTCCTTTGTCCAAGAGTCCCCCAGGCCTCATCACCACAGTTCTCCACAGAAGCTAGCAACACACATACAGAAGACAGCCAAACCCCTACTGGCCATAAAGGACTTTTTCTGAATAGACTTTGGCTCAACAGCTCCACCCTACCCAGGCTTCCAAAGCCCCTCTTCAGCCTGGGAGGAGGCAATCTGGGCTGGTAAAGGGGAAGGAAGGATATCACAGCCAAAGCTCCCGGCCACAGGAAGCCATCTGACTGATGGCTCTCACTCAGGGTCAGCGGTACCTCAGGCACTGAGCAGGGCACTTCCCCCTACCCTGGCATCCTCAGCTGTCATTTCCTCCTTTGCTCTCCTACTTGCAGACCACATTAGGGTCCAGCCAGACCCTGGTGGCAGATCCAATGGGGCAGGAAGCAAAGAACAGTTGTGAGCATTCCTTGTCTAAGAAGCCATTCACACCAGCAGGTGCCCGTCCAGGCTTCCAGAGATGAGAGCACAGGTGGGTATGGGACTGGCAAGGTGGCATTGTGGGGAAGGAGGAAGAAGTTAGGACCAGGAAGGCAAAGGAACCAGAGACTCAGAGATCAGAGATGGTGTTGAAGCCTGAGATGCTGTGCTGTCATTCAGCACATGGAGGGCATACACATAGTCATGTGATCTGTCAGAGGCTCATATTCCTGGCCACCTGGCCACAAGGTCAACATGTAAACCAGCCTCAGTCTTTGGAGGCAATGACCAGCCAGAGCTGGGTCGCCATGGGAGGGGCTTCATTAGCAGCTGAGTGCAGCCTGTGGGAGGTGAGCTCATCCCATGTCCCAAGAGCCCATAGACGGTACAAACACCTGACATCACCTCTTCATACAGGTGTGTGTGCAAAGGAGCACTGTCTGTTCAGCTCTGCCTCCTCCCCCGTTAAGCACAAGCAGGTATATACATCCACCTAGAACCACCAGACAGCTCCAGTGTTGGGGTCACAGGGGAGAACCATTAAGTGAATTAAGGGGCTTCTAGGGACAGACAGCTAGAGAGACTGGAGATGGGATTAGGCTTACACTTGCCCTGGGGTTCAGGTTTCTTTCTCTAGGCTTCCAAGTACTAGTGACAATTCAAGTGAGGAACAGGGAGGGTGACTCAAAAACTAGCTCCCTTGCACACCAAGACAGTCAAGTGTGGGTAGGTGGTGGGGGGTAGGGGGTGGTAAGAGACTGCACAGTTATCCCAGTGTCAGATGGGGGCAAATCCCAGGTCCCGACCTGCACTACCAGTTCTAGGTCCCTGGGGCCACTCACATTTCTTAGAAAGCCACAACCACACATATCAGTACAAAGGTGCATGCTTGGGGGTAATTCCTCAGCAGCTGCTCCCTCCTTCAAGCAAGCATCCCCTGCTTCACCCAGCATCCATTCCTGCCTCCCTCTGGCCCTGCCTCCCATGCTTCGGGCACTCACCCCCAGAAGATACTGTCTTCCGGGGCGCAAGGTTCCACCACACCTCAGCCCCAATGCCCAGGCCCCACAGCCCTGCTGCCATCAGCCAGACAGCCCAATGTGGGGCCATGGCAAACACCCAGGCTCTAAACTTCAGTCCAGCAGTCCTGCTGAAGGAAAAGAAACTGGTCAGCATCACAGACCGGAAGGAGGCCCGCACCAAGAGACCGGCAGCACGGGGCACACACTTGAACACAACTCCCCCGGAGCTCCTGGATCTCCCCTGCTCCCCTTTTTTTGAGCAGACCTAGTTTCTGCAACTGGCCTCTGCCCCCCAGGGGCCCCGGGGGTCTCCCAGAGGAGCAAAGACAGGAGCTGAGTCAGCAAGCAGTAGGCGTGGGCAGTCATCAAAGAGCCTTCTATGGCCTCCAGGCCATCCCTACTCCCTCTCTTCAACAGGGAGTTGTGTAGAAAAAATAAAAAAGGGACTCCTCTCCTTTCCTGCCTTCAGGTTTAAAAGGTTTTAGAATAATCTTAAGAAAGAGGACCTGCTACCTGGGCTCCGGCCAGCCCCAAGACCTAATTTGGGGAGGCATACCCCTTATTCGGCAGAGGCAAGCAGGCGGTAGAGCAAAGACCCCCAATGGGGGACTTGGTGCAGCAAGCTACGTGCAAGAGTTCCCGGCCCCAGCCTGTCCCCTCCCCCAGCGCAGACAATAGCCGGGCAGAGCCCAAACCCGGTTCCACATCAGCAGGGCTGGAGTAGGAGTGGGGCCGGGAACCAAAAGGGCCCAGCTTCCCGAGGCCCCTTTGTTGCCCAAGAGAGAGGCAGGAAGTGGGTGGGATGGGCGTGGAAACGACCAGGGCCAGTCCTGTTCTTCCAACAGCCTTCGGCGAGGCACTGACTCTCCATCAGAGAGACGGTGGGGCAACGAGTAGGCTCCGGGCGTATGGGGATCTCCTCACCGCGGCGGGAGCCGGGTCGTGGAAGGAAGTGAAATGGGTTTGGGAGGCCAAAGGGGTTTCTCCTGGAGCACATGGTATGCCCAAGAATGGCCCTCGAGGGGCTGCGTTCCCCTGGCTCTGACAAACGTTCTTAACTCGGAGATTGCCCCCCGGGGACCCTGGACAAGGCACTAGGCCAGAGGGGCTGATTTCCACTAATCCAAACGTTCGGGGACGAGAACAGAGATGCAAAATCTTGGGATTTCACCCCAAAACAAAGGTTCCAAGCCAAGACCCGGTCCAGGTCTTCCTACCGTGGGCTCTCCCCTCCCCCAGCTCCGGGGATTTGAATGCAAACAAAGCGGCGGCACTGGGAGCGTGGCAAAACCTGGCTTGCGGACGCCCCCTGTCGGCCCAGGACCCCTGCGCGGGAAGGCGGGGGGCGGGGGGCTGCCTTTCCCGGGGCAGTCCCCCTGACACACCCTCAGCTTCCCCTCTACCAATTACCCTACGCTGGGGTCAGAATCCGGTGGCAAGCTCCGAGAATCGGCCCGCGTACCGTGACCCAACCCCCAGCTCTTTCCAAGGCAAGGGACACAGACAGCCAGGGGATGGAGGGCTGCAGGACCAGGATTGCGCCCCACACTTGCACACCCGGAGCATCCGATCGCGGATCGCGGCGCTCCAGCGCGGGACCGGGCGGCAGAGCTCCAAGGAGTGGGCTGGTTCTCAGTGCTAGCCCGCCTCCCCAGCAGAACGGGAGGGCGGGGGGCCGCACTAGGGAAATCCGATCCCACAACATCGGCCACGGTCCAAGCCCGCCCCGAACTTTCCGTCGAGGCGGGGGAACCGGAGCAGTTCGCGAACCTGGCACAAATCCGGACCGCGCGCCGGACAGCCCGAGGGTCTCCCACCGTTCCTAGCTCCACACCCTAAGGCACCCGCCACTCCGGCCACTGGAGCTCTGCAGACATTGCTTGCCTGGCTGCTGATCGTCCGCTGGGCAGCCCGCGGAGGGCTTGAGGGGGACCCAGATCGGACAGCTGTCTGCGCTGCCGCCCCGTCCTGCACCCCCAGACGCTGTCCCCTCGTGCGCACGCCAGCCCCTATCCGAGTCAAGGGGACAAAGCGGCAGCTCCGGGGGCCCCAGGGCTCCGGCCTCACTCACCTCTTCCGTGCAGCTCCAATCCCTGGGCGCCGCCCTCGCGTTCGGCTCTGGCCACGCTCCTCCGCTACCCCCGCGCCGCTCTAGCCCGCGTGCGCCCGCCAGCACGCCTAGGCTGTCCGGCGCCACCACCCCTCAGCCCCAGCCACCGCTCTGGGCGCCCCTGAGCCCGGGGTCCGTGCTCCACCGCGCCGGGCGCCGGCTCTTTCTCCGCGGCTGCTGCTGCTCTCCGCCCCCAACCCCCTGACGTCAGGCGAGGAGGGTGTCGAGTGGTGGCCGGGGGCGGGACGCTAAGGCCCGCCCAAGAAGGGGGCTGCGACCCGCTGCCTTGCTTGGCCAGCGCTGAGGCTCGGGGACCCTTGCTACTCTAGCCGCCGGGGAGTCAAGGTCTACGCCATGGCGCCAGGAGGGAGGGGTGCGGGGAGGGAGGGACTCCAGGCGTTGCCACCGGGAACCGCACTCACCTGGTCTTCCCGAAGTGTGCCTTCAAGCCCTGCGGCGGCCTGGGCTTAGGAAGGGCTGAGGGGCTCCCCCACGCTCCAGTTACAGAAATGAAAGCTGGTGAGCCATTTTGGGATGCGTATCCGAAGGGAGGGAGGCAATGGAGCAAACTGAAGGCTCTCTCGGGGTTAACCACAGTGGTCAGTCTTTTGGCTCCAAAGTCGTCCTCCTTTCTGGCCCTAACCCTTGGGCTGGAAGGAGCCCCTAACAGGCAGAGAAGACCCCCGAGTCTCCAGGCAACTCCTTGTTTCCAGGCGTCAGCAGAGTCTACCACCAAGAAATGACTCCTGGTGCCACTCGGAAGGTTGATTAACAAGTGGCACGAGCCACTGTTCAGATGAAAGGGGCTGAAAGGAGCTGCGCTGACAACCACTACCACCTTCAGAACTGCCAGCCTCCGCCCACAGCCGCTCCTAGATAACTTGTAGCGTTGGCCTCCTGGGCCCTGCTGGATGGCAAGTCCTCCTTCCAGCCAGCTGGCCCTCAAGAAAGGCAGCAGGGCTAAAAGAAACCTCGGGGAAGCTGCTCCACCGGGACCTGGAGACCACCCCCTAGCCAGAGTCAAAGGACAGGGATAAAGAGAGGTAAAGGCCTGGAGATTTCTGTGGTAACTTTAAACCCCAGAGGCAGTTCTAGAGGGGAGAAACACATTAGATCCCCATCAGCAGATCTGGAGTATAAATCAATCCGACAGCGGCTTTTGTTCTGGGTTAAAACTTGGCATCTGAAAAGTGGGGACCAGAAGAGCAATGGGGTTAATTGAGAAAGGCAGCACAGTTTGGTTTCCGTAACAACTGGGTCTTTGCTAGGACACTGGCCTCACTGGCCAGTCACATTTCCCAGCTCCTTTCCATTAGGAAGCAAAGCTGCAGCCTTGGAAATAAGAGGCAAGTCAGGTACTGCCAGGTGTGAGCAGGGAAAGCTCCCTGCTGGAGCTGGCCATCGAGGGAGACAGACATTCAGGACCCTCCCCTTGATCACACTGTGTTTCCATTTCAACAAGGGTGAGCTGCTACACAGCCGTCCAGGCATTTGTTCTGTTGTTCTGTGCTGTCAAATTTCCTCATGTCGTGCTCAGAACACTGTAAAAGCTGAGTATCCTCGGCCCTGGGAGGCTGAAGCAGGACTTCCAAGCCAGCCATTGACTGTCTCTCTCATTTTATCAGAAAGATTAAGCAAGATCTAAAACTGGCTCAAGTTCACATAAACAGCAAGGTAAATTTTTTGAATGAGGTCTTGGAGTGATGGCAGGAATCCATGGTCCCAGCTGCTTGGGAAGGGTGAGATAGGAAAATTGTGAGCCCCTGAGTTCACACCCATCCTGGGTACCCTAATGAGACTGTCTCAAAAAAAAAAAAAAAAAAGGTCAGTTGAGTTCTGTGATTCCCATCTCTATCTTTCTAACGTTAAGTCACAGTCACCATGCACAAAGTTAACGCTACATTTCCTGTTGTTTTTCTCTCTCACCTGTAAATCTTGCCCCCCCAGGAATAAGCACTACTCAGTAGTGATCTGAGCTCCCTGACTCTACCTCCAAGGTGGCCCCAGTGGAAAGTTTCAAAAGGTTTTGGTTTCACTGGCAGGGACAGGTTTCATGGCAGGCATTAGGGTCTTCTAAGCCAGGGATGGAGGTGGAAATAAGACTACTCCTGTAACAGAGCCAGTGAGCCCCTCTCCACCAGGCTCCTCATCAATAGGGTTCCACCACCACCTACACACACACACACACACACACTCACACACACACACACACACTCACACACACACACACACTCACACTCACTCACACACACACACACACACACACACACACTCACACACTCACACACTCACACACTCACACACACACACACTCACACACACACACACTCACACACACACACACACACTCACACACACACACTCACACACACACTCACACACACACACACACACACACTCACACACACACACACTCACACACACACACACACACACACACACACACACACCACCTCTGCACATTCCCTGCCACACTCTTTACTACCAACATTCTTCCCCACAGGTGGGTGGACAAAAGATAAAGTTTCTTCACATGACTAACTGTTCATGATTCATGCTTTTTAATAAAAGGACAGCTGGCAGAAAAATAAGGATCCTGGGTCTTCCATCAAGAAAATAAATAGTAATGTAAAAAAGGAAAAAAGGATAAGGTTATGTGTCTGTATAATCCCCTAGGCTGCCTAGCATAACCTATGGAAGGCATCACACCCTAATCCTTATTCCAGCCTGACAGACCAGACCCCCATCCTTTCCCCTTTGGCTAGAGCTTAAATGCTGTGACCAAGTAAAGGAAACATGGAGAAGACATGTTAAATGGCCCCCAGGACCCACTGAGTTCAAGCCCATCCTTATAGAACCCCAATATAGGTTATGAACCATAGTACCCTGCTTCTTAGCAACTACCCTTCCCGATCTAACTGGTGAACACTGGGGTCTCTAGTCAAGGCCTCCTTGAACCTGGACCATTTCCAAGGTAGCCAGCACTTCTTGCCTTCCCACAGGTGGGAAAGTGAAAAGACCAGAGTCAGCCATGTTTCAAGGGGTGCTCTGACTACTTTCCTATCCCAGTTCCCTGGGATAGGAAAGGGACTTCCTCAGTCTACTTCCTCCAAAGAGAGAGTTATCAAAGCTGTCCACCTGGGAAGCCTTTCCCTTCCCAGCCCCTCCCTTCCAGCATCACCAAAAGGAAGCAGGAAAGCATCCGTCATTACAGCCCAGGATACTGCTTTTCCAGTGGCTTCTATCAGGATATCCCCTGCCTTTTCCCAGGAGCTTAGGGTCAGAAACCTGGAGGGCAAATGGTAAAACAGCCTGCTTCATTCCAGAATTCTTGGCCTCAAAGAGGCTCCTTTTCTAATTGATCCCAACCCAGTTTTAGGGCTGGTCAGCTCCCAGTCCATCCCAGAACAGGACAATTACATGACCCAGGGGACAATGTCCACCCTTGAGTGACCTCACATCGCATACCTCTGCTCAGGTTTCAGCCAGGCTTCTGGATGGGACTGAGTTGTCACCAACACCTCTTCTCCCCTGTATCTATTTCTCTCTCAGGGATGAGTATGTTTGGGGAGTAAGGAGCTGGGGAAGATTCCAGATGTATACATTGATGAACACCTTGATCCTTTTTCTTAAAGCCAGGTAAGGGCAGCTTCAAGAACTGGAAACTCCCCAGTTCAGCCTCTAAGGCCTTCCTACTCCCCTCTCTGCCCTTGGCAATGAGAACAAAAGAGGGAAATTTCAAGGTGATTTCCAGGTTTCCAGAGCAAACCCAGTTAGTGAGGATGAACGATCAGGATGTACAGTGTCAAGCAGGGTGCCTAGAGGCAGGGTGAAAAGGGCTGATTCTCCAGAGACCCTGTCCTCCTCTCAGAGACCTGAGGCTGACCTGCTTGCTGCTGCTGGGGTGTGAGGGTATGCCAAAGGGGCATGTGATGCAGCCAGGAAGAGAAGAAGCCAGAACTATCAGTCAAGTCTCTGAGCATCCAAGCCACCTGGCTCTGGAAGGGTTTCTTCCACTTCTCATTTGGCAAAGGCTTTGAGACAGAAACGATGTCCTCTGTGGTGCCCAGTACTGTGCGGAGCCTATGCCTTGTCTCTAAATAATAGATGCTTCTAGCTCCTGGCCTTCTGGGGACCCAGAGAGGAAGGTACCTGTGTCTGAAACAGGCCTGGGATGGTATGGGGTTTTGACTTTAGGTGTGTGTGTGTGTGTGTGTGTGTGTGTGTGTGTGTGTGTGTGTGTGTGTGTGTGTATCTCCTAGTCAGTTCCTAACCCTGGAACATATAAACAGAGAAAATTGTATGCAGCAGCCATGGGGAAGCTCCAAAGGCCATCACCAGCTGAGACATGGACATAAGTCAAGTTGGCAGGAGTTATCCTCTGCCACCTCCTGGCTCCCTCTTATACCTGTTGCAAAGCTCACTCTACCCCTGAAAGTGTCAGAAGGGACCAGAGATGAGTGTGAATTTTGTCAGAGGAGTAGACAGATAAGGGGTTGCCCCTGGAGGTACAAAAGGGTCCACTCACTTCTCCAGGGTACAGGTCAAAGATACCCAGTTATACAATTAGAGATTAGGACCCAATGAAATTGACCTGGGGGTAAGGCCAGGGAAAGGAATAGAAGGATCCAGAACTGTCTTTTGGACCCACCCCCACTCCTAAGTCTAAGGAGTTGATTTCAGAGCTCAACAATAAATTAAGCATAATTACAGCCCTGGTCCACCATCCTCTCTGTATAGCATCCCTCGAAGGGGTGGGGTAGTCCCAGACAGGATCTGGACAAATGTTCTTCATTCAAGAGTGCCCAGGCTCCAGAAACTCTGGTTACAGGGGTGACTGCTCAAGTGCAATAGGTGGGTCCTAGGCCCCAGTCACATGACTGTCAGAGGCAAGACCAGCAGTGGCTGGCTCAAGCCAAGGTGAGGCACCAGGTTAGGTGCTGAGCATGAGCCCGCAGGATAGGGATTAAGAAAGGAAACCACTGATGCCCAAAATAAGACTTTAATGTCCATATTAATGATGGACAGAGCACAAGGGGTGGGGGTGGGGGAAATAGTGACCAACAAGGAGGGCCCAGGAAGACCCAGGAAGCCAGAGCTGTAGAGACAAGATCCCAGGAAAGAAGCTGAGCAGCCAGGAAAGTTCAAGGGTGGGGACGGTCAGGGAGACAAGGACCCCAGTGACAGTAGTCTAGCTTCGCTAGGCTTCAGCTTCCATTCACCTCCTACAGTTCTCTTCCTGCTGGAGTCCAGAGCCTTGGGCCACTTTGTCCTTATCACTTTAAATGTCTTTCCAAGGGCTGAAGTACTGGCCCTGTGAAGAAGAGAAAAGCAGCCTGTAATGGTCTAGTCCCAGTACTGCCCTCTATCCATCCCCATCCCTGAATTGGTGGTGTCCATTCAACATCTACCAGAGAGGCCCCTTTCATACCAGGTGTTGTGACACTAAGACTCTTGAGGCTCAGAGACCAGATACAGTAGGTCAACAGGCTACTTGACCGAAGTGTCTAGAAGGCTCAGCTTGGGTGTTGTCTCCTACTACTACCGGCCCAAGGAATATGGGAGGAAGATGGCATCTGTGCACACTCAGCCAGGCTCCAATCACTTTGCTTCCTCTTCATGACAAGCAATAATTCCTACCAGAGACCAGTGGATCAGGGGAAGGTCCAAGTTCCAGCTTTCTGCTTCTCAGGGACTTTCGAAATCTGAGCACCAAGTACAACAGCCTGTGACCAGTGTGTCAGCCTCAAGTTAGGAGTTAGAGGGAATTGTAAGGGAGGAGTAAGGGAGAGGCAGGCTGGGAACAGGGAGTCCAGCTGTCTCTATTAAGGATTTGGGGGCTCAGGGCCAGCCCAGCAGGGCATGCTTATTGGAGAAATGGGGTGGTGGTGGAAGGGAGTGTGCAGATGGGGACTGCTTTGTGCCAAGGAGTGATGCTGGCTGTAAGCCCTGATTTTCACATTCACTCAAGCTGCTTGCATGATGGGGCAAGCTATTGACCCTCTGGAGCCTCTAGTTTGCACATCTGTGAAACGGACTTCTAATATCCCTGCCTCCTGAGGGTTCTTCAGGCTCCAGTAGAAAAGGTTCTTCACTCTGTACCTAAAATGTTATTACTGCCTAGATGAGCTGAGACAATTCCAAGAACAGAGCTTGCTCATATAGAAATGAGAGTGGGTGCTGTGGCTGTGAGGAGTGATAGGGCACTGCTTAGCATGAACAAGGTCCTAGGTTCAAGTACTACCTCCCCTCCCCAAACAAAACAAAACAGAGCAGCCTGGGAAATGCTCTTAACAAAGCAAGAAGCCAGCTGAGGTCTACAGGACAAATGGACAGGAGGTGGACAGCTGTTGCCTCTGGTGTCCCTTCCTGGCAGTTCATGACAAACTGTGTTGCTCAGCTCCCCAGGGCTGAGTTTCTCTTTGCATGTGTTAGCAGACAGGCCTCCGTATATTCCCTTCTGCATCCCCTCCCTGGGTCCTGGATTAAGAATGACGGTCCCCTGAGACGTCCCCACCCTTCACCACACTGCCCACTCCACCCTCTCCCTTTGGAGCCCAGCAGCTGCAGTGGGGGTGGATGGACTGCTGGACCTGCCAAGCCCCACAGACTGACCACTTCCCTTCCCTCCCAGGTCTAGGGGATTATGGGACACCACCTGGGGCTGACAGTGAGCCAGCAGGTCCTGCCAGCGGATGTAGGTCTGGGTGGCTAGGTCCTTGAGTTTGGTCCGGTGCATGGCCTGCGGGCTCTCCCGGATATGGGTGCTGATGTGGCGGTCCAACTGCATGCACAACAGCTGCAGCTCACCCTGAAGAGGAGAAGGAGGGGGCGTGACATACGCCAGGCATATTCTGGAGGCCAGGGCAAGAAGAACTAAGGCAGAGGGGAGTGATATCTCTGAGTGACTGCTGGGAAGCAGGGCAGGAAAGGGAGGAGAGGGGAAGGGCAGCTTCTTGGGGGACAGGTCAGCATCCCTTGGGAATGGCTTTTGAGAGGAAGAGGCCCTGGCCACCTCGCCACTTGTTTCTTGGCCTCTCACTCTGCAGTTTCTGATGGAAGGCTGGTTCCATCCTGGCTGTTGTGGTCCCACAATGCTTAATGCAGTAGATACTACTGGGTACCCAACACTTCCCTGCTTCAGATTCTTGGAAGACTCACCCATTGATCTGGAGTGATATCCTGGCTACTGACCACCACCCCAGCCAGTGTCAGGAGGCTGTGGCACAGATAACAGACCTAGAAAGAGAACACAACAAGGATGCTTTCTTAACTCATGGGAGCCTGTAAAGGGTCCTTGCTTCAGCACACGGCAGCAGCTTCCAGGAAAGCATTTTCAAGGAAGGCCTGCATGAACAGAACTTGGACTTAGAATCGTCATTGTCCCAGTAGGCTGTGCCCACATTCCTTATAACTAACAATTACCCCTCAAATGCCTACCACCTAGAAAGCCATACCACCCAGCCCTCCAGAAATGAAAGCCCAGAGGGTCTGTGTACTCCGACCTCTGCACAGCTGTTTGTTGAGTCACTTACACCTGTGGTCAGTGACTGAGGTGAAACTATCCCCTGTGCAACCTCCAAGCCTCCACCTTGGAGATGTGTCCCACAGTGGATAAGCAATGTAGAAACCCAACAGAGCACTGTTGGACATCAGTCCTGACAACAGACAGGACGCTGGTGAGGGAAGGGAGGCCAGTGGAAACAATATAGGGTTGCAGGCCTTCTCTACCAAGTCCACCCTCCTTCTTGCTACCACTTCAGAGATAAAAACCAGAACAAAGGCCAGGTATGATGGAGCATACCTGTAATCCCTAACTTGGAAGCAAAAGCAGGAAGACCACAAGTTCAAGGCCAGCCATGGCTACATAGGAAGACCCTGTCTGGAAAACAAAAGACAATATACAACAACAATGAGCACAAAAAAGAGACAAAAAGAAAAACAAGATAATTAGGACAAAGGCCAGTTCTATTGGGTGAGAGAAGGGACAGGCATGTGACACCCTGGGACTCTCTACTGCAGGTATTCATTTAGGGAACATCTGCCTGCTATGCAAAGAAAGTGTGAACTATGTAGTTCCTGACGGAGGGTTATTGACACCAGCAGCCTGCTCTTGGCATACCACCTCTATCTACACAGAGGTCCTTCAGCCCATCCCTCGGATCCTCTTCCATCTAAGGAGAATGGCTGTACACCTGAGATCTGTGGCAGATCTATAACCTTGGAGGAGAAAAAGGATGGAAGAGGAAAGCCCCCAGGATGGCCAGGAGGGCTCTCAGCCAGCACAAGGGCCCTCTGTGGATGGCTTTCTTGCCTTTACAATCCTGCCCTTTTGGATAGCCAGATGGTGGCCAAGAAACAACTGCATTATTTTTGCATGGTCCAAGGAACCTTCCCGAGAACCATTTCTGAAGATACTCAACTTGGCACCATGTACTAACTTCTTGAGGCCAATGTATCCTGTGGAGAAATGCCACCTGGGCTCCCAGCAGCAGCACTTGAAAAGACAAAAGTCAAAGCCTCCAGGAGACCTGACTCCTGATCAACTGGGGGTTATGGGGGTGGTGGTGGCTACACATGGCAACAAAGAAGAAACAAAGTGAAAAAGGGTGGATCTCCATGAGAACTATCATGGGGTGGGTAACATCCAAGCTTTCCAAACTGGACTCCACCTGCCACCCTGGCCACCTCCTCCCTGGGCTGACTACTGCTGGCCAACTCAGCATTAAACAGAGAGTCCTAAGGAACGCAGTAGACCCCTTTGTTTTTTGTTTTCCTTTTCCTTTTTTTTTTGGGGGGGGGTGTTTCCAGACAGGGTCTCTCTGTGTAGCTTTGGAGGCTGTCCTGGAACTCACTCTGTAGACCAGGCTGGCCTCGAACTCACAGAGATCTGCCTGCCTCTGCCTCCCGAGTGCTGGGAATTAAAGGTGTGTGCCACCAATGCCAGGGACCCTTTTGTTCTATAGGCTCAGGCCTGTACATCTCAACTTGACTAAGAGCTTCTACTCAGAGTGAGAAGCTTTGGGAGGCAATGGATGATTTGCTTAACAAATATCAAATCTCAGCTTCTCAGGAGACCAAAAAGGGAAAGAGTTCTTCTGCTTCTGGACAGTGTGTGGTGGGGGCTGCAGGGAGGAAGTGACTAAACCAGAGTAGGCCTCAAAAGGACAGGAGGATTTGAGGCAAAAATGGCCCTAAGGGGGCAGAGCCAGTAGATTACAACACCAAACAGATCCTGGGGCGGATGCAGGAGACAGGTGGGGCATAGGGAGGAGGCAGGGCTGGTCAGCCACGTAGTTAGCTGGGCTTGAATGGGAGTAAGGGAGAGGGCATGGCTAGCTGAAGAGACTGAGGAGGGTTGGGTTGTGTGATTAGAGGTTCCTGGGGGATGCGGGTGACAGAAGGTAGCAGTATCTGGTGTGGGTTGAACACACCAGTATGCACAGTCTTTCTGGGACAAAAAACTGCAAGATGTGTCTTTCATATTCTTTTTGCTGTCCTCCATACCGTGTGGTTGGTGTGTGTGTGGTTGGTGTGTGCCTGTGTGCGTGCATGTGTGCGTGCTAGAGACTAAACTCAGGAGTAAGTAAGTGAAGCATATACTCTTCCCCTGAGCTGCATCCTCAGCCCACATCCTCTTTCTCCCACTTATGAATATGGTACAGAGGTGGGGGATGGGGGTTGGCTGGGGAGATGGCTGCTGCCAACACCCCAGTTGGAAGGCTCACAACCACCTGAACCTCCAGTTCCAGAAGATTCCAATGTCTCTGACTTCCTTGAGCACCCACACTCTATGTATTTGCACATATCCCCCATATCAAAAATAATAAAAATCTGAGGGATGTAATGGTATATGCATTTAATAACAGCATTCATGGAAGACAGAGGCAGATGGATTTCTGTGAGTTTGAGGCCAGCCTGGCCTAGTGAGTTTTAGGCTATTCAGGGCTACACAATGTGCCCCTGTCTCAATAAATAGAAACATGTGTGTAATAACAAAGAAAAAGAAACCATGAG
This sequence comes from Cricetulus griseus, assembly GCF_003668045.3. Taxonomy (NCBI): domain Eukaryota; kingdom Metazoa; phylum Chordata; class Mammalia; order Rodentia; family Cricetidae; genus Cricetulus; species Cricetulus griseus. The sequence continues at coordinate 11,623,903 of NW_023276807.1, read as the reverse complement.
GTTAACAGGAAGCAAGGTGGTGGGTAGTATAGGAAAGGGTTGAGAGAAAGGGAAAAGGGAGAAAGTGAAGTGATTATATAATTTAATTAAAAAATAAAAAATATTTTAAGTAAATAATAAAAATCTTCCTTGAAAAGGGACTATTTCTGGGGCCTGGGGATATAGCTTATTTAATATAGCGCTTGCCTAGCACGCAGGAGGCCTCAGGTTCAATTCCTACTACCATAAAATTGGCCCTGGTGTCACATGCCTGTAATTCCAGCATTCTTTAGAGGTGGAAGAATCAGAAATTCAAAATTATCCTCAGCCACATGTGAGTTCAAGGAGACCCTATGCTATCTGAGACCTTGTCTTAAAAAGAAAAAAAAAATCTGTATAATATGTATACTTTATTGATAGAGTCAGAAGACACCTAAATTTGTTGGAGATTTTCTTACAGGGTACTGCCTACTTTAATTGATCCTAACTGGGTTTGGGGCAAGACAGGAACATGACCTCAGAAAGAAGCTGAGGCCCCTTTCTGACAGGGCAGAGCTCTGTCAGCATGGAGCAAACTGATGGTGAACGGTGGCAGAAAACCTCCAAAGGCTGGGGGAGCTGGGGGAGCGGCATTGTCTGGGGAAGACTGGGAACTACCCTCTAACGTGTAAAGGGATGGCTATAGGGCAGACAGGAGGGCTGTGGGGTCCAGTGGCTCCTCACCTCTAAGCCCTTTCTCTTGTAAATGCCTTTCTCTAGCATCCCCACCCCCACCTGAAGATCAGCCTGCCTCAAGCTCAATTGTGAAAGTCTTTGCACGATCTGGGTTGCAGGATTCATCTTCCTAGTGGAGGCTTGGTGGGCAGGCCTTAGGCTCCCTGGAACGCCCTGGAGGAAGACTGCTGGAGGAACAGCTGCCAGTGTTATTTACCCTGTGCAGTGGGAGCTCACTAAAGAAAAAAACTAAGCAGTACACAGATCCAGTTTCACAATACAGCTCTCACACTGATTCCCATAATTCAGTCTTCAAGGAAAACCCCAGATAATATTTATTTATTTATCTTTGGTCTGGGTGTGGGGAGGAGGAATAGGGTGTTCACCACATTTTCGAAGCTATTTCACCAAAGGAAAAATCCAAGTGCACTGCAGCCTGGGGGTTGGTGTTTTCTCCCTTCCAGAGAGGGCCCCCGAAGTTAGATTCTGACTCACTTGAGGTCTTACTTCTCAGGACAGGCAGATGCTGAGTCCCTGCCAGTGTTTTAGGAAGGGGAGGTGTGAGGGGAGGCTTGGATGTTGCTGAGTGGTAGAATTCTGGTCTAAGGTTCTGAGTTCTGTCCTTAGTCCCGCCAATGGGGTGGGGGGGAGACTGTCTCAAAAACCAAAACCAACCCAAAAGAACAAAAACACCAAGTTTCAGTGTGGACATGGGCCATGCCTAGCCTTCTCCTTTTATTTCCTCCAGACCAGGCAGGTAAAGGTCCCGTTTGTGGAGGGAGAGTGTTTGGTTCCTCTGTGTTAGTTAGGGAAGCAAAGCATTAGCTGGGACTAGGGGTTCTGGGCCTGGAGCACGCAGAACTGGGGACCCTTCCTCTAAAATGTCACTGCTTGGAGGACCTGAGGTGGGCTAAGGGTGCAGAGCAGGCATGCTGGGCAGGCCAGGGTCATCCCAGTAGGAGTAGGATTTATGTAAAGTGATGAGCCTCATTTCCCTTTCTGTGACAGTGACCAATTTTTGAATTTAGCAAGCCTGTTCCTGTCTTGGCTGGTACCACACAGTTAGTTAAGCAGGAAATGATGGCCAGAGGACAGGACATGGGTTAAGCAGCCCCCACCAGGTTACTCCTCTGCCCTTTTCCTCTACCTTTGGGACCACAAAGTGGTCTTTTCCCCCAAGCCAAGGGAGGCCCCTTCTAGACCTGTTTGTGCGTGTACATGTGGTGTGTATGGCTTTGTGTGTGTCTACATATGTGTGTGTGTGTGTGTGTGTGTGCAGCTGGGGGTGGGGTCAGTATGGTTTTGGAGTCAGTCTTTCATGGTGGTGGGGCTGTAATATCCAGGCCTCATACCTTGTTTGGAGCAGCAGGACCCCAGCCAGTTGAGGAGCACAGACCCTCATGCACAAGCATGAATCCAGGCTAGGAAACCACAGAGAGAAAGAGATCCAGGAAAACTCAGAAGAGAGAGGCAGAGAGTGAAGAACAGGACGTGCCTGGACCCAATACTGACACGCCAAGGCGGTACTATCCCTGGGTCACATTGCCAGCAAGGTCTTTGCTTCCACTTCCTGGGTCTCTCCCCAGAGTCTGGTGGCAGGGCTCTTCCCAGAAATTCATTGTGGCATGTCTCATTCCTGCCCTCTCCCAAATCAGTTGCCAGGGATGAAAGGGTCACAAGGCTGTCATCCAGCAGACAACAGGCAGGTGTACCCCTGGTTCTGCTCCAGTTAGGGATCACTCAAGTCTTCTGGGTCAAGTGGAACTCATTTGCAAGTTTTCGTCAAATGAGACAAAAGGGAACATGGCTGGACATTTCCCAGGAACTTCATCCTTCAGGAAATCCCCTGCTGGCTAATGCCAAAGGGTCAGGCTGGGTTACTTAACCAAAGAGTAGAAGGGAGAAGCAAGTTCCCAGGAAGCCACTTTCTCTAAACCAGCAGCAGTTTCTCCCACCTCAGGTCATGACCAAAGATGCAGTCTTACCCTGAAGTCTTTAGATGGAGCCTGTAGAAGGGGACAGTAGACTTTCCGTGGGGAAGAGGACTCTGAGGAAGCAGGTTCAGCCAGGCTCTGGGAAGCTGCTAGGGACTGGGGAGAACGGAGGCTGGCCCAGGAGCACTGAGAAAGGAGGATGAGGGAAGATGATGAACAGGCAGTGGCTCTCTAAGCCACACTGCTGAGGTCCGGGGCTCATCCTGCAGGGACCACACCTCTTCAGCAGCACCAGGATGCCAGGACTACCTCCTTTGTTTCTGCCTTTGACATCACAGGCCCTGGCTGGTGGCTACCCTGGGGAACATGCATTCAGCTCAGTCTCTAAGGTCTGGAGGCTCAGCCCAGCCCGGCTTGACGACTGATCCCAGGAGGGCCCTGCACTGTGTGCCCCTCCTGCCACACGTGGGTCCTCTGGGGGGGGGAGGGGACAACAAGAGCACATGTGTTGCAGAGGAGCTCTAGAACCAATCCAGTGAACAGTGAAGCTGCACTGATCATTGGATTACCTGTGGTGACGGGCTGACCACGATTCATTTGCCACTTTAAAATTAAAGTCCAATGGGACATCCAGAGAAGGATTGGTGACCCTCTATGTCTTGGCATATATGGAAACTCAAGCTTGGGTAGATCTCCAGCATGTCCAGTTACGGGAGTCTTCCCCCTTCATCAGTAAAGGGTGTGTGTGTGTGTGTGTGTGTGTGTGTGTGTGTGTGTGTGTGTGTGTACATGCGTACACATATACATGTGCACTTGTGTAACCTTTCTAAATGGGGCTGACATGGATGTTCTAGAGACAGGACATAGAGACCAGACTATTCCTAGGGTAGATAGGGACATTAGCCTGGGCCCAAGAGCATGGTCCAGGTGCACCTTCAGGGGTTGCACAAACAACAACATCATTAGTCCTGAGTAATCCTGAGGTAGGGCCACTCACAGGCCCCAGGCCAAGAGCTTCAGCTTAAGGAGAGAAACAGTGTCTATCTTTCCTTCACCAAAGCACAGGACACGCATGTTTCTGACTACACCTTATCTGAACACTGGCACATGGCACCTGCCATCTTGGATCTGTAGGGTGCCATTTCTTCTGTTTCTAGGGACAAACTGCACAAGCTACTCCCCCTTGTCCATATTCCCTAACCTTGGCCTTGGCAGGCACTAGATTAGCAATGGAGCAGAGGGCTGCAACCAAGGTTCCACGCCAAAAGAAAAGCTGACTTCCAGAGTGACTCTGCCTAGGACAAGGGATTGGTCACTAGTTCTAGCAAGTAGGAAATGATGAGGACACATGATTAACTGCTAGGAAATGAGACGTGTGACATATGTGACATAATATCCTTTCCTAGACCAGTGTCCCTGAAGATACAGGGTCAAGAGGTCGGGCAGCAGACGTCACAGACACAGCCTGCCAGATTCAGCACTGGGTTGGCTAGGGCAGGCCACCCTATTTTATAAAGTGATGGGGCCCATGAGGGTAGGTGGAGTCCTAAAAATGGAACAGAGATGAAGCCACTTTAGGGGGATAGGGGACAGGCTGGCAGCATCTAGACAGGAACAGGACTTTCGGCTCAGCTGCTGAGAACAACTACTACATGAAAAGTTTCTCTCTGGACCCCAGCTGGGTCAGGAGGCAGGAGGTCTCTTCCAGGTGCTGGAGGATCTGAGAGGCCCAGGTTGTGCCCTCACACCCTCCCCTTCCTCAGAGCTTGAGCCCCAGCCTGTTCTAACTTCCCAGCAAAGGAGTTGAGACCCCAGGCCCCTCACAGTCGGATCCTCTTGTAAGCTCTACCTAAACTTTGAGAATGGACACAAAGGGGCTTTTGCCCCTACTCTAGGACTGGGTGGGAGCTGGGAAGCTTTGGCACAGGAGGCAGGGGTGGGACATAAGCAGGAGTCTGAGGACAGGTGCTGAAGTGCCATCATCCCAGACAGTTGGACCAGGTCTGGTCTCCAGAGCGGGGAAATCACAGCGCTGTGGGCAAATCCTTTCAAGAGTGATCCCACCCTGTCCCAGTCTGCCCTCTGCGCTTTGGCTTCCTTTAGGGGTGATGGTGGGGGAGGGGCAAGTAAGAGGACAAGCAGTAACAGTAGCTCTTCCTGCTTCTCCAGCTGGAACCAGAGACCCTGAGCCCATGGGAGTCTGGACGGAAAACCTAGCTCTGCAAGGGCCCCAGAATCTCTGGCTATAGGAATCTATGTGTGAGACTGTGTGTGAGTCCAGGCTTATACCCGTACAAGCACACGGGTGAGCACGTGGGCCTGCGGGCATGGTGAGCATATGGAGCTCTGCAAGGAGTAGCTGGAACTGGCCATGTGCAAAGAGAGTTGCTTTCTCTCAAAGCCCATGACCGAAGAACAGGATGTGCTGGGCAGTCCAAAGTTTCTGGGTACCTAGGATGTACCCCTTCCTTTGTAAGACTGGCCCAGCTTCCTGCCCCCTACATTTAGGCCAAAATGTTCCATGGTGGTGTCTACGAGTTGACGCCAGCAGAAAACATGTGACCTGGGCCAGCCAATCCCAGTCCATGCCAAGCCAGTGAGACTTGACTCAGGGACAGAAGCTCTTTCTTTACCCCTGGCCAGGGTGGCCAAGGAAAGGAGGTCAACCTAGGGTTTTACACACAGGCAGGAGAGCGAGCCTGTCTGGGAATGCATCATTGGGTAGAGCCAGGCATTAGGAGAGTAACACTGGGGTTTTATGACATGGTGTATGTAGTTCTGGGTTCAGCTACTGAGGAGTCGGTCATCCCAGGGTGATGGAACTATGTTTCCATCAAAAGAGGCCCAAGGAAGAAATAAAGGAAGGGGACAGAACAGGTGAGAATGTGGGGAGCAGACAGCAGCCAAGAAGACTGGGAACCCTGTGGGAGGGAGTGATTCCCCACTGCTCCCTCGTCAAGGCAGAGCTGCTTGGACACAGCATTTAGAGAGGGCTCCCACACCCAATTCTGGCCTGACTCAGGCCTGGAGGAGAGAAGCAGAGGCCAGGCTGGGTGTAGGGATGGTAGGAAGGGTCCTGGCATGGTTTACTTCTGCTCAGGCCAGGCATTTCAATGGAAGCCTGTGGCTGAGGTTGACCAGGAACCCAGCCTCACAGGCATCTCTGTTTAAGTTCATGAGGACAGTGGACATGCCATGGGCTAAGTGAACTGCTCTGGACCTCTGGAGTTCAACAGACAGGAAGATGCAAGGCCAAGGCCATCAGCATGCAGGGCGCTGTGGTTTGGTCTTTAGGACTGTAGGTGATGGGGGCAGAGGCTATGGATGGCCTGCCCGTAAGTTAGCCTATGACATAACAGGTCTGAATGGGAGGAAGACACTCTACAGAGTGTCCAGAGTGATGAAGAAACCCGGAAAAGAGCGCCAGGACAGAAGCCTGATGAGTCACCTGCCCATGGACAGGGACCCTAAGGGTCCTCCAGAGCACAGGGCTGACTGCTGTGAAAGAGGGAGCAGGCCACCCCTCCAGCTGGTTGCGCTTGAATAAAAGCTCCCTGGGACCCCACCCTGCCTCCTGGGCCTAACCCTGTCACTACAAGCCTTGCTCATGTTCTTGCAAAGAAGCCAAATTTCTGGGAACCAAGCAAAGCTGCCCTGGGCCTGGGCCTCAGTCTACACTTGCATGTAGTTCAAGTCATGTACAGGGTCAGCTTCTCAGAGGCCACCATGGTTATGACAAAATGCGGTTACTGCTCCGCATTTTGGAGGAAGGAAGATGGAACAAAACCACAAGCTAGTCAGGAAGAACTCAGGAGTCTGCATGTCTATTTTCCATTCCTCAAATCCAGTTTCCTCCTGCCTCTCCTAACCTTGTCCTGACCCAAGTACAGCACTGGGGGAAGGAGGGAGGGTTACTGCTGTTTCAGGTGAGAAAGGGCAAGGGGAGAGGCTCCAGGATCCGCTTGTATTTGAAGATGGCACAGGCTCAAGCCAAGCCCCAGGGAATACACATCGCCTTGTTGGGGTTGTAAGTACCAGCAAGGGTGGCCAGAGACCAGCAAAGAGATGCCAGAGGGCAGCTAACCCTGTCCTGTCTCTGCAGCGAGAGCTGGCCTCGCCCTACCACAACCGCCATTAAGGCAGTTCTTGGCAGGGTCAGCCACCCCAGGGACAGACAGCTGCAGTCCATAGTTGCAGCAGCAAAAGCAGCAAAACTTGTTCATCAAGTCTCTCAAATACACCTGGTACACCATAAGGGTTTACAGGAGATGCACACAGGGCACTCACACACAAACACACTGGAGGCCCACGCCCTCTACACAGGCTGGGCAGACACACACCTCTGTATAGTAGCAGCTGGCTGAGCCTATCCCCAGCATCACCCACAGTCAAAAGCACACCCCCACCCCCATAAAATCCCGTTTTCACAAACACTGCTATTCCATAAACAAGCTTTCCCAAGGCCTCTGCAGTACAGACTGCAGCCTGGGACCTTACAGGAGAGAGTGCACCTGCAGGAGGCTGACCCAGTCCTCGGTGAGCCTCAAGCTGTCAGCCTTGGAAGGCTTTCACCATCAGGCTGGGAGGAGGCACGGGGTGGGGTGGGGTGGGGTGGGGTGGGGTGGGGTGGGGGAAGGAGTAGGCTCCCCATGCCAAGTTGGCCTCTTTATCCTCAGTTTTCATTCCACAATGGGAGACAGTTTAACTTCCACAAATTTAACCAACTAGAGAGACACTCCCATCTCACCATCAAGACTCTGGTTCCCTATACCTTCCAAATCTCTAAGGGGGGGGACGACACCCCATTAATATAGCATCTGGGCTGTGCTGTAGCTCCGTAGCAAGCACATGCTCAACATGTAACAGGGTATCATGATATTCAGCAGTATCAGGAAAAAAAGCTCAAGTATGTATATTTACATATGTGTACATACACACATATATATGCATGCATATGTATTCACACACTTATACATGGTAAATGCATACACACAGCAATAGACCTGGGAGAAAAAGCAAAAATTATTTGGAAATTGTGATTAAACAGGAACAAGAAACATAATGGCAGATTTAACAAGACCAAAAACATTAGCCACCTCCATAAATGTGAATGGGTCACAACTCAACTCCGAGAGTGGACACAATATAACTAGGCTAAATCTGGCCACATTCAGGTAACACCTACCACAGTTAAAACCAAATGTCCCAGGAAACCCTGGTGCTGGGTTGGAGAGCTGAGCTGGTAGACTGGAGGAGACAATTGAGTCAAGTTATGCAATATTTTTCTGCCTGCAGCCAGAAGGCCAGTCTCGCCAGGCCTGGGAAGGAGCTGTCTCTGGCAGAATCATGTCCCTGGGCCAAGAGGAAGCACTGGAAGGCCAGCCCTAGTGTTATTATACTTGCCTCTGTATAAACATGTCATCTCCCACCTGGTTCTGACAGACAGGATGCCTGCTCTTGCTAGATGAGACGCTCAAACCAGGCAAACCCAGGGCATAGATAGCCAGCAAGGAGATCAGCACTATATATAAATATTGTGAGATGGGCTTGAAGAATGAATCTCCCCGCCTCAATTTTCTTTTTCCCCCCCTGAGACAGGGTTTCTCTGTGAAACAGTCCTGATTGTCCTGGAACTAGCTCTGTAGACCAGGCTGGCCTCAAACTCACAGAGATCTGCCTGCCTCTGCCTCCCGAGTGCTTGGATTAAAGGTGTGCGCCACCACAGCCTGGCTCAATTTCTTGAATAGTCTGGACTATAGGTACTAGGCACTGAGCTTGGCACTTTAAATCGTTACAACATTAAATCTTATACTCTAATCTTATAAAGCTCCTTCTCCCTTTTTGGTGGTGCAGAGAATTGAACACAGGACCTCATACAAACTAGTTAAGCACACTACCACTGAGTTAGACTCTGGCCTTCCACAGACAGCCTTATTTTCCAATCCTATTTTGTATGTGCTAATAGCATGGTAAGTGACTTTGGCCCTGCTAGGACAAGCAGGCTTCTCGGGAACCCAGACTGCCCCTGCCTCCAGTCCTGCTCTCTCCTCCTCCCTGCCCCCACAGCCTGGAAGCCTGAGCAGTTGCTTCTTTTGTTAAAGTACTTGGTGGTTAGCTTTCCCAGGCAGGAACCTCACTAACTGGTAATTACCAACAATGCCCTGTGATTGGTTCTCTCATTACCCAAGGTAATACTTCTGAAGTCCAGGGTTCCATAAATGCTTGTGGTCTTAATGATACAAGGATATTAAGAGGCCAGAGGGCTGCCACTGGTCAAAGGCAGTGCAGAGGGAGGGCAGTTTCAAAAATGGGGGCAGGAGAGCCGACAGCCACAATGGAGCAGGCAGGAGGAGAGGGATGAAATACAATTCATTTGTTCAGTTTTTCACTTAGTTGTAAAAAAACATGCAAAGCTGAGACACAGCCATGCCCAAAACACAGAAAGACAGACAGCCATGCAAAGGGACAACAGTGGAGCCGCGTTGTGCCCTCCCTAGGGGGGAGGGAGGAGGTGGGAAAACCAGGAGAAGAGCCTGCAGAAGTGTTTATTTGCAGGGCTGGAGGAGGGCTGTGACCCCTGCAGTTTAGGGCAGGAAATCTCCCAGACAGGAGTGTGTTTAGCGTGGGACAGGCAAGAGCTCAGCAGGGCAGCCACAAAGGCTGGGAAGAAGCTGTCACCTTCATGCATGATCACCTCCAACTGACCTGAACTCTGGCCTCAGTTTCCCCACTGCACTCAAGAAGCAAAAAAGCAAAGACTTTGAGCTCTGGGGATGAAAGGCGGCTCCATCCCAGACCACCACTCCCTGTAAAATAGGGCGGATGACGCCGCTGCTCATTTTGGCTGGTGAGTAGCCCCATCTCATCTTTGAAGATGAAACATGCTCAGGCCTAATGAGGAGTCAGTTGGCTGAGGTGGAGTAGGACCCAGTCGCCTGCCTGGCCTGGCCCCTCCCAGCCACCACAGCTGCCAGCCCAGGGCACAGGACTGGAATCACTTCACACTTCTCTCTACCATGGCACTCCACTAGTTCTCCCCCAAACCCCACCCCGTTCCCGCCCCCGAGTCCCTCGATTGGCTCTGCCCTTATCTACTTCACCACCAGAGGTCAAGGTGAAGGGGAGCCCAGAGTTGCTGCAGTGGGGTCTTGGCTGCAGCACAGGAAATCTGAGAGCACCCCAGTCCCACCTGCCCCTACTGTTGTCCCCAACCAGTGTACTCTTTGCTCTGGGGGCACGAAGCCCCCTTCATGTGCTGCTCTCCTCTCCCCAGCTTTAGGGCAGAACTGACCATCTCTAATAGGCAACCAAAGAGGGAGGGGGAGCTGTGCTTGGAGCCTTCAAAATAAAGAATCCCTCAGCCTTCTCACCTTCCCATCCCAAGACTGCTACACAGACACCTTCTGCCCCTACTACCAACAAGTCAGAAATGTGGTGAGCCCAGGGGAAGCTGGGGGCCTAGTAGAAGCCACACCCCTGCTGGGTGAGGCAGTAGCCTGGCGAGGAAGGTTCCTGGAGGCCATACAGTTTGCACTCAGCCAGCCCAGAGACAGCAGCCTCTTCTTCCTTTTGCTCATAATCCTTTTGTCCCCTGGGCCTCTAGGATGCAGCCATGACAGACTACCCACCCAGGGGCCGACCCCAGTTCCCTTCTAGAGTCCTCCCACCTGTCTGTGTCATCCACTCCTGGTTCCTGGGAAATACCTGGCAAAGGAAAAGGGATGTGCAGATGGCCCCCACCTTCCTGGGAGACTGTAGCCTTGTAAAAGCTCGAATACAAATCCCAAGGCGAAGGCAACCTTCCCTGCATGCTCTGAAGGCGAGTGTGCACCTGTGCACCTGGGGATTATCCTATCTTCGTAATGGTTCATTTGTGTTCATTAAGTCATTAATTCACTTATCTGATTTTCAGAGTGATGCCCAGAGGTTGGACTTCTGGATTGTTAATATTCAACCTCAGGAACCACGTTTTTTAATCCCTGCCCCCCTGAATTAGAAGATCCCTATCTCCATTCTTCACCCCGAGTCTCTAGGGATAGAAGGGCCATGGAGATCCACTTGGAAACCCCCACACCCACCTGGGTTCCTGACCTCAGGGATATACAGGCCTCTGCTATTCCTAACCCACAACCTCCCAAACCAGGGTACTTCATTGCCTTTGACTCTCTCCGAAGTTTGGCTTTCGGGAAAACTGGTCAAAGCCTGGATGAACTTACTTGGAGGAACTGGAGAAAGGTCACAGGCTAAGCCTTGGTCAAAATTAGTGGGAATAAACAGGGAAACTGGACAAAGCTCTGTTGGTATGCCTGGTCCCACAGCTTCACCTGCACCTACATGCACAGGGGAGCAAGGGTGCTAATTATAGGCTTGGGAGGGATACTGAGCACCTCCTCCCCACATAGAAGGCAGCCTTCTGGCCCCTGTCCTAGAGTGGCTTGCGGTTCTGGAAGGACTAGCAGCCAAAGGCCCCTCAGGCTGTACAATGGGGACAGCCCCACCTTCCCAGTTAAATGGGGTAGCAGGCTCTTCTTGGTGAATGCAGGCAAGGGCTGAGGAACTTACCTTGTGGTCCAGCTCAGCAGTGGCCTTTGGCTCTTGCCCCTGACAGGATGGCAAGGTCTCAGCACCCAGACACTGCCTGAGGGATGATGGTCTCATGAGGCTGAGGAGCTGGCTGAGCAAGGCTAGCTGGAGAGGAGAAAGGAGACTGTGACTGAGTGTGTATGCAAATGCTCTGGGAGACACCTTCAACTGGTGGCAGAGGGTCGTAACCCTAGCTTCCAGAACCTGAATCCATCTCTCCGTATGAGCTATGTGACCTACCTAAAATGGTTCACACCCCTTCTTCCTAGGAGGAAGGACATGTATATGGGCATGTTGTATGCACATGGGCATACATAAGCATGCACACACACTCACACACTCACACATACACTCTCACACTCACACACTCATACTCACACACACTCATACTCTCACACTCACACACACACACATGCACTCACACACTCTCACACACTCACACTCACTCACCCTCTCTCTCTCTCTCTCTCTCTCTCTCTCACACACACACCACACACACACACACACACACACACACACTCTTACCTAACACAGGGTGAGCCCTTCCTTAACTTGATAAATTAGGAAGCTCTCCTGAGGCTTACGGGTTTACCCAAATTCCCTGGAAAACCAGGAGTAAGAAAGAGATTCCCTCTGCCACCTGAGCAGGACCTCGGCCACTGAGTGGGGCCTCGACCACCTGAGCAGCTATGTAGCCAATAGCATACTCTCCCCCTGCATACCTCTCTTGTCACTTAGCTTGTTGCTGTGACATGGCCAATCCACAGGAAGAGGACAGAATATGTTCTCAGCTTTACATGTCCGTCTTGTGAACCATGACCACAACTGCTCTGCCTGCCTGTCCCTCTGCATCTGTACCACACTCTTTCCCTCCCAGGGATTCCAAACATTGAGTCTTCTAAACCATAGAGAAGTTATAACAGAAAAGGAGGGCTCCTCACAATATAATAGCATCCGATAATACCAATAGCACTGCTTGTTTGAAACAAGGTCTCCCCTTGTGTCCCAAGCTGACCTAAACCTTGTGACCTTCCCACCTCTGCCTAAGTTCTGGGATACAAGCATTTTTGTATTACATGTCATTTGCAGGGGATGGGGGTGGGAGGTGGGGAGGGCAAACAAGCCACAGTATACACCCTGATGGTAGAAAATAATTTGCAGGAGTTAGTTTTTTCTTTCAACAAGTGGGTCTGAGGATTGAACTTGGGTCATTAAGACTGGTGGCAAGTGCCTCTGGAGCAAGGAGCCATTTCAGCAGCACATTTGTTTTCTTTTTTGATAGGGTCCTGTGTGCCGTGGTTCCATGGCCTGGTACTTCCTCTGCAGACAGAGGCTGGCCTCAGACTTGCAGCAATCTTATTACCTCTACCTCCCGAGTACTGAGATGTGTGCCTTGCCCAGCCCTCTTTTTCCTTTTCCTAAAAAGCCATACTGTTTTCTTGTCCAACAAAATAACCAATAATTCATCCTCATCCTATATCTATACTCAGTTTTCTCAATCTCAGAAATACCCTTTCAACTGGTCTGTTTAGCTGGGGGATCCCCCTGCAAGGTCTACACAGGGATTTGGTTGATGTGTTAATCTACCAGGCGCCCCACCTCCGGTTTAGCTTTGAAGAAACTGCCCATCCCCTCTGAACAAAACAGGCTTTGAATCCCTGGGAGGGATGCAACCTGCCTAGGTCCTGAAGCTAGCCCCTCCCTCTGGTCACCCCAAACGTGGTCTTGGGCGGTCTAAATAGGGTCCCAGCAAGGACTGCCTGGGTGCTGGGGTATGGCTGAGTCGAGATAGGCTGGCCCCAGTTCTAGTCTCTTCAAGTCATCCATGTGCAACCCTAAGGATGGGACCAAAGATTCGGAAGAAGGGGCAGTGTCAGGGTAGTTCAAGAGGACCGACTCCTTGTATCTAGCAGGTGCAGTGTGGCCACAGGCAAGAGGGCTGAGCCCCGAGCCCAGCTTCCAGCTTAAGCCCAGCCGGGTGGTACACCACACCTGGCTTCCTCCTGTGACTCACCCGCCAGCACCTGCTCAGCACTTCAGCTGCCCTCAACCTTAGAAGCCCTGGAGAGCAGCAGCTGGGCAGGGAGAGGAGGATGAGGAGCTAGGAGCCAGGATAGCTTTGGCTCCTGGAATGTGGAAAGAAGGCAGCAAAAACGGGGAGGAAGGATCTGGACAGAAATAGGTTCCATCTGGGGCTGCACCGAGAGCCGCATTGCCTTGTGCCAGCCTTCGGGATAATTGTCAAAAACCGCCCTGCCCTTTCGCACGCTGGAAGCTCACAGCTCACAGCTGTGCAAGCACTGGACTGCCCCGCCCTGCCTCGAAGACCACGCCCCCAGTGTGGCTGAAGGCCCGCCTTAGCAGAACCCGGACCCTCCCGGCTCTAGGAGCTGGGGGCAGGGCTGGTAGGGAAAGCACAGACCGAGCTCACTTGCTCACTCTTGTGTTTTTCCCCTCGCTCCAGAAAGCACTAGCGGTGCCTCAGTGAAGTCTTGCATTTTGGTCTCAGATTCTCTTTTGTTTCCCGCATCGCCCCGCCCCCACATGGCACCCTCTCCACTGGATGAAGGCTTCTCTGGTTCGTAAAGGTCTTATAGAGGGAGGATCAGGACCAGACGACACCCTCTCCACCCCCACCCCCTACCTCCACAGCAGAGCGCCAACTCAGCAAACACTCAGCCCATTAGGGCAGACACCTCAGGGCAAGAAGTGATGATCACCCAGAAGGACAGGCCTCCACTGGTCTTGCCAGTCTCTTGGCAGGAGAGGATCCTGGCAAAGCAACTGTCTTGCTCTCAAATCCTGGCAGTGGCTCCAATTTGCACAGGAGAGGTGGCTGTAAGGCACTAGACGGTCCCAAATGACTTGCTGCTGCTGCTCTCCGGAGCCTGGGCCCTCACATGGTGGCGTCTGAACAGACACATTGCAGAACTGTCCCCTCCTTGTGGGAGTCTGCTGTCACGTCTAACCCACAGCCTCCAGCACTTGCCAGTCCCCTATCCTGCACACCTTTCCATTCCATCACTTACCCTATTCCAGGCATACAACTCGCTCGCTTACTGTACTATTATCAGCCCCCTCCCTGGCTATGAGGTCAGCAGTGTCTCCTGCAGGGTCCATGCAGCCAAGCACCCTGCCTGGCACATGGCTAATGCTTATTAAGTACTCATTAGGCAAACAAATGGCCGACTAGCATTAGGACTTGAGTTAACCATTTCCTGGGAGAGTCAAACTTTCCTATCCCCCTTAATTTGGAGCACTCAAAGCCCTTGCTTTCCAAGTTACAAGACATGATTTGAGGCTGAATGTGGTGGGTGGGTCATGCCTTTAATTCAGCACTTGGGAGGAAGAGGGGGAGAGGATTTCCCAGTTTGAGTCCAGCTTGGTCTACAGGTGCAAGTTCCAGGACAGCCAGGATTACATCAAGGCCAACTAGCTTCATAGGAAATCTCCAAACAATGAGTCGATAGGATGGCTCGGAGGGTAAGTAAGGTACTTGCTGACAAGCCTGAATACTGAAAACGTGGTGAGTTTGGTCCCTGAATCCAGCATCGTGGAAGGAGAGAACAGGAGAATGGACTCCTGCAAGCTGTCCTCTGACCTCCACTGGAACACTCTGGTATGTGCACACACACACAATACATACATACATATTTGAAAAAAGGGTTTGCTTTGTTTCTATGTTGCAAGAGGTTGGTATAAGAAACAAACTCAGCTGGGCGGTGGTGGCGCATGCCTTTGATCCCAGCACTCAGGAGGCAGAGGCAGGCAGATCTCTGTGAGTTCGAGACCAGCCTGGTCTACAAGAGCTAGTTCCAGGACAGCCTCCAAAGTCACAGAGAAACCCTGTCTTGAAACCCCCCCCCCCAAAAAAGAAACAAATTCCTGGTTTCCTCCCAAACCAGTTCCAACTGCATCTTGCCTGCCTGCTGAGAGGTTATCTCCTTCCCTCCACATCTGATTCCCGGAGGGTTCCTGCTTGCTCTCTGGAGCCCTGCTGACTGTCCTTGGGAAGTGCTAGCATCTGCCACTACCTACTTCTGCCGCTTATCACCCCAGGCCAACTGCTCTGCAGAATGACAGGCTCACCCTCCCTGCATTACCCCTCAACACTTTAGTCTAACACAGCAGCTAGCTGACTTTAAAATGTTTTCAGCTCAGTTTCTGTCTTTCCTCTGGGCCTGAAAGCCCATGGCTTCACCATGGCCTTATGGTTCTGGCCGATGGAACCTCCTCCTTAACCTCTCTCACCCCAGCCTCTGCAAATCTACCTCAGTCCTCTGTTCTAGCCACACCAGCCTCTTTGCTTTCCCTCCAACGTAAAATGTCCTTTATTGAGCCCCTGGGCCTTTGCACATGCTATTTCCTCTGCTGGAAGTGACCCCCACCCCGCCCCCAGGAAACCTTGCTTCCTACAGCTGTGCTCAAATGTCCCTTCCTCTCTTCACCTTTACAAAACCGTACCCACCCAATGCTACTTTTCCCTTTTCTAGCTTAATTTTTCTCCATAGCACTTGTCATTCTCTGGAAGTTTACCCCAAATATTACTTCTTTCTGGGTGCCTCTGTTGGCCTGCTTGGACTAAGAAGATCACAGGAGAGGACCTTCATTCAAATCAGCTCTTTCCTGCCCAGACCAGACTCCAGAGCACATTGGGGCCTGAGGCCAAACAGCGACTGTTTCCGAAGTTTTCCCAGTATTCAATGAAACAACATGAATTACTGGTCCAACCCTGGGACTCTCCGGGAAGATGCAAGTGCTGGGTTGTTGCATTCTGCCAGCCTGCAGTCTCTCAATCCCAGTTCTCCAATTGTACTGCTCCCGCTGGGGCTCAGGCTGTGGCTTGGGTCCTGAGAAACCCTCTCACCCACGTTAGTCCCCAGGACTCTCTCCTATGACAGTCAACCCGGAAGCTCCTTCAAATGCTACAGGCTGTTAGGAGCCAGGGAAGGGGCTGGGGAGGTTGAGAGGGCATGCTGCAGGGGTCCACGGCCCAGTTCTAATCCTGGCTTCCCGCTTCCCTGCTGTGTAGCTTCCCTGACTTGGTTTCCTCATCTATAAACCATGGATAGAGTAGCAGCTCTTCCAGCCCAAGGTTTTGAGGAAGCAAGCATGAAGAACAGTACTCAGAGCATAGTGAGTGCTGCCTGCCTGGTAGACACAACTATTACAGGTGAAAGGAGGGGCCAGTGCACAACCAGAGCTGTGTGCATTCAGTGGGCGAGGTCAGCACAAGAGGAGGCCAAGAAGAGAGGGTATGGGCAGCGGTGGCTGTGTGGAGGTGTCATGGATGGCTGTGGGGACAAAGTGGGCTTTGGAGGCAAGTCTAAGGGTCTAACAGGCCAGACTGGGACACCAGAAAGAGACAAGTAGCAGCGCATCTAAACATACCTGGCTGGCTGTTTCTCCTCCTGGCAGTACACCCAGCAAGCATGGACTCATCCTCCAGGACCTGGCTCAGGTGCCTTCTCAGAAGCCTATCCTCAGGCAGTGTCAGTCACACAGGTCACTGCTAACTCACCCCTCCTCAGGAGTCATCTGGCAGTGTCACACCTGGTGTCTGAGGCTGAGCCTGGGATCTGAGTTGCCTAGTCAAGTGTCTGAGGAGCAGACAGGCACACAGCTGGGTTTGCAGTGGCCACAGCAGGCAGGCAGGAATAAGGAAAGGACCTGGAGTCAGGAAGCAGAGTCTGGCTCCACTTGCCTGACTGACCTTGGGGTTCTGGATTTGTGGTTGTTGCAGAGAACTCCTGAGCTAGTTCCCTGATTCACCAAGCAGCATATTCAATGTGCCTCCCTCCTCATGACTCCGTTCCAGGCCCAGGCAGTCCTACCCGACCCCCTCACTCTCCCAGCAGTCTCAGGCCAAGAAAGCCCCTCAGCCTTGAAATGACCTCACCTTTGGGTCACTGCTAACACAGCTTCTGGGCAAGAGGTGTCAGGGACCTACCCTTCCTGGAGTTCTGACTTTTCTTCTTTGTCAGTTCTCTATGGAGGCTCAGTGAGCTCCTCTGCCAAAGCCAAGGCTTCCTTAGCAGGCTGCCATGCAGCCATGGGCAACCTGGCTGAATTTTAGCTGCTCCTAACTTCCTGACCTACTCTCCCTTCTTCAGTGACCTCACTGGGGAGTCATCCCCTCCCAATGGTGACTTGCACAGCATTCTCTCCTTGGGGACCCTGACACTCACCTGGCTGTCTCTGTATTCCACAAGCATTACACTGTCTTCCTGGCATGGGACAGCCCTGGGCTGAGGGGCAATGGATTAATTCCCCACTCTCAGGGTCTCCAGATTCTGCCTAGGAACATGAGTGTGGGGAACACAACACAGACACTGAACAAGTAAGGGAGGGTGTCAGCCGGAGTAGAATGACAAGCTCCTGCCATACTGAGGCCCCTTTCCGTGATAGGGCAAAGGTGTTCAAGGCAAAGCGGGAGGGGGAGCTGAAGCAAGAGTCAGGCCCAGCCTCCTCCTTCCAACCAAACCAACTGACACCTTTCTTAGCTCCCTCACAAAGTCTTGGATTTGGCTCTTAAGTTAGCTGGCTTGGGGATGTGCTGGATGTGCCTTTGCCTTTGCCTGACCTCTTAAGTGTTGTTGAGCTAGGCATTCAGGGGGGCCCTGAAACTGCAAGAATTCCAGGGAGATCCCTCGTGGAAGCAAGAGGCTTCCAACTTCCCCATCTTATCCTTGGAACAGAAGGAGGGCATGGCCTCCAAGCTAACGGTGTCAGAGATCCTCCAGGAGGAGTGGGGAAGAAGCCAGGACTCACCCCCGATGCCGCAGGGATGTCTAACTGGAATAGGGGACTCTGGTAGGGGCAGCTTTAGGGTATTTCTTTCCACCTTTACTGTTCTTCTGCTGCAGAACCAGGGTTTGGGAAGTGAAGAGTGGGAGGTTCCCAGGGGCTGGGAAGTGAGTTCTGCAACAAGCACTCTTAACTGCTGAGCCATCCTTCTAGCCCAGTCAGTGAACTTCAAGGATGCTGCCCCTGGAAAGGAGGCCATGCCCCAGTGGCCCCACATCAATATGTATATAGCTATAAATGAAGTCAGGAGCACTGGGTAGGGATGGTCTAGGAAGCCTTAGGGCAAAGAGTAGGAGGGTGGATATGTTGCATTCATGTATGAAATTCGAAAAGAATAAAAATATATTAAAAAAACAAAAACCAACCAGGCCAAGCGGTGGTGGCGCACACCTTTAATCTTAGCACTCAGGAGGCAGAGGTGGGTGGATCTCGGTGAGTTTGAGGCCAGCCTGATCTACAGAGTGAGTTCCAGGAAAGCTGGGACTCTTACACAGAGAAACCCTGTCTCAAAAAACAAAAACAACCAAAAACCACTTAAGAGTGAAGCTGGAACACACACTTGTAATCCCAGCACTCTGGAAGCTGAGGCAGGAGGATCTATCTAAGAGACTGTCACAAAATGAAACAAAACAAAACACTGGCAAAAAAAAAAAAGTTGAAATAATAAGTTTTATGTTATGTATATTTTACGATAATTCATCAGCTGTAATGCAGGCTTCACATTCACAGGCCTGGTCAATCCCTAGTGCCTAGAACCAGGTAGTTAGCAAACTACTTCCTTGTTGTTTTGTTTTTCCTTTCTTTTTTTCTTTCTTTTTTTTGTTTTGTTTTTGTTTTTTGAGACAGGGTTTCTCTGTGTAGCTTTGGAGCCTATCCTGGAACTCGCTCTGTAGACCAGGCTGGCCTCGAACTCACAGAGATCCGCTTGCTTCAGTCCCCCAAGTGCTGGGATTAAAGGCGTGTGTCACCACGCCCAGTCAAAAAAACTACTATTTTTGAGCATGGTGGAATGTGTTTTGTGATTAATGGAGTGAGCCACCACACCAGCCTTGCTCAGGCTGGTTGGTCTCTTAAGTCCTATGCTCAAGTAATCTTCCTGTCTTGGCCTCCCCTGTAGCTGGAAGCGCTGGTTGATAACACTGTTTTCTTGCTATGCTAATAAGAGCCCAGGGGGGGGCTCACATGGGCTAGGCAAGGGCTCTACCACTCAACTATGCCTCTGGCCCCAGTAACTGGAACCGCAGGAATCTGAGTGAAGCATTCAAATCCAGCTTAGGTCTGGGGATGGGCGCTCTGATTATACCTCAGGGGTAAGCAGGTAATGGGGAGAGGGGTCATGGCCCACCAGAGGCCTTCCTGGTCCTGCTGAGGCAGACTCACCTGGCTTTTCTCTCCCCAAAGAGGAAGTGCCTCTTGCTGACCCAGCATCCGGGCAATAACTGTGAGACTCAGTTGGCTTCTAAGCTGCCTGGGAGAGAAGAGCAAGGGTCTGAGTAGGGTGGGCTGGAGGTCGGGGGGGGGGGGTCTCTGAACATTCCAAAAAGCATAGAAAAGACAAGATATCTGCCAAGCGAGGATAACACGTTTTCCTTTGGAGTTCTAACCCCCTCAGCTCTGTGCATATGTGTAGATTATCTGTAGATCTGTATGGGTGAAAGGTCTACTCAGAAGTGAACCACATTCCTACCTTTGCTAACAAATATGTACAGAGACAAACCAGGTGTGGCTTAAGTGGCAGAGCATAGCATGCAGGAGACCCTGGGGACTGAACCATAAACAAAGCAAGAATCTAAGAAGAAAAAGGGGATAAAACAACTAAGGAGGAAAATATGCAGATAGAGGGGGAAAGGCAACGGAAGAAAAACACATTCTCTTCTCTGTTCTCTTTGTCCTGCCCAGTGCACTGACTCTCAAATTTCAAAGGACTTCAAGCAGGGTGGGTGATTAGCCCCTTGAGACCAGGGGTTTTTTATTTTTATTTATTTATTTATTTATTTTCTTCACCCACTATTCAGAGAACTAACTTTCCTTTGGGATTCCCCTCCTACCATCCTGACTCGATCCAGGCACCTGAGAGGGACCACTGGAGCAGCCTTTGGATCTTGTGGTTGGACAGTTAAGAGAGGATAGCTTCCCTGTGGGGTCACCTTATAGTGCTCTCTGTCCGTCCTCCTGACTCCCAGTGGGACAGACTTCATGGGGGCCAGCAAAGAGAACAAGGGAGAGAGAGCTCCAGGAATACCCAAAGCCAGCTGGCCTGAAGCCACCAGCCCCAGTTTCTAAAACATTTGTTCCCTGAGCTGCTTGTGAGCCGGCACGGGCCTCCTTCCTGCTTCAGTCAGCCTAGATGAGAATCTGAGGCCAGCCATAATGCTATGCTTAGTCAATGCTTACTCAGGACTGAGCCATCTTCTAGTCAGGAATGAAGGCCCCAGTGGGGCTTCAGATGTTCACGCTTGGGTCCTTAGGCATTTGGGTGCATGAAGAGAGGAAGGAAGAGATCAGAGGGTAGGACTGAGAGTTGCCCCCAGGATCTCTGAGACTAGGTGACAGGACAAATTCCTCCTCAGGTCAAACTTTCAAGCCACAACTCTGTAATTAATCACCTTGCTGGGGAGACTGCAACATGTCATTCCATGTTATCTCCACACACTGGTCTCCAGGCAGTAGTCAGCCCCTTGAATGGAATTATTTATTTATTCACTTATTTATTCTGACAAGAATGGAGCCCAGAGCCTTATACAGGCCAGGCAAGTGCCATGCCACAAAGTTTCGTTCTTTTTCGTTTGTTTATTTTTGAGACAGGGTATCTGTGTGTAGCCCTGACTGTCTGAAACTCGCACTGGAGACCAGGCTGGCCTTGAACTCACAGAGATCCACCTGCCTCTGCCTCCTGAGTGCTAGGATTAAAGGTGAGCGCCACCACTGCCCAAGGAGAGTTTCATTCTTATCTCTTCTGGAGGGGCTTGACACCACACAGTGCTAAGTAACCCACTCAGAATGGTACACCAGTGGACTTCAGATGCTACTGTCTCGAACCATGCCAGGAAGGAAAATGAGGGGAGGAAGGAAAGCAAATAAAGGCCTAGAAGTTAAGCATGATAGGAAATGTGTCTGGCATTGGATTCTTTAGAGGAGAAATGCCGGCCGGTAACAGTGCTGTTGGAAGGACCTCTGACAAGTGCCCTCAGTCACATCCCTGGCAAGACACTAGGACCAGAAAGACCGGATGTGCAGCAGGTGCTAGGAAATGATTCCTTAAGGAGGACTTCTGGGGCCAGGACTAAGCCTGGTCACTTCAGTGGTTACTGATGGCTCCAGAGCAAGGTTCCCAGGGCCACACTTGCCTCAGTGATGGAGTGCTGGGGCAGGCCTCCACCAAGCTGAGGAGATGGGGTCAGACACGGGGCCTGAGCTCTGCAGGCTATGTTGATTTTTCTTAAGTAACACACAGGGCCCCCTGATATGCTAGAACAGCAGCAAGTAATGCCGGCACCCAGCGAAGGGCTATGGTGAGAAGGACAAACGGCCACTCCGAGGAGGGTGGAGGACACGGGGTGCTCACAGAGCTGAGAGGAAGGGACATGACCTCTTTGGAAAACTAAACCGATTCCTCATGATTTTGAATTCCAGTCCTGCTTCCCTATACACAGGCATGAGAGAGAGGTACTCCCCGGTAAACAGCCTGAATTGTAGCTACACAACTACCTCCACATGTCGTGTCCACTCTGCTGTGGGGAACATGACAGCTACAAAAGAAAGTCAGTGTGAGAATTCAGTTCCATCAAGTCCCAAATGGACTGCTGGAGGTAAGGGTGCTTGGTGACCCTGGGTATGCTCAAGTTGTACTTTCCCAACCTGGGTGTTAGTTTCACGTGTTTGACTAGGGAAAACTCCACGGAGACATAGCTCAATGGTCTGTTTGTTTAATAAAGCTATCATACTAAAAAGAGATTCAGCTGAAAGAGGACTTAGGTTTTTCAGATTTAGTCCTGTTAAAGACAAATTTCAGATAAAGAATCTGTTTTTCTTTCTTTTTTAAAGGAACGCTGTTACTTGTTATATTTGTACTGCATCTGGCAAATGAAAGGGAAACCAGCCATTCCCCCATTTTTGATTGGGAAGACAGAATTCTGCTTCCTCCCCTTATGTACCCGGCCCTCTGCGGCCTGCCTGTAGCTAGGACTTGTTTTCCAGCTGTTCCTGGGGTCTAGGATCGGCAGCAGCTGGGCTCAGACACAGTGGGAGGTAAAAGGCTCCTCCAAGCTGCCGCTGCTGTGCTACAGAACCTACTGCCAGAGTCAGGAGTCCTGCATCTGGGCTTCATTAATCCCCCACACACCAAGGCCCACAGAGGGTGGGGAGAGCCTGGCCGGGGAGAGGGCCAGAGCTGGCAGGCCTCACAGCAGTGCTGGGGGTGGATCCAGAAGGGAAGAGGTGGGTGAGTGTGTGGGGTGTGGCGGGGGTCACACTAGAGCTGCAATCTAGAAAAACAAAAAACAACAAAAACCCAACTAGCAGGCAACATTGAGGGGTGAATAACCCACATCTAAGAGTGAGCCCCATGCTGGCACTGCCTGTCTGCTGCCCGTCTGCTGCCCACGGCCTTCCTGACACTCCTTCCTGACTTCCTAGTCCCTCTGAGAAACAGGGACAGGGGGCCCCTTTTTAATTTGACAGATGCAGAGTTTATAAAGGGAAAAAGCAGAGGGGACCCACCCAATATACCACCCAGCTGTGCAGGGGGCAAGCAGAGAGCCCTGCCCAGACTGTGGGCTCTTTTTTTTCCACAGAAATTGCCTAACCCCACCTGGCAAAGCTTTTCCAGAACTCAAACCAGGCAAGCAAAAAAAGATGCAGAAGCCGTTGGAGCTCCCCCAGCAGATGTCATATAAGGCAGCAGGTTCCAGCATAGTGCTCAGGCCAGACCAGGCCAGGCCAGCGTTGGTCTCTGTCCCGCCCACCTCCAAGAGGCCTCTGTAAGACCAGGACACTGGATCGGCACACAGAAACAATGTTCTCTAAACCTAGAGCAGAGGACTTGGGTACTTTGCTTCCAGACTGCTGCTGTTGGGTAGTTCTCAGGGACTGGACACCCTGCAACCCTGCAGGAGCATCCGGGAAGGCAGAGTGCATGTCACTGTCACTGGGATGTTAGGACAAAGACACAGACCAGTATACCCCCTCCACCTTGCAATGCTCCCTCTTCACTTCCTCAGAAGGGAACCAGGCCCTGCTGAGGCTGAACTGCCCTAAAAGGCTGCCAGGCATCTTGCCAAAGGCGTGAGCTGCCTTTTCCAATGTGTCCAGGACGGCCCAGGATGTAGCAGCCTTGGCCTGTTCCTTGGTGGAAATGCTGCCTGACACCTTGCTGTGTGGTGTCTGGCATGGCCTGCATCTCCAGGGCTACAGACACCTGTCAGAACACTGGCTCCTTCATCCCTGATGGGAATCATTTTTTTCCTGTTTTTGTTTTTGCCTTTTCAAGACAGGGTTTCTCTGTGTAGCCCTGGCTGTCCTGGAACTCACTCGGTAGACCAGGCTGGCCTTGAACTTAAGAGCTCCACCTGCCTCTGCCTCTCGAGTGCTAGGATTAAAGGCGTGCGCCACCACTGCTAGGTGGGAGTTATCTTGAATTTGAGTGGAGTGTGGGCTCCCCAGGCAGGAAGTTAGTGGAACCTATCCTGATACTTGTCCCCCATCCTGCCTGCATCTGCAAGCCCATGGCCATCACAAAGCCTGTTATCCACTTGTGTTTGTACAACCACATGCGCAATGTGGGCTGGAAGAGAGGGATACAGTGACCACGGGCCTAGGCAATGGATGGCCACTCACCTCACCAGAGAGCTGTTCCCCAAATGTGTGTGAGCACAGGGTGCCAGCCTCACAGGAACCTGCTGCACGGCCCTCTCTAGCAGTGTTTAGAAACAGGCAGAGAATCAGTAAGATGGAGATAACCAGGGAGTGGTTTCCTTTGCAGATGGAATGACTGGGAGGGGCCTGAGGGGATTTCTGGGGACCAGGTGACATTCTGTCCAGATATTGAGTGGTAGTACACAGATGGCAAACTCAGGATCCTCTGCAAGTCCCTAAGTGTCCACCTATGGTACATGTCCTTTTCTTCATACATAATTATAAGTAAACAAAATGGCACCTATATCAATGGACACCTAAGTCAAAGCCACACTAGCCTAACCCCTAGTCTACTGCTCCTGGACTCATAGTCATCATCTAAAGCCGTGTCCCTTCCCCCTAAGCGTTCATTTCCGTCACAGAAGTGCAACATCTGCCTGCCAAGCTGGTCCAGTTCATTCACTGGATAGACAAAGGAAGTTCTTCCTACATTTTGCCAAAAATCTGCCCTTCTGGGACTCCGACCAGATTTCTGAAGTCTGTGTTCTGGGAGCCGTCTGGTGGGCAGGGCTGTCCCCACCCTTGAAAGCATTTGTTGCCCGACTGCCTCACTTTTTTTCCCCATTTTTTTGACCATTCTCCTTTGTGTCCTTGGAAGACCCTGGTTGTCTGTGTTCCTTGTCAGGTGAGCCACTCTGCTCAGAGGACTGGAGGCTGATGTTCATTTTCTTGGCAGCCATGGGGCTCAAAGCAGTCAACAGATTGAAGCCAAGTCTTTTTTTTTTTTCACACATCTTCCTGTCAAACCTCGTTTCTCAGACCCCGTTCTTAATTATGCAGCAGGATCTCTCCAATTCAACCCTTCATTACCATGGGTTGAGTTCTGGAATCTTCAATTTGCTGTCAGCTACATACATGTTGTCTATGAATCTAACCATTGTTCCACTAATCGTCTCATTCAAGACACTGGTTTTGCTCCATCTGGATCATCCATTTGTATAGTTCATGGACTACATGGCCGCAGGAGGCTGCCCTGTTGGTGGACTCATTAGCTTGTGCTTCTATGTTGTCCCCAGGATGTGATAACAGGTTTATCAAATGTCCTAGGTATCCCCAGACAAGCATTCCATGGTCCCCTCCGGAAGTTCATGTAGTACGATTCTAAGGACACCTAGATACCAGGGTGTCCTTTTCTTTTCTTTTCTTTTTTTTTTTTTTTGTTTTGTTTTTCGAGACAGGGTTTCTCTGTGTAGCTTTGGAGCCTGTCCTGGAACTAGCTCTTGTAGACCAGGTTGGTCTTGAACTCACAGAGATCCACCTGCCTCTGCCTCCTGAGTGCTGGGATTAAAGGTGTGTGCCACTTCGGGGTGGGGGTGGGGGCGCCCCCTCCCTTGCCAAGGGTGTCCTTTTCTAAGCATCTACTCACCCACCATCCCTAGGAATGATGTTAAGGGGATTTGCCTCCCAGAACCTGCCAATGAAGGGTCAGGGCACCCCACAGTACAGTGGTGGGATGTGTGTGTGTGTGTGTGTGTGTGTGTGTGTGTGTGTGTGCGCGTGTGCGCGCTCTCTCTCCTGTGAGGGGTGGAGCAGAGGTGCTGATCCTCACTCCACACTGTCAGAGCTGTCATTTGTCACTTCCACACTGGGACTTCAGTGCCCTCCAACCACTTCTGATTCCATATATAAAACCATTCTTCTCTCCACAAAGAAAACAAGAGTGAAAAAGGAAGGCTGAAGTGTTGAAGTTTCACTATCAGCCCCAAAATAGCACTCCTACTTCAAAGCCAACTGCACAGGTGCAGGACACAGACCCTCTGGTGGCCCTCGGCATTCTCCAGCAGTCCTGTCTCTGAGCCAGGCTACTTGCTTTGCTTTGTGCTCTGCTTTCCAGTTCCATAGCTCTCAGACCTAAGGTCTCAGTGGGGAGCAGTACTGAACTCCAAAGGTGTCACCCCCACCCCACTAGCTAAACACCTCCTGCTGTGTCCTTCCTGCCTTATCTGCACAAAGGTCAGTATAGGATCTCCCAGACATCAGAGCCACCCTGTCATTAGACTCTGAAGCTCAACACCCCATTACTTCTGTGTGCCCAGACTCAGGAGCACAACCACCGGTGGTCCTTCTCATTCTCCTAGCTCAAGGCTCAACAAAGGCAGCTAACCAGTAACACCCTCCACCCCCACCCTCCCCAGGTGTGAGGAATGTCAGCCTGAGCCTAGTTAGTCAGGTGAAGAGGAGGGGGAAGGGAGCCTCTCCGGGAAACTCTGAAGTAAATGTTCAGCCTGAGTTCAGATGGCTGCAAAATTTTAGGATATGACAGATATGTGGGAGTGCACAGGGTGGGGGTTGGAGGAGAGCACAGAGTTTGGGAGAGGGGTATGGAAGAGTAAGCCCACAGGTCCTGGAACACTAGGATAGGCTGCTTGGATGGTGGAGCAAGGGTAAGGATTTTTTTCGATATATGAGTGCTAGGCCTGCATTTATGTATGTGCACCACATGTGTGCTTAGTTCTTAGAGGTTAGAAAACCTCTGATACTGACCCTGAAGTTACAGATGGCTGTGAGCTGCCATGTGTGTGCTGGAACACCAAACCTAGGTCCCTCTGCAAGGGCAGCAAGTGGCCTTAACTATTTGGCCGTCTATCCAGTGCTTCGCTTCCATGCCCACTCTGAACGGATTTTCAGCAAAGGAGGGAACTGACAGTGTACTGGAAGGAGGGTCGACTTAAGTCTGCCACATGGCCTTCCTGAGGAAGTACGGAACAGACAGACATGCACACTGTGAGCCTGAAAGTTGGGCCTGTCTTCTCACATCTTGTCAAAACGGGCGAGATGGTCTTTCAGCTCTGTGCTGGACTGCCAGTGGAAGAGCTCTGGGTACTGTCAGGGTGGGTTTTGTGACATGTTTTAGTAAGCCTCCATCCACACCTCCATTGGACCGGGCAGTCTAGGTGGGTCTCGTCTCTCACTCTTCTCTGAAGGCCACAGCGCAGCAGCGTGCCTAGGATGTTTAATACACAGATGGTGGAGGAGGCAGGTCCCTAGAGCCTGGGACACCAGTGTTCAGCAGAGAAGCACAGCCCATGGCCTCATTCACAATAGCGTGCTGTTCTTTCCAACAGCTCTGTGGCCCATCCAAGTGGGGTCACCTTCCCCATGCTGATTTCCCTTCAAGAACCCCCTCTTCCCACTGGCCCCACTTCAGGTGGCTGGCTTTACAATTTGTTTTCATTTCTCATGGTTAAGGGAGGTAGTTCTGCACAGTGTGGTGCATCCCCTGAAGTCTCCACCAAGGCAGGAGTGCAAATGCACCACACACATCCATGGGCGTGGACGTCGTGGAAGCTCTTGCTTTGTACTTAACCAGTCAAGTACATTCAGAGTGTGACAGCTTCTTGCACAACAACCCTTCTTCCCGGGGTCAGTCTGGGCACTGAGCCCAGTGGGGCTGCCCCCAGCAAGGGCAGAGCCAGGCAGCCAGCAAGCTCCTGTGTTACCATCATTGCTGCAGCTCTAACTAAAGACCCACAGCAAGATGTGAAAAAGAATTAGAAACTCTTTATGAGGCAATTTGGAAGGATTGCCAAAACATACCTCTAAGCAAAAAGAGCCTGCAGGGAGCCTGTGCACACACAGGCATGGAGACTAGAGAGGGCAAGTGGGTGGCATGTGCTGGGGACATGCTTCTCCTGTCCACTCACTCTATTCTTGGTACTGCTTGAATGTTCTATTTAGAAAATAAGTGAAAGCCCGGCGGTGGTGGCGCACGCCTTTAATCCCAGCACTCGGGAGGCAGAGGCAGGCGGAACTCTGTGAGTTCAAGACCAGCCTGGTCTACAAGAGCTAGTTCCAGGACAACCTTCAAAGCCACAGAGAAACCCTGTCTTGAAAAACCAAAAATAAATAAATAAAATTAAATTAAAAAACAACTTTCAAAAAAACGGGACAATTTATAACCTTAGGAGAAAATACACTGTCACAAATATGATAAGTAACATGTAAATCAATGTAGTTAATAAGAAAATGGGTTAGGAATACCAGAAGGTCATTCACAGTAAGGGGACCACAGTCAACAGAGCTGAAAAGCTCCTGAACTTCATTGGTAATCAGAGAGGTGAAAGTTAAAAACATGGGATGACATTTTCTACTCATCAGATTGACTACAGTTTAAAATTGAAATCGAGAATATACAGCATTAATGAGTGTGTGGTGGGCACATTTTCATAACTGTTTAACAGTATGGTCCATCTATTTTTTTTGCTGGTGTCAGTCAGGCTAAAAGGAACGGCTAAGGTTGCCTCTGCTACCTTCCAGTTTTTATGGGGAAATCAAATGGTGGTGGGGTGAGGTAGGGGGGGCATGATTGTTTCAAAATGACCCAGACAGCCCAATGGCTGCCATGAAGTTGACACAAAGATGCAACCATAAAGAAGGATTTAGAATTCTGAAGGCAGCAGGCAGAGGTGTTAAGTATGATAGGTGTGAAGGGGGAAGCCCCTAGGATAACCATCTCCAGTCTGAAATCTCAGGGGTCTGGGCTGAGTGGACAAGGTGCATCCCAGGTATGGGCAGAGCTTCCCTGTCAGAAGAGCCTGAAGCTGACCCACCAAGTCAGTCCAAGCACGCTGCCTCATGGGCCCCGGGGTGTGAGGTGGCCTCAAGCCCCAAAGGAGTGGCCCTGGGGAGGTCATAGGGGAACATCCACAAAGGACAACTGTCAAGTACCTATTCAGGATGGGGGTGGAAAGGAATGGGTGGGACCTGTGCCAGGCGCTCCTTGTGGCGGTGAGCAGGGGGCAGGGGAAGGAATGTGAGAGGAGAAGAGGCCAAGTCCAGCCAATAGGTCTCATCTCCTGGGCTGAGTTTGTTTGTTCACTTCATTCATCATTCCAAAAGAATCTTACAAAACACCAACAGTCTGCCAGGCACGGCCTGAGATTTGGGGTGATATGGCAATGATCCTGACAAGGCACCTGCTCTGGAGGTGACTTGGATGGAAGAGGGAGTCCAAAAAGGGAAATAAATAGTAAGATAATTTCTGGCAGGGAAATGCTGCTGCGTGGAAAATAAAATGGTGATGAATTAGGAGTAGGGGTGGGTGGTGGGGAGAGGGAAGAGGGGTGAGCAGCTGATGTCTGAGTGACAAAAAAACAAAACAAAACAAAAAAACCCCAAAAAACCAAAAAACAACCCAGCAACCAAAGGCAAGGAGGGAGCCCCAAAGAAAGGCGGCAGGCGCTGTAGGCAGAAAAGGGCCCAAAGAAGGAGGCGGGCACTGCAGGCAGAGGCTAATTACATAAGACAGTGTTTTGCTAATAAGATCATGTTAAGAAAATTAGGTTTTTTCTTTTGTAAAGAACTCATTAGTGAATTCTATTTTTAGTTCTTCCTCCGAGAGTTTGGAAACTAGGCAGACATTTGTTTGTTGGGACTGGTGGGAAGATTCTAGGTCCTTGAAGAACCCCATGGGGATGAGCATCAGGGGAGCAGGAAGAGAGGTTGGGGAGTACCCACCTGGCCCGGGGAGTCACGTCCAGAAAGAACTGCACCAGGGCCAACAGGTTGTGGTGGTGGTCCGAAACCCAGCTGAGGGTGCAGCACAGTGCCTGGAGCTGTGGGGACAGAGGCACTCAGTGGGCTGCTGGAGGAAGCTGTCTTCACCTCTGCCCTGATACCCAGAGAACTTAGGGGAACAAAGGGGATCATGAGGGCCAGGGACCCTCGAAGAAGCTGCAAGTGTTGCTTTCCCCATCTAGGGTACGCTAAGGGCAAGGCAGTCCCCAGTGGCAGAGCCCAGGCCATGGTACCTTTCCAGGCCACTCCTGGATGTTTTCCAGCAGTAGGAGCAGGAGTTGCTGGAGGTCAGTCTTAGGCAGCAGGCGCAACCCCACATCCAGGCCTGCACGGCACAGCAGCTCCATCAGGCCCAAGATATTGGCATCAGTGTAGGACCTTGGCTGGACTAGGAAACACAGGATCAGGAACTGGAAGGAGAAAGAACTAGGGATGGTCCAGGGGGCATGGAATGAGTGAAGCACCAAGTGGACACAAGGTGAGGGGAGGGACTGTGGGACCAGTTCCCTGGTGACCAGTGGGGTACCTGTTCTGTGAACCTCTTTGGCCATGCTGGCAGTTAGAAGTAGACTGCAGGCTTTCTGTAGCCTGGGTACCAGGGCCACCTTTGAGCCTATAGTGGTGCTGAGCTGGTTCACTGTAGGCACCTAGTGATGCTGCCCAACTGTCTGGGTTGCACCCCAACACTTGGGGGGGGGATACAGGAAAGGAAAGTTTTGCTCACCCTGTAGATGTAGCTCAGCTTAATGTCCAAGGCCACTTCCTGGGTAGAATTGTGTGGTTCCCACCAGCCCAGGCTGGCCTCACTCTCAAGCACTCTGACATAAAACAGAAGCAGTATCAGTATACATGGCAGGAAGTAATAGAGGAGATGCACAAGGAGAAAGAGGCAGAGCCAGTGGAGCAGAGAATGCACAGAGGACCCACTGTCCAAGGCCACTGTTGATGTGTGTTCTGTCATCATTGGCTAAGACAGACAGACGTTCCTCTTCCCCCAAGTAGAGGCTTAAAAACATTTATTATGGCCGGGTGGTGGTGGTGCATGCCTTTAATCCCAGAACTTGGGAGGCAGAGGCAGGTAGATCTGAGTTCAAGATCAACCTAGTCTACAAAGTGAGTTCCAGAACAGTCAGGGCTACACAGAGAAACTCTGTCTCAAACAACAACAAAACAAACACAGTAAACCCATTTATTATGCCACTGGGATTCTGAAAGCCAAGGATCCAGGGGCAGCTAGCTTTGGCAGCGCCATGCTTCTGTGGGTCATTTTCAAGATGCTGGGTGGAACTACCTTGGTGTCAGGCTTGCCCAAGCTGGAAACCTGTCTCTCAGCTCATACATGTAACCCTGGATTGGGAAGTTGCCACATTGGGCTTCTCAACATGGTGGCAGGAGTCTCTTCCACAGAGCTGGAGGAAAATATACCTATGGCAGCTGTAGCTTTTCAGACCTGATCTTGAAATGACATCCCATTGCTCCTGCTGATTTCTGACGGTCACACAGGCCAGCCTGACTTGATGTGGGTACAGGCTACACAAGAGCATGGGGAGAGCATGCCGCTGAGTGGGTGGTCACCGGGTAGCTGCCTCCTACATGCTTGACATTCAGATGAGGTCTCCAGCTTTGGCACTCTGGGATCTCTACAGAGCAGGAGTCCTACCTCTGACCCCTTAGTGATCTTAGCCTGTTCAATGATGCTACCCACTAAAAGAGCCACATGGTGACTCACAAGGGAGACAAAAATCAGAACATTGCTAATCCCTGCACACCCCACCAAAGCCTGTTTTTTTTTTTAAGATTTATTTATTTATTTATTTATTATGTATACAACATTCTGCTTCCATGGATATCTGCACACCAGAAGAAGGCACCAGATCTCATAAGGGATGGCTGTGAGCCACCATGTGGTTGCTGGGAATTGAACTCAGGACCTCTGGAAGAGCAGCCAGTGCTCTTAACCTCTGAGCCATCTCTCCAGGCCCCTGAAGCCTGTTTTTTTTTTTTTTTTATGTTGTATCTAACAAGTTATCTATTAACAAGCCTAGTGTGGCCAGTCCCACCATTGAAGGGGATGATCTACTCAAGCAGCAGCTGAGGTTGGTGGCTGGGGGTAAATGAAGAAATCCCTTCCCTGAAGACCAGAGCCACACACAGCCAGTTTGGAGCTGCTCCTAGTAAAGATGGTACAGGCATGAGTGGACAGCTCTGCAAAGTTCCTAGATTACAAAATTATTCTCTTTCAGACCAAATGTGCGTTAGCCACTTCAGACCCGTTAAGTAGATTTCAGGTAAAGCTCCCCTCCGTTGCATGGACTCTACCAACCCTGCTGCTGCAGACCCTGCCCTGACTTCTTCACTCTTAGGAACCTGCTTAAGAGCCCCTGAAAGCAGTGGGCCCTCAACAGCTGTGGATGCTGAGGGTAACAATGACACTGCTGCAAAGTAACAGGCAAAGTACAGTTGCTCTGGTGCTGGGCACTGTCAGGCACCACTATGCAGCTTCAGGAAGTTTCCCTTTTCTTCACTTTCTTGGCTCTGGCGTTTCACAGAGGGGAAAGAGATCTGTCACTACATCCCTGGGAAGTTGGTACTAACAAGCCAAAGTTGGTAGTGGGGAAGCTGGCTAGGGTTGGGCTCAGCTTTTCTTTGGGATTTTAGCATTTATTAGGACCAGAGAATGGGTGAGGCTGGGGTTTGCACATCTGGGCGTATACTGGGCCTGTGCCAATATGTTAGAGGGTGTCTTGGTTCGTACCAGCCTGAGAGCAGGCACCGGATGCAAGCATGGGTGGGTATGTTTTCAGATGTTCACAAAGAGTTGGACAGCCATGGACTGCTACAGAGAAACAGGCTTTCAGACAGCTTGATGCTGCCAAAGGGAGAAGAAGGAGCAAAGAATGTGTTAGCTAGCGATATGTCATTTTAGAGGAAACGAAGTGTGGCTGTGATGGAGCCCTTTCCTCCTTGGGAAGGGATGCCAGACCTCTCAAGTAAAGCTACCTTACCTTGTGAGTGCCAAATATTTTCCAGCCCTTCTCTTTCTGGACAGCGAAATCATAAGGGCCCTTTACTCACTGCCGGCATCTATAGCTGCTATTGTGATTTATTTACATATTTGACAGTGCTGGGTAACGAACCCAGGGCTTCATGTATGCTAGGCAAGCATTCTACCCTTGAATTATACCCTGTGACTGCTATTCTTCATGTAGCATTGGCTAATTTCCATGACCTCACCTAGTAAGAGGCCATGGAGCACCAGGAATTCAGGGCCCATCAGTTCCCATTCTTCCAGCCGGAACTCAACAGTTTAGGAGGGAGCTGACAATTCCATAGTCAGCTTCTTCCCCCAGTCACTGCTGACGCTCACTGCCTACCTTAACAACCTGGAGTCTGAGTCTCAGCCACATTGTTTTAGACTCATAAAGTGATCTTACAAGGGGTGTATCAACTGACCTCTTCCTATACATCAACAATTTGCTTTCCTTGAAGAGTTGAAAAGACATAATAAAAAGCTAGATGCGGTGGTTCATGCCTGTAGCCCCAGGGCTTAGGAGGCAGAAGTAGAGATAGGAGGCTCAGAGATTCAAGGCCAGCCTCTGCTATTTACTGCATTTGAGGCCCATCTGGGTTACATGAGACCCTGTATCCAAACAAAGCAAAACAAAATAAAACAAACAAAAAATCCAAAGGCAGAAGAGGAGGAAAAAAGTCAATATTAAAGCCAGCATATGATGCAGGAGAGATGGCTCAGCAGTTAGGAGCACTGGCTGTTCTTGCAGAGGACCTGGTCCAATTCCCAGCACCCACAGAGACACTCACTACTGTCTATAACTCTAGTTCCAGGGATCCAGCATTCTTACACAGACATACATGCAGGAAAAATAAATTATTTTTAAAAAGACAGCATTTGCACAGTATTGTGACATTTTCAGAGGGAAGATGGCAAATATGAGGACCACTACCACCATTATCAGGAGACATCTAGTGTTGCAGACTTTTTGTATTTTATGTGAAGGTGTATTGCTGTAATTGGTGTAATAAAAAGCTAAATGGCCAATAGCTGGGCAGGAGTTATAGGCAGGATTTAGAGAGAGAGAGAGAGAGAGAGAGAGAGAGAGAGAGAGAGAGAGAGAGAGAGAGAGAAGTAGGAGATGTATCTAGGCACATGAGAGATGCCAGGAAACACAGAAGAATCAGGATAGACAGACAGCATGCAACAGAATTTATGTAGATGAACAGAAATGGGTTAAATTATAGGAGTTAGTTAAAAACAAGCCTAAGCTAAGGCCAAGCTTTCATAATTAATAATGTCTACATGTTGTTATTTGGGAGCTGGCTGGTAGGACACAGAAACACCCATTACATATGGCACCCAATGTGGGACCACATATTATCTACAGAAGGCCTGAGAAAGATTAAAAGAAAAAAAGGTTCAGAACACAGAGTCGAATGTGGCTTCTTGGTGACCTTCGTCTCCTGGGTAGGCTCAGCTTACAGAGGTGTGCTCTTTTTTTTTTTTTTTTTTTTTTTTTTTTTTTTTTTTTTGGTTTTTCGAGACAGGGTTTCTCTGTGGCTTTGGAGCCTATCCTGGCACTCGCTCTGGAGACCAGGCTGGCCTTCAACTCACAGAGATCTGCCTGCCTCTGCCTCCTGAGTGCTGGGATTAAAGGTATGCGCCACCAACGCCTGGCAAGGTGTGGCTCTTTTAAGAGGCCTTGCTGTGCAGTTAAACACTTGAGCAGCTGGTGTGCTAGGTAAAAAATGTCTGTTGCATCTTAGACTCATCAGCGTCCCAGACCTGGGATGGTTAGGTGCTGATCATTGGGGTGGCGTGGGGGACACAGAGCCAGCCACCAGCACACCATGTGCTAATGCATTGAGTGCAGCCACACAATGGTAGAATAACAGTTCAAGATTTGGCTCAGGCAGTCAGAGGAGGCTATAGATAAAAAGTCAAGTCCAGACCAAGAAAACCTCTAAACATATACAGAGTATGTTTAAACAGGCTTAGGTGCTGAAAATAAAAAAGAAAATGCATATAGACAGTCATAAAAAAGTACTTTAAAAATAATAAAATCTTCAAAGAGGGAGTAAAGTAATATAAAAGGAGTAAGCCACATAAGGATAAGAAATACACAGGGCATCTGGATCCTGTATGGTACTTTGTTGACTTTAATTTTTTTTTAGTTTTTTTTGTTTTGTTTTGTTTGAGATAGGGCTTCTCTGTATAGCTTTGGAGCCTATTCTGGAACTCACTTTGTAGACCAGGCTGGCCTTGAACTCACAGAGATCTGCCTGCCTCTGCCTCCTGAGTGTTTTATTTAACTTTTATTTTATGTACATTGGTGTAAATGTGTCAGATTCCCTGGAACTGGAGTTACAGACAGCTGTGAGCTACAATGTTAGTACTGGGAATTGAACCCTGGTCCTCTCGAAGAGCAGCCAGTGTTCTTAACTGCTGAGCCATCCTCTCCGGGCCTGACTTTGAAATTTCTAAATGCTGATGTACAAAAGACAATAGCTGCTGGAAGACAATGGATTTATGGAAACTGCTAAACTAAATCAACCTATGTATTTTAAGAATGTCTTCACTTCAGAATGGAAGTCAAAAAAATATGTTGTGTTGGGGGAGAGATTATGCCTAAACAAAAAGTTATGATTCTCTTAAAAATTAATGAATATTAGATTTAACTGGGGGAGCCTTCCTGAAAATCTTGACTACAGACATGAGAAAAGAAACCAATAAAGACTATAGCACAGGTGATGTATATGCTGATCCCTCTCCTATGGGAACAGCTAGCTCTCAGACTGGATGAGACATGATAAATCTTGTTGGTTACAGAGACCCCTATTGTTACATGCCATCCTCCCATATGGCATGGACAGAGGTTTGGTTATACAGTCCACACAGACTTTTAAGTTGACAGACGCCTTTTACTTGCTTAAACATAGAGAACAAAAAGTTATCTTCCGTTGATTTGTACACTCGGCACTTTCCACACTTACATTAAC
This sequence comes from Cricetulus griseus, assembly GCF_003668045.3. NCBI lineage: Eukaryota > Metazoa > Chordata > Mammalia > Rodentia > Cricetidae > Cricetulus > Cricetulus griseus. Next base: position 11,588,444 of record NW_023276807.1, on the reverse strand, counting down.
ACAGATACATATATGTCACCTTTAAAAGTCTGTGTGTTTTTTAGGAAAAAAGGGCCAGACACCAATAAAGACAAGTAGCTCAGGTGATCCAGCCTCTCAGATGTCTCTTTTGTGGTTTCCTAAAAATTCTGTATCCAGAACAACTTCAAAGCTGCTAGCTGAGATGGTCCAGCCTCACAGACTGTCCAGTCAGGACTTCAGATAAGCTTTGTAATTTTCCATCACACAGAGAATAAACAAACCAACAAAAAATAATATAGCTAGCTCTCCCAGTTGACCATAATCCCAATTTCCTCAGGGTCCCCAAAGATGCTGTTGCCCCCAGACAACAGGAAGCAGTCTAAGAACATGACACCCACATTCCCAAGAGGTGGGGTGGATGGCTTTTGGTCATTTGGTGGGTTATGCATGTTTGTCATCTTCTAGGGAAGGTTGGCAAATTGTTACTGGTTATTGTAAGGGAAGAAACTAAGCAAGGGAGGCTAGGTTCAAGGAACTCTTTCTGGAAAGACAAAAGGGAGCTATAGGAATGATAGAATACAACGGTAGATTATTGAATCTACTTTAAACTAAAAAGCTATGATTAATCTCAAATATTTTACATTGGTATGGATTTCTGTATATTGATAAAAATTTAAGGTTATTATTGTTAGAAAATATTCTCTATGTTTCTACTCTTATTTAAGATATTTTGTATATTGATACAAATTTAAGGTTATTTTTGCTATTATATATATTTATGTACGTATATATATATAAACACACACATATTTGTATTTCTACTTTTGTTTACTATATTGTACCTATGCAGTTCATTTAACAATGTAATGTAAATTTCTAGTCTTTGAAAGTTATTATTACAAACTATTTAGGATAATTAAGAAATACAGGTTAGTCTGGAGAGATGTTAAGAGCATTGTCTCCTCTTGCAGAGGTTCTGAGTTTAATTTCCAACAACCACTTGGTGGCTCACAAACTGGGCAAACAGGACACAAAAGAAGGCAACTGCCAAACTTTGCCAAGACAAGGTAGGACAGTCCTTCAAAAATTCCTACTTCACGAAAAAGTCTGTCCCATATTCTCGGCCTGTAGGCTAAAGATGGATGCCCCAACATTGCAGAAGAACCTTGGGTGACTGTCCAGGCAGCCAGCTATTTCTGTCATTTCTACAGTTTTGGAAGCTGTTTGCTCTGCACTTCCTGTTTACTCAGGTAATATTATAACCCTTCTCAGGTCTCTGATGGAGTTGAAGATGAGATAGTTATAGTTACAGTTTTTCTTGTTACCAAATTCAGAAAAAAAACTTACATAAGAGATATAAAGTTTATAAGGTTGAGAAACAATAGCTTAATTTATTTATCTGAGATGTTTTAAGGTCTAAAGAGATACTTTTAGGATGGTAATGCAAGTTATAATAGAAAGTGGGTTAGGTATAAAACCTTGGACTCCCTAAGATAGGATAAATAATAGTTTCTCTGAGTTTGCCAAATCCAATTGCCTGGACACTTTGAATGTAATTTTTTGTTTGTTTGTTTTGTTTTTCAAGACAAGGTTTCTCTGTGTAGCTTTGGAGCCTATCCTGGCACTCGCTCTGGAGACCAGGCTGGCCTTGAACTCACAGACATCCTCCTGCCTCTGCCTCCCAAGTGCTAGGATTAAAGGCGTGCACACCACCACCCTGCCATAAATGTAATTTTTACCTGATAATTGTTCTTATTGTATATAGTTTTACTGTGTTAGAGTTAAAACCTTTCCTTTTTATTTAGACAAAACGGGGGAAATGTTGTGGAATATTTGTACACGATGTGAAGGTATAATGCTGTGATTGGTGCAATAAAATGGTAAACAGCCAATAGATAGGCAGGAGGTACAACAGGATTTCCTGGGAATGAAAGGAAGTAGGAGATGAATCTAGGCACAGGAGAGATACCAGGAGACACAGAAGCAGCAGGATGGGTGGTACGTGACAGAATGTAGATTAATAGAAATGGGTTAACTTAAGTTATAAGAACCAGTTAAAAACAAGCGTAAGTTAAGGCCAAGCTTTCACAATTAACAATAAATCTCCTTGTTGTTATTGTGGAGCTGGCTGGTGGGATAGAGAAAGACTCATTACAATCTGGCCTTAAGCAGTGAGTCCTGCTACAGTCTGTACAAACTGGAGTTGATAACTCCTTAAATGCAGAGCAGTCCTTGCTGAACCAATGAGGGTGTGTGTAAGTGTATGCAAATCACACCTGGATCCAATTACACCACTGAAGGCAGTTACCCACTACCCCAGTGCTGGACAGAATGGTCTTTCTGTGTGTTGTCATTTGTTTACCTGTTGGTGTCTGCAAGGGGATGTACTGTCTGAGAACCAGGTGGTCCACTACTCCTGACTCCAGGAAACAGCACTAGAATGCTCTAGAGGGGCCAGACCCATGTATCTAGTGGCCTTTTGTTGCAGTTTGGATAAGAAATGTCTCCCAAAAGGATCCTGTGTTGAAGGTTCAGTCCTCATGAGAGTGCTAACTTCATGAACTGTTGAGTTCCTAGTTGAGTGAGCTATTAGGAGATGATGTGTAGCTGCAGGAAACAATCACAGGGCCATGATTTTCAAGGGTATAGCCTGTCCCCACCCCAGCTGAGCAGACGTCCTGCATCAGGCCCCTTGCCACTGATAATGATGAAGACACCTGACCTCAGACAGAGCCCTCTGAAATGGTGAGTCCAACTAAATGCCCCTCCTCCCTGAGGCTGTTTTGTGGCAGTGTGGGCCCAACCTCTTGCAAGGATGATGATGCTCCAACTCCTGTTTTCTATAATGTCCACACACTGGCCTCTCTTCTGCCCTTCTATTCCCTAAATCCTCCCACTTTCTGGACCTATGGTTTTCCTGGTGCAGTTGCCAAAGAGCTGTGCCTTTCTGAGAAGTCTCTGTGTGTCTGAGTTGTGTACCTTGCCTGCAGGAGTATAGGTGTGTGTGTGTGTGTGTGTGTGTGTGTGTGTGTGTGTGTGTGTGTGCTCTGATCACATGTGTATGCGTGCACATGTGTGTGCACTTGGGTAAATGTATTGGGAGACAGTCCATATACTCCTCTCATCGCTCCTCACCTTTCTTTCTGGTTGGGGACCTTAGCATTTAACAGCAAAGCCACCTCTCACTGAACCTGCATCTCACAGTTTTGGCTGGACTGGCTGGCCAGCAAGCTCTCAGGATCCTCTGTGTCTGTCCCCCAGAGCTGTGCCTCACTTTTCTATGGGTTCTGGGAATCCAAACTCAGGCCCCTCATGCTTACACAGCAAACACTTTACCAACAGGGCCATCTCTCCATCCCTATTAGAAAATCGTGACATTTCGGAAGAGAGATGGGGGCAGAAGTCTGAGACTAGGAACAAATAGTACAAGACATGGCTTTCTCACAGTAACACAGCCAGTTGTGTGCTCTGTGCAGAGGCATTTCAGCCCTTACTTCCAGCCTAAGCTGTAATGAGACTCTGTGGGTGCCACCAGAGGTGGCCCACAGGGAGCCCTAGGTAGTACCATGTCTAGAAGCCAATAAGGATGAGAAAACCCTGTATGAACAAATGGCACAATACCAGCATCTAAGAGTAGCCAAGAACAAGGACAAACAGGACCATGGGGCAAAGGTGGCCTTCTCGAGCATTTAAGAAAAATGCCCTCGTGGTCACTGATGGGGCCTCCAGGCCCACTCTGAATCCTCCCTGGGCAACACAGTTAATGGTTATGCCAATGTCCAGGGCCCATTAAAGGAGTGTGTGTGGAGGTGTGGGGGGTGTCGAAAGGCATGCCTAGGAGTGAGACCATGTGGCACAACTTCCTTCTTCCAATTTGGGGCTTCTGGGTACTTGGTCAAGCTGAAGTCTGTGTGCTAATGTTTGTGCATGGAAGACTGGAGATGTGTTTAAAGGCCACAGTTTGGATGCTTCTGGGAAGAGCAAAGCTGCATATATCCTGGGAGGGAAAGTCTCCAGTGTACTTCTAACCTCCCAGGTGGACTCTGGGGACTCATCAAAGCCTTGGTGTCATAAGTGGCTTATCGATCCCCTCTACCAGGAGGCCCTTCCTCTGGCATGCTTTGCTTTTTCTGGGTAATTCTAATTCCCCCACTCATCCAAGACACAGCAGGGGGTGTTAGAAAGCAGCAAGAGGCTTATTACACCCGATATGGAGCGCTGCACTCCAGAAGGGAAAGGGGCAGGAGTGTGGCAGGCTGGCACATGCGTGGGGTATTTATAGCAGAGCCAAGTGTGGCTGGGTTTGGCAGACAATTACTAAACACAGTCGTGGAACAGGTTCTTAAGAAAGCTCCTGCTTTCCCTGCAGAGGAACATCCGGCAACTACAGAAAGGGTCCCAGCTCTGCCTGGTGGAGGGATTGCTGCCAGATGCAGGGTGGGGGATAGCGCAAAGAGTTTTCAAGACAGTTGGGATGTGCTGTGATTTGGAGAACAATTTAGCACACAACACTTTTATAGCTTCTATCTAGTCATCACCCCCCCCCCAACAACAGCCATTTATGATTTGTGTGGCTCTGTCCCTAGAGGGCAGGGATGTGATCACACAATTGGAGTCACTGTCCACAACACCACCAAGCCCAGTACAGGCACAAAATGGGCTCATGCAAAATAGAACCTAGTGGAAACTGTGCTTGGTGCTGGGGTATATAGCTCAGCTGGTAGTTTGTCTAGTAGGCACAAGGACCTTGGTAGAGTGAGCTTTCCTTTTTTTCCTTCTTTCCTCTCTCTCTTTTCTCTTTTTTTTTTTAACAATGAAGTTTATTACAGATACAAATTGTATTTTTGAGGCAGTCTTACTATGTAGCTTGTGTAGCTTTGTCTGGTCTGTACCTCCTCATGAAGCTCAGGCTGACTTTGAACTCACAAAGATCTGTCTGCCTCTGCCTCCTGGGACTGAAGGATATACAAGGGTTTTGTATTTTAAGGCAGACGCACTGGTGTGGACCTGCAATCCCAGCAGAGGCAGGAAAGTAGCCTTGAGTTCAAGGCCAGCCTTGTAGACATAGAAAATTCTAGGCCAGCTAGGACTATATGTGAAGACTCTGTCTTTAAACACAATAGTCTGGGGTGTAGCTCAGTTGATACAGTGCCTGGCTAGCATTCAGGAAGTCATGGGTTTAATGTCCTGCACTAACAGAGTTTGAGGTCTGCGTGAAAGGTATGAGACCCTATCTCAAAACACCCAAACAAAGACACAATCCTCTCCCAGCCCAACAACAACAGAAAACTGGGTTTGGCTGGCCAGGAGCCACTATACGCACTGGTCAAACAGATTTGAAGAGAGTCTGGAGTCTGCCAGGGGAAGGTACTAACTAGGCTGAGAAGTCTGGGATCTACCAGTGGGAGGGGACAGGTCTGAGTAAGGGGCAGAAGTCTTCCACCCTGGTTGTCTAGGTACCCCTGAGCTCTAAGGCCAGAAGGTCACACTGTTTGTTCTCACAGGTAGCTAGCTATGCGTGCTTGTGCAGCAGTTCCTACGTTATAGAGTCACTTGAAAAGTAGAGAGAAGGCAGCAGTGAGGAAGGGGACCTACATACCTTGTGCTGTGCCGGAAGGGCCCCTGTGGATACAGGGCAGGGTTGTAGGCTCCCAGGCTGCGGAACACCTCCTTGACCTCTTGTAGTGAGGGACACCACAAGCGCATGTCTTCATCTGTCGAGACAAAGGAGGCAGAGTTAAGACTGGGGAGGAGAGGGTGAGTCACACTTCTGCTCAGGGCAGTCCCCAGCTCCAGGCCAGCCGTCTCCCCGTGTCCTGGCACCAGGAGCAATAGCTGCACAAGGGAAGCGACAGGTGCTTTGTGCTTTTCAGGTACTCACGGGACTTCATGGGCTCTTGTTTGGTCTTCCTAAAGGTATGGGCTGCACTGAAGCACAAAGGCCAGAGATTAGCCATGCCTGACTGTCCCTTGTCCCTTCACACCAGGTGGCCGCTGGGTTCAGCTGCTCAGAGCCAAGTGAGACAAGATTCAGGAGACACAGGTGCAGCATCCCCCTGCTCCCTGACATAAAGGTTTCATGTGGTTTCGTGCCCACTGCCGCCCCACTGACACAGTTGCTGAGACCTCTGCAGGCTTCAGGGGCCACTGTTCCCTCAGGGGCTGCCTTGCTTCCCTTTCAGTCCACATCAACAGAGGCAAAAAACTGTATCCTCAGGGTTTTCTCCTGTCAGACTGTTTAAGAACATGTTCAAAAAACAATAAGACATGACTGACCAGTGCTACAGAGCAGTCACCCATCCCATAGGCCTTTCTGCCCCTTAGCCCTTTCACACACTTACTGGGAGGCCGAGGTACTGTCTCTGCCCTGTTAGCATTTCTCTGTATTATCTTATCTGTTAGTTTACTTCTGGTCTGCCTCTCCCCAACAGTATACAAACATGTGCTGGTTCATTTCTATAATCCGACCACTTAAGAGGAGGAGGCAGGAGGATTGCTGTGACTCTGAGGTCAGACCTGAATGCAGAAATGAGACCATCTCTCAAAAATAAAAATAAATAAAATGAGAAATACTGTAGAGGAAGGGCCACATCTGCATATGCTTCCAGGGCCTAGGAGCAGACAGCATGGAAGAAACTGAATGAATAAATGAATGAATGAATGAATGAATGAATGGAGGGACTCCAAAACAGAGCATGACTAAGCAGTTCACAGGTAAGAAGGAAGCTGTAAACAGCCACGAGATGAGCAGACTGGGTGGAAAGCCACAGGTGTTCTCAAATGTTGCATCAAGACCTTGGAGGCTGGGCTAAGACATCTGAGTAGCACCGGAGGGTGAGTGTCCCACTCTAAGGTGAAAAGTAAGCCAATGGAGACCTCATCCTCTGTCCTCTGGGAGCACAAGTCCAAGAGGGAGAGAAGCCAGGTAGATAAGCAAAGGCCCAGGGTGTTCCTACAGAAATCCGAGCAGTTAGGAGGTACGGAGAGCACAGCAGGTGTGGCTGTGCCCCTGTACCTGCAGGCCCGCACTCAGAGGCAGAGGCAGGAAGATCACACAACTTTCTAGCCCAGCCTGATCTACAAATAAGACTGTCTTAAAAGACAAAACAGAGGGCAGGCAAGGTGGCTCCACAGGTAAAGATGTCTGCAGCTAAGCCTGACAACCTGGGTTTTATTCCCGAGACCCACTCAGTGGAAGGAGAGAGCCGATTTCCACAAGCTGTCCTTTGACCTCCACACCTAAGCCATGACATGAGCATATCCACACAAATAGACACACATACAAATAAAGAAAGAACAATGTAATGAGAAAACAAAACAAAACCCCAAACTGAAATGGACCTAAAGCTGCCCAGGGGTGGGGGAGATGACTGCAGTGGGCGAGTGAGGCATGGCCACAGATAATGGTGAGGGAGGGACCCCCTGGAAGAGGCACAGCCATGACAAGAGCAGATTAACAGGAAAGACCATGGTGGGGCCAGAAACAAGACAGGCCACAGAAAAGGGGAAATGGCAGGGTCTTCAGGACAAGGAAAGGGAGCCTCCTTCCACAAGAACCATGCAAGGCTCTGTTAGCTAAACTTGTGGAGAGAAATTTCTGCAGGTCACATCATCTGCTGTGCTGACAGACAGCACCTGACCGGGCCCAGGGTCTTTGAAAGCTAGCCAAGGCCACTGCTTCTGCAGGCATAGGGTATCTCTCTCCTTAGAAATGTATATCGGTCGGGACTAACCAAATAAGTAATCAGACTCCTAGAGGAGGAAAAACTGTTGTTTCCCCACTCTTCTCAGCAACCTAACAAGTCAGAGTGTGGTAATGACAGCCCTCAACCTCCTCACAAACAAACTCCAAAGACAATGCGTGCCCATTGGCCAGAGCTCTGTTTACCTAGGCCTCCGGGGACCTCTGCACGTACATGCTGCACACGTGGGCGGGAGCATGAACTTTCCAGAGAGGGGAAGAGAATGGACCTAGGGCGAGGCCCTGCTGGGCTGGAACATCCTGCCAGGCCCTCAGAGCCCCAAGGGGATGTGTCCTGCCCCACTTCAGCCCACACAGGTGCTCAGGGCTCTAAAACCCCTCTGAGGGCAGCAGAGTTGAGCTTGGACCTTGGAGCCACCGGGTTATAATTCCCCAACACAATACGACCAGATCTGAGGTGTCAGCGCTGTTTCAAAGAAAGGGAGCCAGATGTCTGGATAAATCAGTCCCCATCAACAGCCCTGGAAGTTCTTGGATGACAGGAAAATACCACCCAGAGCCCATAATTAAGGCTTCCTAAGTAGGCCATGCGCTCAGCTTTTCCTCAGCTCTGTGTCCCAAATGAGGGATTTCTGGAGGGCTGACACATAAGAAAATGCAGACTCGGAGCCTCCAGGCTCTGTCTCTCTATCTCTTTCTCCACACATAAGGCAGTCATTTTAGGTGACTCCCATAGTAGTAGTACTTGGGCACTGGGGCTTTTCAAATGCCAGCGTGGGCAGCTAGGCTCTGCCAGAGGCTGGGACTGGAGGCGGCCCTCTGAGTGGCTCTCCTGGGATGGAATGGATGCTTTGAAAGGAAAAACGGTATCTGGCCTAAAATAAAAGTGACTTTTCCATCTGTGTCATGGAAGAAGCTGTTTTTCAGGGCTGTGCTCCCGGCATCGGTGACATAGAATGAGAAAACCACACGGGTCCTAAGCACTCTTACAGCCGCTTGGCCGGCCCCAACAGTTCTGAGCCTGGCTCTCAATCCCCTTTCTGGGCCTCCATCACTCATCTTGGGTCAGCACAGGTATGCCTATAGTGAAGCAGGCCCTCTGCTCTTGTCCCTGTCTGTCACCTCACCCCAGGTCAGGTATCTAAAGAGCAGCAGCATCTCAGCCTGGGTCCTAATTCTCTGAGGTTCCCATATACCTCAGGAGAAAAGAAGGCCCCAGGAAGGGGAGGAAACTGACTCAAAAAATAAAAATAAAATAAAAGAATAAATAAAAAAGGGAGCTTTACAGGGAGTGTAGGGTTTATAGAATTCACAGGAGGCTGGGAAGTGTCTTACTTCCCATCCCAGATTTCATTACTTAACTTCCCTCTGCTCTTTAGTGCTTAAACTAGTTTCAGTATCGCTTGCTTTTAGTCAATTAGCTTTAACTTTAGTCACTGAAATGTCTATTCACTCAGCAACTGTTAATTGAACATGGAGTGGGTGCCGTAAATGTTCTGGAATAGGAATCTTGATTCTGGAGATGGCAACTTGGTAGGAGGGCACAGTGTACAAATGGAAAATGAACTGGGGGAGTGAGATGCCAGGTGGCTCAAGTGGGCATGTAGGAAGGGTGTCCAGGGCGAGGTGGAGCATACCCCGAGGAGTAACGGTGACAGAACAGGCTCAAAGAGACCCGAACTCACGGTGGATTTCAGAAGCAAAGGAATGGGTGTGTGGCTTTGGGATGGAGACAAGGGTACATAGGCAGAAGAATATCCAGAAATGAAAGGCAAAGGGAAGGTGATGCTCTTGGGACTGAACCTGTCATCAAAGGATCTATGTACTCAATGAAGAAGGAAGCCCTCTATTAAATCAGGACTTTAGTTTTTCTTTTTGTGGCCCTGGAGATGGAAGCCAGGCCCTTGCACATGCTAAGCACATGATCCACCATTGAACTACATTCCCAGGCCTTGAGTTCATATTTTAAACCCATGTACATTTCATCACCCCAACCACAGTGTGAGCACAGGGCACAGCCATTCTCCCCAGTACTGAAGCTGCCTCTCGAAGCATTCTCCATAAACCCTGCTGTTGTTGGTATTTCTCTCCTTTTGTTAGGCTTGAACTCATTTTTTTTTTTTTTTGAAGTCTTCCTTTCTTCACTCTACCTCTTCTTCTGAGATAGGGTGTCACTACGAACCCTAGGGTGGCCTTGAACTCTCAGCAATCCTGTCTCACTCTCCCAGTTCATTTCCCATTTATCCATTGTGCTCTCCCACCTATCACAGCCTCTGAGATACTGGGAATACAGGTAGGAGCCATTATGTCCTGCTCTCTTGGAACTTTCAGTTTCTTCCCTGTCCTTGCAACAGGCTCCAAGGTTGCTTTTATTCTCACTCTTTTTCCATCCACTCTGAGCAGAGGCCTTTGTTGTCCCTAATAACCTCCTACCTTCACACCTCCCTGGCATCTCTGTGGGCCTCCGGCCTGTTTATTCATGGCTTTACACACAGCATAGATGATGGCGTCCCCAGGCCACCTCTCTTTTCCTCTGCCCTCTGTAACAAACACCACTGCCTGGTGTCACCTAACACTAGAGTATTCAAGGCCTCCATCATTCAGACTGCATTGTGCCACACCACAGAAGCACTCACACTGGCTAGAAAAAACAGACAATAGCAACACAAAAAGCCACCTAAGCTTAAAGCAGCTTCAAGCCTATGTTTCTACAGTGAAAAAGGAGGTTGTGGAGGTTTAGACGACAGCTGGTACAGAGGCCTGATCGTACCTGTCTGTACTGCCCATTGTTCTGTCTGTCATTCTCAGCCTGTGTCTCTCAAACTCAATGTCATCTCATGGTCCAAGAAGACAACTATAGGCCCAGCTATCACATCTCAGCTCCAGGAATTTTTCTCTTTCTTTCTTAATAAGCATATATTCACTGTGCAAGATACAACATTTTTACACATGTATACCATGTGTTAAATACACACACACACACACACACACACACACACACACTCACGCACACACAAAACAAACAAACCCCCCCAAAAAACCCTAGATCTGTATGTGAGAGGAAACATATTTGTCTTTCTGAGTCTGGCTTAATTCAACATGAAAATCTTCAGTTTTACCCATTTTCCTAAAAAATGATGTAATTTTATTCTCACTTGCTCTGTAGATCAGGCTGGCCTCTAACTCACAGAGATCTGTCTACTTCTGACTCCTAAGTGCTGGGACCAGAGGTATGTGCTACCATACCTGGATGTTGTTTGATATTTTGTTGTTGTTGTCTTTTGAGACAAGGTTTCTCTGTGTAGCTTTGTAGACCAGGCTGGCCTTGAATTCACAGAGATCCGCCTGCCTCTGCCTCCTGAGTGCTGGGATTAAAGGTGTGTGCCAACCACTGCCCAGCTATTGTTTGATTTCTTAATGATAGTTATCCTGCCTGGGGTGAGATCTGATTTGTGCATCTCTAATGGCTAAGGTCATTGCACTTCTTCCCGGGGTCTTCTGCTCAGTTCAGGTAATGGTCTCCTTAATTTGCCATCTGTTCTGGTTTCCTTCTCTCTTGTAACAAAACACTGGCTGAAAGCAACTTAGAAGAGGAAAGGGCATGCTTGGCTTACACGTCCAGGTTTCAGTCCAGCATTGAAGGAAGTCAGGGTGGGAACTCAAGCAAGAACTCAAAACAGAAACTCTGGAGGAAGGCTGCTTGTTGGCTTCCTCTCTCACACTTAATCCATAGTTAGCCTCTTTATAAAGCCCATAACCATTTTCCCAGGAAACTATGCTACTTCCAGTAGCTGGACCTGGGTCCTCTTGCATCAGTCACCAATTAAGGCCACTCCCACAGACATGCCCACAGGTCAATCCTTCAACTGAGACTCCTTTCTTAGGTGACTCTAGGTTATGTCAAGTTGACAGGACATTATCTAAATGTGCACTGCTGCAGTGCTTGTAAGGATACAGGCTCTTAGTGCAACACAGGAGATAGTAACAAACCACCTTCAAATACCAGTTTGAGAGTGATTCCAACTCAACCAACAAGCTTCTTTTCCAGCACTGCTCTGGCATACAGTGTCTAGAGCAGGTCCACACTCTGGGTTTCAGAACCTGGCCTTTTTAGACTATGCCTGATCTCTGGAAGGAAGCAAAACGGAACTGCTGGCAAGGATCCAGAGTGATGGACGTCTTCATTCATTGCTTTGGGAGACAGTACAGCAATTTCTTACAGAGCTCAACATGCTTCTACAAAAAGACCCGACAAGGGTGCTTACTGGGAGCTAGCCAACTGTGCTGAAAACAGGGCCTTGTGAAAAGCAGCATGTGTCTCCAGTAATCTTATCCATACTTGTTAAAAACTGAAAACCAAGTTGGGCGATGGTGGCACACCTTTAATCCCAGCACTTAGAAACAGAGGCAGGTGGATCTCTGAGTTGGAGGCCAGCTTGGTTTACAGGTTAAGTTCCAGGACAGCTAGGACTACACAGAGAAACCCTGGGTCAATAAACAACAAACAAAACCCCAAAACAACAACAACAACAAACCTGGAAACCAGGAGTCCTTCAATAGGCAAGGAGATAAGCTGGGTTATGTCCATATAACAGCATATGCAGCAATAACAAAAAATGAGTTATGGGACAAAAAAGGCACGGAAGAGCCTTGAATGCTTATTGCTGAATGTGACAGAAGCCAATATATAAAAAACGACATACTGTTTCCGTCTTTTTGTTTTGTTTGTTTTACAAGACAGGATTTCTCTGTGTCAGTTGTCCTGGGACTTTCTCTGAGACCAGGCTTTGCCTCCCCGGTGCTGGGATTAAAGGCCTGGCACCGGCACCACTGCCTTTTTTTTTTTTTTTTTTTTTTTGGTTGACTTCACATTGTTCTTTGTAATGGCAGAGAGCAAGGATGCTTAGGGGGTAGAGCACATATTGTGCAATTCCAACTTTGACATTTGACTAGGGAGATACCTAAAAACACTGAAGATGCCAGACATTGGGTACCAGAAGTGAACCCTCAGCCACACACACATACACATGTACTCAAGAAGAGGGTGGGATTTATTCAGTGATAAAACCTTTACCTAGAGTGTAACACACACACACACCTGCCAGTGAAATCAGAGCAAGGTAAGGTTGTCCACTTTTCCCACTCTCATTCAGTACAGTACTGGAAATCTTATTGGGAGCAATAAGAGAAGAGAAACAAATAGAAGAAATAAACTAGAAAGGGAAGAAGTCAAAGTATTCTTATTTGTAGATATGATTTTAGAAGAGACTCTATCCCAGAATGACTGCACATGCTGCTAATTTCAGCACTTGGGAGGCAGAGATAGTTGTCTCTGTGAGTCTGAATTCAACCTGGTCTACATATCTTGTTCCAGGCCAGCCAGGGTTACACAGTGAGGCTCTTATCTCAGAGAGAGAGAGAGAGAGAGACAGAGAGAGGGGGAGGGAGTGAGGGAGTGAGGGAGAGAAGTGAGAGGGGGGACCCTAAAGACTTGACCAGAAGCTTTTAGAACTGTAAGCATCAACACTTTCAGCAAAGTGGCAGGGTGCAAAATGCACACACAGAGAAATCAGTAACCCACTTAGAATCCAGCAGGAAACAAGCTGAGGAAGACAGCAGGGCACCAATGCCATTCATAACACATTCCACAACCCACCCCCACCCTTGGAATACACCTAACCAAGGAAGTGAAAAGACCTCTACAGTGAAAACTTTAGAGCATCTGGAAAGAAACGTAGGAAGAAGCTAAAAGATCAAATGGCTGTCCTATCAAATCAATTTATAGATTCAATACAATCATATCAAAATTCCAATAACAGTCTTCACAGAAGTAGAAAAAAATCATATTTATTGAAGCACAAAAGATCCCAGATATACAAAGCAATCCTGAACAATAGTGTTGGAGGAATCCCCATAGCTGGTTTCAAGGTACAACATGGAGCCATGTAACAGAAACAGCATGGTACTGGTATAAAACCAGGTATGCACATCAATAGAAGTCCAAATAGAAACTCATGTATGTATAATCACCTGATTTTTTGACAGAAATGCTAAAAACACTCATTTGTCCTGGGAAACTGCATATTTACACACAGAAGAATGAAACTAGATCGACATCTCTCACCCTGGACAAAAACCAACCCCAAGTGGGATCAAAGACCCCAAACTCTAAACTACTAGAGAAAAAGCAGGGGAGACACTTCAAGATATGCACTTCAGTAAAGGCTTCCCGAGAGCTCTAGTTACTCAGGAAATAAGGCCAACAATTGACAAATGAAATTTGTCATGAAAATTAAAAAGCATCTGTTTAGCAAAGGAAATCTGTCAATCATGAGAAGAGGAAGCCCACAGAATGGGTAAAACCCTCTGCCAGCTACACATCTGACAAAGGATTAATTCTGTTAGTAGAATACGCAAAAAAAAAAAAAAAAAAACAAAAAAAAAACAGACAAACCCATTAAAAACAGAAGCTATGGAACTGAACAGAGTTTTCACAGTGGAAGAAATACAAATGTCCAATAAACCTCTTAAAGGGTGTTCAACATCTTCAGCCATCAACAGAACTCAAACTAAAAGTATTCTAAGAGTCCATCTCACCCCGGTCACAATGTCTATCATCAAGAAAACAAATGACCCGGGGCAGTGGTGGTGGTGGCCTTCATTCCTGGCAATGGAAGGCTGAGTTCAAAGTCAACCTGGTCTGTAAGGCAAGTTCCAGGTCAGCCAAGGGCACACAGAGAACGCCACCCCCCTCCCCCCCCCCAAAAAAAAAAAGAAAAGAAAGAAAAGAAAACAAGTGACAACCAATGCAGGGAGGTCGTGGGGAAAGGGGAACTTTGGTGGGAGTATAAATTGGTGCAGCCACTATGAAAATCAGTGTGGTAGTTTTACAAAAAGCTAAAAACAGAACTACTATATGACCCAACTATGCCACTCCTGGACATATACCTGAAGGATTCAGATCTTACCAGAGATAACTGTCTTCCACATCAGTGCTCCTCTGTTCACAAGAGCCATCAACTAGCTGGTGAATGGGTAATGAAAATGTGGTACATAAGCACAACAGAATTGTATTCAGCTCTAAGGAATAATCATAACTGCAGGAAAATGTATGGAGTCAGAAAATAAAAACAATAAAAAAAACCAACTAAATGGCCCAGGACCTGAAAGACAAATACAACATGTTCTGTGTCTCATATGTGAATCTCAGCTTTGAATTTAGAATTTTCTGTGTTAATTTGTAGTGAGTGTGTGCAGAGGCCAGAGAACTAGAGAGATCATGAGAGGGGGACATGGAGGGTGAGTCCAGCACAGATAATATAAACTAGAAGTGGGGACTACTGGTGTGGAAAGGCTTAAGTTGGAATGGGTAAGGGAGACAGGAGAAGATGTGGGAGGAGGGCTAACCAAAATTAAGAACATATGGAAACCCACACAGATACCTACTGTTTTACCAGCTCATTTAAAAATATAATAATGATGGTAATGGTAACAACAACAAAGAAACTTCTCCAGGCTGGGTATATAGCTCAGTTGATAGAGTGCCTGCCTAACTTCAGGAAGCCCTAGTTTGGAACCCGAGTACCACATAAACTGGGTGTGGTAGTTCATGCCTATGAGGAGGTGACAGCAGAAAAGTCAGCAGTACAAGTCATTTTTGGCTACATAGTGAGTTCAAGGCCAGCCTGATATACAGGAGATGCTACCTTGAAGAAAGAAAAAAGAAAAGAGAAGCCCCAACAATGTCAAGTCACAGAAAGTATTTGGGTAAAGAGTCTCAAGCTAAAGAGAAACCCTCTATCATTGCTTGGTCACTCTGTCCCTCTAAGAGACTGGAGCCTCAGAATCTGGAGTTTCTCAGCCCCAGCTACCCACCAGGGTTGCCTGGGAGCTTTGGCCAGGCCTGGTGCCAGTGTGGTGTTGAATAAGTTCCAGGCCTCCACTCTCCTGAGCTTTGGCAGCCCCTTATGCAATGGAACTTTGAGATGTCTGCTAGACAGGTAATGGGATGCAGAGGATGGGGGGGGTGAGGGGTGAGTTAGATGACAGCCAAGCTGGAGAAAAGCACGTGACTGTCCCCATAGTCCAGCTGGGCCCACAACCCTGACCATTGAGCACAAAACAGCACATCTAGAACTTGGCCAGCACTGCCACCTCCACAGAGAACCCCAAAGGATCGGAGCAGCTGTCCAAGGAGGTCTGTGTCAGGCAATGCATGGGTTAAACTCATTCATTAGATAACTGCCTAAGTCTTGTAATGTGCCAGGCTCATATGGCTGCTGGGAGCCCATATTAAAGGTGGTGGCGCACACCTTTAATCCCAGCACTTGGGAGGCAGAGGCAGGTGGATCTCTGTGACTTAGAGTGAGTCTACCACACCCAGCCTGGTCTCCAGAGTGAGTTTCAGGGCAGTCAGGATTGTTATATAGAGAAATCTTGCCTCGGAAAACAAAAACAAAAACAAAAACAAAACAAAACAAAAAAACTAATTAAGCTTTAAGCACTCAACAGCTTTTCCAGCCCAATGTTCTCAGCTCCTTTCATAATCCATCCGAAAACAACACTGCCAAATCTGTCACAGCAATACCCCATGATCCTGGTACCAATTTCTGTCCTATTTTGTTTTCTATTGTTGTGATAAAACACTGACCCAAAGCAACTAGTGAAGGAAAAGGTTTATTTAGCTTATACTTTTCCCATCATAGTCTGTCACTGAGGAAAGCCAAGGCAAAAACTCAAGTAGGACAGGAACTTGGAGGCAGGAATTGAAACAGGCCATGGAGGAACAGTAATCCTTACTGGCTTACTCAGCCTGCTTGCTTATACAGCCAGGAGTGGCACCACCCACAGTGAGCTGGGCCCTCCCACATCAATCATTAACCATGCAAAACATCCTATACATTAATCTGATGGAGGCAATTCCTCCACTGATGTTCTCTTTTCCTAGATGCTATCTTGTGTCAAGTTGACCAAAAAAACAAAAACAAAAACAAAAAAAACAACAACAACTAACCAGTGCATCCCCAAAAAGCTCTTAGTGATAATCAATCATAAAACAACTTAAATATGAAAAGAAACAGGGCAAGAATAAAATAAAAATCTGTAACCCTACCACCTAGACTGTTGTCACTTTTTAAAATTGCATTTATTTCTTTATTTGCAGGAATTGGTTCTCTCCTTCCACATCTGAGTCTCAGAGATTGAACATAGATATTCAGTCTTGGTGGCAAGCCCCTTTACTCACTGAGCCAGCCGTCTCAACAGCCCTCCTGTTGTCATGTTGTAAGGATTATACCCTTAAATTAATTAATACACTAGAGAAAGTGCCAAGTAGACTGAGAGTCTTCTCCAGCCTCTCAGGACAGCCCACCTACTTCCCACACACAGATTAGCAGTTCCTTGGGATTATTTTCAGTAGCAGAATTAATGTGCCATCCAGATTTTTTTTTTTTTTTTTTTTGTGTGTGTGTGTACGTATTTACCTATGTTTCTTTTGTCATGTAAACATCCCCCTGAAATAACCTGCACATAAAAGTACTGCTCACCTAGGAGCTTGAAGTTTTATCCTCTGGAGTTCTAGAAAGACCATAGTCACACAGGGGCTTAAGTGGGGTTTTGTAGATCAGGGGTCCACAGAGTGATGGGATGAGGCACCGGCATTAACATTTATATTTGCATTTTAATTTGCCCCTTTAAAACAACAAAGTTAACTAGTATAGAGACTTGTCCCTGAAATCATAGTCTCTCCAGGAGGCTGAGGCTGGGCAATCACTTGAGCTCAGGGCTCAGGAGTTATGGGCCCACCTAGGCTACATGGCAAGACCCAATTTTTGTTTTTGTTTTTTTGTTTTGTTTTTTTTTGGTTGTTGTTATCATTTGTTTTTTGAGACAGGATGATTTTTCTGTGTAGACCAGGATGGCTTCAAACTCAAAGATCTGCCTATGTATGCCTCCCAAGTCCTGGGAACCAAATCTTTTTTTTTTTTTTTTTTTTTTTTTGGTTTTTTGAGACAGGGTTTCTCTGTGTGGCTTTGGAGCCTATCCTGGCACTCAACCTGTAGACCAGGCTGGCCTCGAACTCACAGAGATCCACCTGCTTCTGCCTCCCGAGTGCTGGGATTAAAGGCGTGTGCCACCAATGCCCGGCCCGAGTCTTAAAATAAGTATGTTTTTAAAAATACTACTCAATCTGCGGGTCTCGACCTCTCTGGGGGTCACCTAAGACCATCAGAAAATCCAGATATTTGCATTACAATTCCTAACAGCAGCAAAACTACAGTTATGAAGTAGCAACAAATAATGTTGGGGGTCCCCATAACATGAGGAGCTGTATTAAAGGGCACAGCATTAGGAAGAACCACTAGAACCACTGCTCTCGGGGTGAATGACTGTAACCCCAGTACAGACAAAAGTGAGGCAGGAGCATCAAGAATTCAAGGAAATGGTAAAATTATGCATATATCAATAAATTGTTGTATGATTTATTATCAGTAAAAGGTTTTGGGGATGCACTGGTTAGATTTTCAGTCAACTTGACACAAACATTTGAGACAGAGTTTCATATAGCCCAGGCTGGCCTCAGATTTGCTATGTAGTCAAGGATGACCCTGAACTTCTGACTTCTGAGCCAGCCACTAAGTACTGAGATTACAGGTGTGTGCCACAGCCAACCCCACCCCCAACCCCCTCCTGCTTTTTTTATTCTGTGCTGGGGATCAAACCCAGGGCTTTGTGTATACTAAGCAAGCACTCTACCCATTGAGTGACATCTCAACTGTAAATCCCTTTTGGTAAGAAGGAACTTTGTGAACACTGTCTGGGAGTTTGGAGAGAGGCCAGAAGGAAGGGAGGAGGAGGAAGGTAAGAAAATGCAAGAAGCAATGGCAGAAAGTGACCTGCAACATGAGAGCCTCTATGACCCAGTAACAATAATCCCAGAGCTCTGGGGACAAAATGGGGAAATGCAGTGACCAAGGCAGGCAGGAAGGAGGAGGCTCTAGAGACCCTGCTTAGGAAAATGAACCAATCTGTTCTTAGAGTTGAACTTCTCACCCACTTTCAAAGTATCCAAAGAATGTCCTGGCCAGGGTCCTTCTATCTTACTACAGCCCCCTCCTCCTACACAAAAATGATAGATGCTGGGAGAGAAAGGACTGTGTAGGTAAAAATGAACCACATTGTTCTAGAAGCTGGTGGGAAAGGGCCCATATGCCATTTGTTCCTTCTCTGGAGAGTTTGGGCCTTCCATTGGCAAAAACAGTGCTTTCTCCTCCATAGCCTTCAGTGGGACTAGGACTGAGGTAATGCCAGTCCCACACCTCTTTGAGCACTGAGACCACTCAGCCAAAACGCATTGTTAAACAAACATGAAGTCATTACTTCCAAACGGTTAATTGCTAAAGAATATTTTGCTTTCTAAACCAAACTCTACCACAAGAAAAAACAAAACAACACAAGAACGATTATAGTTAATAAACAGGTTTGGCAAGGCTTTGGGACACAAGGCCAGTGCGCAGTGTTATGTTAAAGAGTGAAAGCTTCAAAAGGAAAGTAAAGAAAATGATCCTACTTATAATAGCACTGAAAGAATAAAATACTTTGGGATACATTTTAAAAGTGATTTATTTATTTTTAGTTGTATATGTATATGTAAGCCTGTGTGAGTTTTAAGAGCCCATGGGTTCCAAGGGTGTCTGGTCCCTAGAACTGAAGTTACTGGCAGCTGACTGTCTGATATGTGTGCTGGGAACTGAGCAGTAAGAGCTCTTAGTTGCTGAGCTGTCTCTCCTATCCTAGCATTTAGGAATACATTTAACAAAAGAAGCATAACTCATATACACTGAACACTGTGGAAAGACATCCCATGTTCATGGACTGGAAGACAAGATTGTTCCCATGGTGCCATAGTTTGCATGTATCCCCCAGTGTTAGAGACTTAATTCTTAAAGCCTCAGTGTCAGAGATGGGCTCTTCAAGGGTGATGAAGGCACGAGGAAAGAATTCTTAGGAATGGGTTGATCATCTTGGGAGGAGCTTCCTTCTGAAAGATTTCGTTGACCTCGTGACACAGAAGCATGGGCCTGGCCAGAAGTGGCCTTCAGGCTTAAGACTTCCCAGTCTCCAAAAGAGTGAGCCAAATATACGTCTATTGTTTCCACATCACCCAGTCTGTGGTATTTTGCTAAGGCAACACAAAACAGTCAAGACAGAAGGCAAAGCACTGCATGGTTAGCTAGATTCAACACAACCAAGAATAAAAACTCCAGCTGTTATTTTTACATAAATTGTCAAGATTCCCATGGTGTCTCAGATGAAAATGTGGGGATTCTGAATTGCTGCAACCATTTCGGAAAGGGTAGAGGATGGACACAACTCATTCTGAAACCATTAGTTAGTCAAGGGTTTGGACTGCTGGCAGAAGGACAGACATAAACCAATGAGGAAACTGGGAATTCAGAATTCATCATCAATTGGCTTCCAACAAGGCTGCCAAGACAATTCAGTAAAAAGAGAATGGTGCTGGGATGACTAGACAGCCTCAATAAAAGGATGAAGCTGAGCCTTTAGTTCCAGCACTCGGGAGGCAGAGCCAGGTGGATCTCTGAGTTCGAGGCCAGCGTGGTTTAAACAGTGAATTCCAAGATGACCAGGGCTACACAGAGAAAACATTATCTCCAAAAAGCAAAATAAATAAATAAATAAAAATGAAACTGAACCTCTGTCTCACACCTTACATACAGGAGAGGGCATTCAAAGTGGATCAAAAGGCTTATATTTATTTTATTGTTTTTTTTTTGTTTTTTTTTTTTTAAACTAGGCTGGCCTTGAACTCAAAGATCTACTTATCTCTGCTTCCTGAGTGCTGGGATTAAAGGCATGCACTACCACATCCTAGATTTATGGGTATTTTTTAAAAGATTTTATTTATTTATTTATTTATTTATTTATTTATTTATTTATTTATTATGTATACACCATTCTGCTTCCATGTATATCTGCACACCAGAAGAGGGGACCAGATCTCATAATGGATGGTTGTGAGCCACCATGTGGTTGCTGGGAATTGAACTCAAGACTTCTGTAAGAGCAGTCGGCACTCTTAACCTCTGAGCCATCTCTCCAGCCCCAGAGACTATGTTAAGACACTATGTTGCCTTGACTGGCCTGGAACTCACTATGTAAACCAAGCTGGCCTCCCTTAAAGAAACCATGGTTGTCAAGACCAGGCAATGACATTTTTAAATTGAACCCAAAAGCACAGATAGAAGGGAAAGCAAATTGAGTTCAACTTGCCAAAATGAAAGCTGGGAGTGAGGAGTCGGGCTAGGTGGGTTGCTCAGTGGATAAGACTGCTTGTTCTGCAAACACATAGACCTGAGCCTGAAACCTCAGTACCCACATAAAAAGCTGGGTAAAGGCATGTGTGCCTGTAACTCCAACATTGTCTGAGAACTTGCTGGGCAGCCAGTCCAGCCCAAATGAATGAGCATCCAATTTAGTCAGAATTGTCTCAGGGTAATAAGGCAGAATAAAGCAGACATGAGCCTTGAAAACATTTTGCAATAAGCCAGAGATAAACACCACAGACTGTGTGATATTATACACAATAGCCATTGTGGCACTGAGCATACTGGTCCAAGCCTTTAATACCAGCATTTGGGAGGCAGAGGCAAAGGCAGGGGTGAGTTTGAGGTCAGCCTGATCTACATAGTGGGTACCAGGTCAGCCAGGGCTACATGGTGAGATCCTGTCTCTAAAGAAAAAGAATTTGGGGGCTGGAGAGATGGCTCAGTGGTTAAGAACACTGCTTGCCCTTCCAAAGGTCTTGAGTTCAATTCCCAGCAACCACATGGTGGCTCACAACCATCTATAATGAGATTTGGTGCCGAACACTGTACACATAATAAATAAATCTTTATAAAAAGAATTCAAGACTAGTCTTAGATACACAGACTAGCCTGGGATGCATAAGATCCTGTCCAAAAAAACCCCAAAGAAACCTAACTGACTAACTTTGTGTTAAGTAGGCAAAGTCTTTGAGACAGTAAATGAACGGTTGCCAGGAACTGGGGAGAAGGGCAAACTGGACAGGGTCTGACTGCCAATGGCTATAAAGTTCCTTTGGGAATAACAAAGCATTCTGGTAGGTAGATAGCAGAGATGGCTGAGCTAGCTAAGCATGCAACAGTGAGTGAGCCAGCAAGCTCCAAGTTCCTGCTTTGAGTCTCTGCCCTGACCTACTTCAATGATGGGTTGGGCTGCGACCCAGAAGTTTAAGCAAAGTTTCCTCCCCAACTTGGTTTTGGTCAGTGTTTTATCACTGCAACAGAAAGGAAGAATGGACACTTGAAAATGTCCAGATTTGACAGCAGCAGGTTTCTGGGTTACTGTGCTCAGAGCCACATCCCTTCTTCCTTGGTAAGGAAATACTGTTTGTGCTGCTCTCTGCTTGGGACAGCGTGTCTGCCCCAGGAGTAAGAGCTACGCAAACCTGTGCCTTCGAAGGGGAGCCCAGTGAAGCCTCAGCAGCAGTCAGGTCTCTGAGCCACAGTCTGCAGAAATAGCGCTGGCTATTCTAGCAGAAACCAGGCTATTTACTGTCAGAGGCCCTACAGAGGAGGCCCATTTAGCCAGAGCTAGGGTTCGTGTGTCATCACAGCATTTCTGGAAAGGGATCCAGGACATTTAGGAGATGGAGCCTCCCAAGGGTCTAGCATTTGCTGTTTCTTTGTACAATCTAAACAGTTACTTCCCTGCCAACTTTGCCACGTAAGGAACTAAATGGCCAGATACTAGAGGCGCACATACAGGCTATAGTGGTAACTATGCTCAGACAAATGTAGCCACTCTTGGAATCCTGGGGGTTGGTTCCAAGACCTTCTCCAAAAATCTGAGGTCCCTTCTACAAAATACCACAACACTTCAAAGAAGCCACACACACTGCGTATCTTCTCAATGTCTTCAAATCACTTACCTAGTACATCCCTTCCTGGTCTTCAGACCATCTCTGGAACCCCAGAGTACTTAACACAGTGTCAAGGCTGTGTAAACAGAGAGCCTTGTTATACTGTACTGTTCCAGAACTCAGAGAGAGAGAGAGAGAGAGAGAGAGAGAGAGAGAGAGAGAGAGAGAGAGAGAGAGAACCTGAAAAAAAGGCTAGAAAATGGATTTCTTGGGGCTTAAGATGGCTCAGGGGTTAAGAGCACTGACTGCTCTTCCAGAGGTCCTGAGTTCAATTCCCAGCAACCACATAGTGGCTCACAACCATCCCTAGTAGGATCTGATGCCCTTTTCTGGCCTGCAGGCATATGTGCACACAGAACACTGTATATAGAATAAATACAGAAATCTTTTTAAAAAAATGGATTTCTTGGGTTTTGTCCTAGAGGGTCAGATTTGTTTCACACACAGCCAAGATGTTCAAAGGACACTGGCAGTCAGAAAATATGGCAAGCAGCCTTTGAAGCCTGTGGCGCAGCTCTGTCCAGTGAAGCAAGGTGGGAAGAATGTCCTGGTAGGGCCCAGCGTGTGATGGTGCGTTCCTTTAACCCAGCAAACTGGAGAGACAGGCAGGTGGGTCTCTGATTTAAAGGCCAGACTGGTCTACACAGTGCATTCTGGGACAGACAAGGCTATGTAGAGAGACTGTCTCAAAAAATTAAACAAAAAGTCCTGGTCAGCCAGGTATAGTGGCACACACGTTTAATCTGAGCACTCGGGAGGCAGAGGCAAGCGGATCTCTGTGAGTTTGAGGCTAGTCTGGTCTATAGAGTGAGTTCCAGGACAGTCAGGGCTACACAGAGAAACCCTGACACACACAAAAAAAAGGCCTGGTAAAAAAGGAAATGCAAGTTGGCAAGACAGCTCAGTGGGTTAAGGCACTTGTCACCAAGTCTGACAACCTAAGTTCAATTTCCAGAACCCACAAGGTGGGAGAAGAGAACCAATTCTCACAGGTAACCTTCTGACCTCCACTAGTGAGCTGTGGCATGTAGGCATATACACACAAATCAAGAATGGGAATGTGTGGGGCTGGAGAGATGGCTCAGAGGTTAAGAGCACTGGCCGCTCTTCCAGAGGACCTGAGTTCAATTCCCAGCAACCACATGGTGGCTCACAACCATCTGTAATGAGATCTGGTGCCCTCTTTGAGCGTGGAGGCAGCATGTTGTATACACAATAAATAAATAAAATTTAAAACAAAAAATAAGTAAATAAAAAGAAAGGGAATGTGTGTGATGGTCTGAATGAGAGATGTCCCTTACAGGCTCAGGCATTGGACACTTGGTCCCCATTTGGTAGGGCTGTTTGAGGAAATAACACAACTTTGCTGGAATAAGTAGTCACTGGGGAAGGAGGGTCGAGAGTTCATAGCCTCACCCCACTTCCAGTTGAAGATGTGAACGCTCAACTTCCTGCTGCCATGCTTGCCACTTGCTGCCATGACAGACTCACTTCTCTGGAACCATTAGCCCAAATAAAACTTTTCCATAGGTTGTCTTGGACATGGAATTTAATCACAGCAACAGGAAGGTAAATAATGCACACACAGAGAGAAATGCATGCAAAGTAGAGGCTCTTCTTGTGGCCTGTGTTTCAACTTTGCCTTTTTAAAATTTGAGTGCTTGAGGAAAACCAAACCCAGGTTTTCCTGCTTAGGTAGGCGTTTTATCACTAAGCCCTGTCTTTTCAGCCTTGGACCCTGTCTCATGAGAACATGTAATGCAAGATAATCCTATGGCAGCCATTTTGAAGCCTTGAGGTAAAACAACAGAAAGGGCAGACAAAGAAACCAGAACCCTGATGCTCCAGAGTGGAACATGACACCAACCACCTGTGGGTTTCTTGTCATATGCCACTAACAGTCAAGGTACAGTTTAATGAAAACATGATGTGACAAGGAGGTGTGTGTGAGGTCATACGTTGACCTGGACCACACTGGTGTGGGTGGCCCCTTTAGACAGGACAGGCACTCCATCTGGGGTTCACTTGGTCCCCAGACAAGTGAGTGTGCAGTCCTGCCCCGTGCAGTTTCCAGAGCTAGTCAAAGGCTTCTTGAGTCCTGGCTCCTGCAAGGGCCTGCCACACCCAGCTGGAAATCCGGTCCCCCTTCCTCTGCTTCCTCTTTCTCTGATGGTAGGTTCTGGCTCCATGCCCTCCCCTTGGTCATCAGCCCTTTGAGGACAAAGGCTGGCCTGAGTCATCCTGTCCTTTGCCATCCACCTGGGCCCACTCCAGACATCTGTGAGTGGATAGTGAATATTCCCTGAGGTAAAGACTAGTAATGTTCCAGAATATTCCACCCTCCAAGTTCATCACCAGCTGCTTCTCAACACGTCCTACCCTTTGTCCATCAGCCTACCCTGGAGTGCTCAAGCCTTTAACTGCCATCATAAGACATGCTGAAACTGTACCCACTCTTCTGACTCAGGAAGTGTTCTGGAATAAAAGTGGCTGCATGAGACCTTCCACAGTATGGTCAGTCAGCACACACCCCAGGGAACAGGAGCTTATGAGTGGAAAACACAGGTGTTAAGGCAAGGCAGTCTTGCAGTTTTGCCTTGAGCTCTGCTGTCCTCACAGAGGCCTCCAGGGCCTCCAGACTGTACATGAACCCAAGGAGCAAGGCTTTTTTGTAGCTATCCTGGATCTAATTTAACAACAGGTCCTGGGGTTTATCTATATTGTAGCATATGTCAGAATTACCTTCCTTCCATCACATGTCTATTCTGTCCATCATATGTATGTATTATATTTCATCATACACGCATATATATCATATATTGTTTCTCTACTCATCTGTCAGGCGTGTAGGTTACTCCCACCTTTAGTCTGTTATGAATGATGCTATGGTGAACACAGGTGTGCAGGTATCTGCTTAAGTTAGTTCCTTTCATGTCTCAGGCCTGACTTCCTCCAAGTCAGTGGGGATACTGACCTCAGACAGGCAATTCTCTAGGCCAGGCTCTGTTCTATTTGACAGGGGACAGAACCCCAGTCTGGGCTTAAAGGTGACCTATAAGGACACATCCTGGAGCTGGGAAGCCAGAGCTGAGAACCAGTAACCCAGGAGCTATTTTGTATCCCTTCTGATTTGGGGGGAAGGAGAACAGAGTGGAGGAGACACATACCACAGCATGGGGAGGGGTGGACAAGGAAGGCCTCTGTTTCCAAAAGGGCAGGCATGCTGCAGAGGCGGCCCTGAGGCCACAAAGGGCAACACAGGCCACAGGGGCAGAGGTTACAAAAAGGAAGAACACGCCTGGACTGGTGGCTTCTCAGAAGCCCTTAGTGAGGGGCCCCTGGGGGTGTCTGGAATGCTCTGATTTGACAGATGGCCCCAGCTTGGCAACTCCTGAAGCAGAGGAATACAATGCAGATACTCAAAGGGCCGGGGACTCTGGCGTACCAGGGGCTACAACCTTGGCCTTCAGAGCTGTGTGTTTGCGTACTTTGGGAATGTCCATTACTTTGTCCAGTAATGGCTGGACAAAGGAGGAGTCCAGTCCTTTTAGAGTCCCTCTCCCTGCCAGCTGCAAGCAACTTCCAACTGCTTACATAATATTTTTTGGTGCCAAAGTGTCTAGGTTCAGGTACCAAATGATGACAGCTGGGGAAGGTGTAGCCACCAGCAGGACATGAAATGCTTCTCTGGAATGCTGAGTCAAATATACCCAAAAATGCCATGGCCAAGGTACAGGCCGGAGGCTGTCACTCAAGGTGCCGTTAGCAGCCCACAGGGGTGGAGGGGCAGCTCTGAGGCTTCCTTTCCTGGTGACGCCAGGCCAAAATGCTACTCTGATGCACTGCAGCTCTCCTTCTTAGGAAGAATCTGGATGACAAGCTGTCCTTTTGAGCCAGAGCCTGCCTGGGGCAAAACTCACCTTTCTGGATAGTATAGAGATCCCAGGAGACTGTGAAGTCAGCCTTGGTTTGGTCACTGACTGGACCTACAGCCTGGTGGAGGTGCCTAGGAGCCTGTTGGTTCTGCTTGTCACTAACACTGGAGCCAGCGCCAAAGATGTGTTGCCTGATGTCTCCATCATCACAGGTGATGCAATGTCCCCACAGCATGATGGCTGGGGTGGGGGGTGGGGGACAGGCTCCAGTGTGTGAATAGACACCCTGCACCCTGGTACTTACCAGGTTGACGGAATAGTCCATCTATGCTGAGATCCCAGAGGAGACTAAAAGCTCTCGAAGATGTTTCTGGAGGCCATGTTAACAACTAAGAAGAAAAGAAATAATTTATTACAGAGAATAGTAGCAAGACTTCATACAAATTACTTTTTTGTCTGTTTGCTTGTTCTCAACCTCAAAGGCAGGATCTCATGTAGCCAAGGCTGGCCTAAAATTTGCTGTGCAGTTAAGGATAACCTTTAACTCCAGGTTTTTCTGCCTCCATCTCCCAAGTGCTGGGATTCTAGGTGTAAGTCACCAGGAGTATTTTTATACATATATAATATTGTGTATTAAATATATCTCATTTAATGCTTCCCAGTCAACAGGGTGAAAGGATACTGTCATCATTGTTGCTTAACAGATGCCAAGACTCCCTCTCTCCTGCCCAGGGCCACACATCTGGAGACAGCAAGCAAAGTGGGATTCTGTACCTGGAAGTTGACCTTACAGGCTATGCCCAGCTCGACACCCTCCATCCTCAACTAGGACAATTCTCATGGGTCACCTGGTTCCAGAACATCCCCTAGGCCTACCACACACAATGAGAAGACTGCTAGAGCTTGATTGTAATGTCTCCTGCTCTATAGGGCCTATGGCTTCTCTCCCTCCCAGCTGTGGTTCTTAAGGGTTCTGTGTCAGAATCCAATCCCCTGCTCCTCTCCTATTCCAACCTTCTCAGATCTAAAAGCTTTAATGTCTCCCAACATGATATCAATTCACTGGGGATGTAGGCTACCTGCTTCTGTCCACCCTCCAGGGCAAGGTTCACCAACAGGTGCACCTGTGACTATGGTGAGGAGTGCTTATAAGTCAAGAGTGCCAAGGCCTGGGCTGTTTACCTGGTGTGTACAGTGAACCCACAAGAGGCCCTGGGAGCAAGAAGAGCCAAGCCCAGGACCCACCAAGATCCAGTGACAATAGGATATCATTTTTATTTGTTTTGTTTTTCGAGACAGGGTTTCTCTGTGTGTAGCTCTGGGTGTCCTGGAACTCCATCTGTAGTCTAGGCTGGCCTTGAACTCACAGAGATCCATCTGCCTCTGCCTCCTGAGTGCTGGGATTAAAGGCGTGCACCACCACTGCCTGGCAACAATAAGATATCTTTATATCTTTTCCAAGGGAGTGGTCAAGGGCTCTGATGTGGATGTGGTAAATTCTTTTTTTTTTTTTTTTTTGGTTTTTTTCGAGACAGGGTTTCTCTGTGGCTTTGGAGCCTATCCTGGCACTCGCTCTGGAGACCAGGCTGGCCTCCAACTCACAGAGATCCACCTGCCTCTGCCTCCCAATTGCTGGGATTAAAGGTGTGCGCCACCAACGCCCAGCAAGATGTGGTAAATTCTAACAGTCACTTCTCATTTAGAATGGATCCCAGGGTCACCTGGATAACCTGAGACCTGCCCAATCTAGCTAATTTTGCTTGGACAAGGTCAGTTACAGTCTCCCACTCATATGTAGAAATGGGGCCTGGCCTTATTTAGCCATGTGTCTAGGCAAGAGAAGCAAGTCTGTCCTGAGTGTCCATCCCTCCCTATCTCTGGTTTTCCTTCTGCCTAAGGTCTAACCATGGCTGACCACCCAGTGAGAATCCCCTGCCGTGGCTTTAGGGAGAGCTCAGTAGCCAGACAGAAGCAGCACTGTGTCCTTGCTGTTGTTCCTTGCCCAGACCCTAAGCAGAGCTGGGGATCTGCAGGAGGGGACAGGCTTAGGACCTGACAGACTGTAGGACTTTCTCATTTAACCCACACTGGACTGTTGGACCCACCATACAAAGCTGACTTGCCCAAAGTGACACAGAAGGAAAAGCTGCAGAGCCTGAGCTTGCAGCTGCCCATCCCCTGCCCATGAGCTTGCATGTGAGGCTAGGTCTCAACTCTTTTCCCCTGTGTACCCCTCTTGGTGAAATTGAGATAGCAAGAAAGATAGGAGAGGCTTTTCCATGCTGTTCAGGCCTGAATTCCAGAACCTAGTGGAGACTGAGCCATGAAAAGGGAGGGCACTGCTCGCCTGTCAGGGTCACACAAGGACCCTCTGTGGGCGACATCTTAGAGGGGTTCTTTGTGCCTCCCAATGGCCAATTGTGTATTTTGTCATAGAGCAGAGAGAAACTGCACTACGGGTACAGAATAATGGCTTGACTGTTCCCAGCTCCTACCCGCCCTGCAGTCCCAATCTCCCCATCCCAGGGACTGGGAGAGGGACCAGAGTGACAGCTATACCCAAGGGTCCCAGGAGTCCAGTGTCCTTCCCCTCCAGGACAGTAGCCCCACAAGGGTCCCCAGAGGGTGCAGAGTGAGCTCTATCTGGAAGGCAGCCAGCCTGCCAAGCTTGAGAAGTACCTGAACATTCTACCCTGCATGGTAGCACCAACTGACAGCTGGGCTCCAGCCTCAACTGGCAGCTCTGGTACCAGCTGGAACTTGTGACCTGCCCATCCCCAGACAGGGACAGGCCTGGGCGGGGGCCTAGGCAAGGTAAATGCAGGACATTTGGGTGGCAGCATTAGGTCCTGGGCTGTCTGCTAACCTCTTGCCTACCAGATGTTTACATCCTCACACAGAATGTGTGTTGCCTCAAAGCAAAATGTTCCTCCAGGAGGAAACTGGGGCAGAAGGAGCTGTTCTAGGCTTTTCCAGACCACCACCGCTTCATAGAGCAGCAAACCCTCAGACACCACAGAGTCTATAGCTATGAACTCATGAGCTCTGACCCACAGGGCTGCAGGGGGGCCTTGGGTGCCCTCTCCAGCAGTGTCCCTGGGATAAGCCATTCATGACTGTGACAGCAGGAGTGGGGGCAGGGAGACAAGGGGGAAAGATGGCGTTTATGATGGACACTCTTGTTGACTAGAATGGACCTAGCCACTCAGTTCTAAGCCTATTAAGAACAACTCCAGGCACCTCAGGAAAGACACACCCCTCACCTGTAAGTAGCACAGAAAGCCTAGAGGCACACAGTCTTGGGGTGCTTAACAGAGACTTCCAGACAGACTCCATCTCTGGGGTTAGTTGGCTTCCTGCACCTCCTGAACCTCAGCATCTTTAGCATTATAGTGAGGATTGATCCTTACCAGCCCTCCTCCAGCCCCTGGATCTGAAGTATCCAAGGCAAAAAAAAGCTAAGAGTCCAGCCAATCTGACCTTGGACCTGAGCTAAAGGACTGCATCATTCCCGCCACCTAGTGGCAGGTCTGTGTTTCTTACCTTGAACAGCCATTGGAGCAGAGGTCGCGGGTAATCAGAGGCATGCAGGTAGAGGTTGCTCAGGAGGCCCTTGTGTAGAAAGGAGAGCTGCTGGGGCAGCGGGGACCTGTGGGGTCAGGACAGTCAGGTTAGGGTAGCTCCAGATGGCAGCACAGCAGCCTTCCTTAGCAGGGCCCCTTGGCAAGCTGGTCTCAGTGACACTGCTGGACTCACCTTTGCTTCACCAGGATGCCATGAAGCACACAGGATCATTAAGGACAAATGCACTTTTAGAATTCTTGGCATGAGATACCATGGGAAGGATAAAAAGAAACTACTCATGATATCATCAGACTGTTTGCTGTCTCCAGTGCTTCCCACAGACACACTTCATGGTGTTTTAAATCCACAGCTGACTAATATTTGCCCTTGTTGTTTGACAGAGTGGGAAACCAAGGTAAGGATCCTGGCCAGGTAAGGGGAGAAACCAGGGGTCAGCCATCCTTGCCTGAGGCTCCTTATGGGGCTCCAGCTGCAAGGGGCATACAGAATTACCTGTGGGCACCTGCATCTGTGGGTCTAGTTACACAGTGTTTCCGCCTCATCTGTGTTTTTTCTGACACAGAGGGGATACCTGAGAGGATGGGAAAATAACAGAAAGGGGCCCAGGACTAGGGGCTTTTGGGAAGGAAATACCCAGTAAGGGATCCATGAAGCCTTCTTCAGACTGTGTGGGTTGTACCTGTCCTGGGAGTGCGTGTGTGTGTTCATGTCAGTAACATGGTTTTAACCAGAGCCTGTGTGTGTGGTCCTGCATCCTGTCAGAACCAGGCTGCTGGCAGGGAGATAAGTTCTGGCAGGTCACCCTGACCTGTAGGACCCGGGTCTTCGGAAAACAAAACAGGGTAGCTAGTTGTATGGTATATTGTGTGCAGCTGTAGGACTTTGGAAGAAACTTTAGAAGGCTTGGTTGGACTTAGTCACCTTTGCAGTTCCTGGTCACTTGAAACTGGGAGTGAGGAAGGGTATTCCACCCTCTATGCATTTTTGTGCTTATTCTTTAGAGAAAAGCCCAAAGATGGTCAACTTGGATTCCAGGAAATGAAGCCATGAAGTGAATATTCAGATAACATTGTGTGTCCCAATCCTTTTCGGCCAGCCCTCTCTGTTCTACTACTTTTTTGAAAAGGACATCATACTGCCATCTGCCAGGAACAGAATGCTCCAAAACCAAGATTTTCCCTTGAGCCAAGCTGCTGTCACTCTGAGCCTGTCCAGGCCATTTACAAATTATATATCTTTACAGTTGTATAAATTTGGAAGAGAAAGAGACATTGTTCCCATGGTCACGATGGGTTAACTGTTCTGAAACACCTTCCTGTGTGTGTACAGGTCCTACCAGTTCTGTCTCAGGTGCCTGTCACAAGGATGCTTTTTTTGATGCAGGCAAAGGGACAGCACCCCCAGCAACGGAAGTTGGAGTGCTTTGCCCATTGGCAGGACCTGCTAAGAGGCTGTGTCAAGGCCACTGGAAAGAAGGGGATTCTGGGAGACACTGGCTCTGGCATTCTTCCTGGGGTGGGGCACCCTGCCAGTTGCTCAGTGGGGGAACCAACTGCACAAGCCCCTGCTAGCCTAGAGCAACACATTTTCAACTGCTTCTCTGAGGGAGTGTCACAGTGACTTCCTTCTGCTCCTCTGGCTTCCCAGTGTATTTCCTGCTGGAGAAACGAGAGCTGCCTGATTTCATCCCTGTCAAGGTTGATTTTATCCATAAGGCAAGGAGCAAGGGAGCCAGAGGAGGCCTTACCCCCATAGTGCACTGTAGCAAACAGCTTTCTAGGCATTCTAGGTCTCCAGCTAATGAGATGCCAGGAGTGACATGAGACTGGGGAATGAGCCAAGTATAGTTCACTGGATGTGAGGGGAGCTGCTGGTCACAATGACACAAGGCAACCTAGTGCCGACACTGGCTGTCTGACCCTCAAGAGGAAGAACACGCCCCATAACATCCCTGCTCAGGGAGGCCTGGAACAAAAAGGAAGAAAGAAATGCCATGGAAACTCAAACACCTTGGGTGACACAGTCAGTTATCAGACTCATAAAATCCAGTGTCCAATCACCAAGAATGATGACATTGGGCCAGAGAGGTGCTTGCTGCCTGATGGCCCGATTCTGATCCCTGGGACCCATATGGTAGATGGAAAGAACTGACTGCTGAAAGCTGTTTACACACACACACACACACACACACACACACACACACACACACACACACACACACCACGCACGCACGCACGCGCACACACACACACACACAGACACACACCACGCGTGCACGCACGCACAATAAAAATTTCAACAACATTAACAAAAACCCAAAATAAGAAAGAACACTGATGCTGGGTCCAAGTTCATGCCTTTGCCAACACTGAGGTCAGAAGTTAGCTTGAGAATGTCAGAGGACTCTGGAGAAGGGAGGAGCAGCAGATGCCACACAGTCCAAGCTGAGCATGAAGCACTCAGCTGTCATCTCCAGGATGCCAGTAAAGAAAAGGTCTCATGGAAGGCCCTTAGCTATGTCTGGAAATGAGAGGGACAGGGCACAGCCACACTGTGCACACTGCTAATCCTCAGCCATCACAGCTATGACTGAGGGCAGATATCTATTTCTTCACTGCCGGCTGTAACAGAAGGGAGGCAGGCAGGAAGTCGGCCAAAAAAGGAGAAAGACAGCCAGCAGACAGCAAGGGGGGACCAGCTTGGTTCACATGGTGGGCTTCTGAACAACGCTGCAGCCTCCTTGGAAAGTCTGACCCTGATACTGTCCAGGGTAGAGCCTTCCAGCTTCTGCTGCAAGTCCACTTTATGGGCAGCAGTCCCAATGGGAAGAGTCTCTAAATGCCTCGCGAATCCCAGGGACAGCAGAAGGATAAACACCACAGGGAACTATTTATACAGTATCGCTTTCTGGGCCCTTGCCAAGTTTTCAGATGCAAAGTCTCAATAAAACGCCCAAACAGAGTAGGATGAATAACGGTAGAAATGTCTGCCTGTGCCCGGCTTTTCTTCTTTGTTTAAAGAGAAGAGAGTGAATACCACCCTGTCAGAAGCCTAGGGATGCAGGCAAAGTGGCCCAGCTTTGCTGCTTCCCCTTCATTCTGGGGGTACCTGCGGCCAGCAGGATGGTCCACATTCCATGGCTAGCTCTAACCTGGCACCCTCTTCCAGGAAAGATGCACACAGTAAAAGAGGAGCTTGAGCTGTGGGGGCCGGGTTAATGTGGGCACTACATGCCACGTAAGCTGAGGAAGTTCCCACCTATCCATCTCAAGCTTCTTCCCAATGCTGCAACATTCACAGAGGAATAGCTCAGCTCAGGCTGCACCTAGGCTTCCTGACAGCTTGTGTGCCCTCACACCGAGAAGACGCACGCACGCGCGCGAATACTGCAGGGGCTGAGGAAGGCAGCTTCTACCTTCCTGGGAGTAGGCTTCTGCCCTATGCAACATGTGGGCCTCCATCTAGTCCAAAGCCCTTCCAGTCCCCTATTTGGGAAGATCATATTTCCTTTCAACTGCTATCAATGAAGGAGGAAACAAGGTTTGGCTTCTGGGACCCTGGGAACCAATGCATGTCATTAAGGCATGTAACTTTGGTTCCAGGGAACTCATCTGAGGTCACCTGTCAGTCAGCCTGGTGACAGACAATGGAGGGTGCTTGGGGAGGCTCTAGTCTCATGGTGGCCCCTGGGCCAGCATTCCTGTGTAAGAACCTGCATGAGGACCTCCAGACTTGGAGGCTGAGCCTGTGCCCTTGCCCTGCCACTACAGACAGATGACATGCTTGATCTACGAGGACATTTCCTACTTGGCTCAGAGGAAAATGTTCTCCCTTCATGGAAGGTACAGAGGTGACTCTACTCAAGAGGTGATTATTAAAATGACAGCACCCACTTCTCGTCCTCTAAGGACTGCCATGATACCTGCCAACTGCAAAATGTTTGAAAAATGTACGAGTGTGACTTGAAAAATTACTTGTTGGCTCACAAAGCATTAACTTGAAATTGTGTGCACGGATGTGCTCCTGCACATGCAGGTGTGTGTGTGTGTGTGTGTGATGTGTGAGTACAGACACATGGAGACCACAGTTCACAGGTGGTGGTCAGAGGACAACTCTTGGGGATTTGTTCTCTCTTTCTCCTTGCACTGTGGGTTTGAGGGATCAAACTCAGGTCACCAGGCTTAGCAGCAAGTGCCCTTCCTGCTGAGCCACTCCAGTGGCCCAGTATTGACTCTTTGTAGGGAGAAGCCTTGTAATCTTGTACTTTCTTCTAAGGTCATGTTTCTGACCAATACCATAGGATCATGATGGGATGGCTATTGCTCCCACTCTTATGTCTAGACTGAAGACTTGGGTATAAGCAAGAAACAAAAGATGGTCCAAGGAAGTGACCCTTACCCCAGTGCCCAGCCTCCTTTACACATAATGTCACATTGCTATGTCACATAAGGGCATTCCTCCAAAAAGCAGATTCAATGTCACCCATCTGAGGCATTGCCAGCATCATGTCCATTGCTCATTAGCATATAGGAGGGAGGAGGGTCTGAATTCTTCCTCTAGGGAAGCTGGGCAGCCACCTGGCTCCCTTTTGGCAGGGCAGCTCTAATCCCAGATCATTGCTCCATAGGCCATCTCATCTGCCAAACACTTCCTGTCACCAGCCAGCCTGTTAGAGGCAGAACCTGCTCGTTGGTACCACTCCCCACACTGTCCCTCCCCTACTCTGGTGCTAAGACAGCCTTCCTTTCTCTGCCACCCAGCCATGCCTGCCCACACCCAGTCAGCTGCTTTCCTTGCTCCTCTGTCTGTCTTCTTCTTCCATCTCCCTTTTATCACTTTTTTATTTGCCCCCCCCCCTTTTTTTTGTTTTTTTTGAGACAGGGTTTCTCTGAAGGTTTGGAGACTGTCCTGGAACTCTCTTTGTAGACCAGGCTGGCCTCCAACTCACAGAGATCCGCCTGTCTCTGCCTCCCAAGTGCTGGGATTAAAGGTGTGTGCCACCAATGCCTGGCTATTTGGCCCCCTTTTACTACTGCAAGGTTAGTCACACGCACACCTCATAATTTTATGATACCTTCGAGGCTTCTAGACATTGATGCACTATTTGCAATGGCGAAAAGGTAAAAGAATGTGTATTTCTGCACCGGGCATTGGTGGTGCTCGCCTTTAATTCCAGCACTCTGGAAGCAGAGGCAGGCAGATCTCTGTGAGTTCGAGGCCAGCCTGGTCTCCAGAGCGAGTGCCAGGATAGGCTCTAAAGCTACACAGAAAAACAAACAAACAAAACAAAACAAAACAAAAAAAAAGAAAAGAAAAGAAAGAATGTGTATTTCCAAAAAACAAGGAAAATGTGTACGTTGGGGCATTGAAACAACATATAGTTACTTACGACAGCATCACACCGTAAAACTGTAATTCCTGGACTTTATTCTGATACCAATAAGAATAATCTATAAACATTTATGGGCCTGCAAGATGGCTGAGATGAAAAAAGTACTTATTGCCTGTCGACCCGACCCAAGTTCAATTCCTAGGACCCATGTGGAAGGCAAGAACTGATTCTTAAAAGTTGTCCTCTGACCTCACACACATACATAAAGACAATCAAACTCTGAACACTGATTGATATGGGAAAGAAGTTACTATTTTTAAGGGCAATAGATTCTAAAAATAAAAAATGCTATGTTTCCAGGCAGGAACAGAGAGAAAAGACTGTCTGATCCTGCTGAAATTGAGCAATGGGTATGTGGAGACAGGTTAACTGCTCATTCAACTCAGATAAGCCTGAAAACTTCCAGGATAGAAACCTTTAGGGGGCGCTGGAGAGATGGCTCAGTGGTTAAGAGCACTTGCTGTTCTTGCAGAGAACCTGAGTTTGATTCCCAGCACTCACATGGTGGCTCACAACCATCCATAACTCCAGTTCTAGGAGATCCAGTGTTCTCTTCTGACTTCCCAAGGCACCAGGCAAGTATACACATACTGCAGACATATATTTTTATGTGTAAGTATGTAGTAAGCATAAATACACACACAAACACTAAAAGAAACATCCAGATCAAGCTCATGTGTGGTTGAAGTAGGTGGGTCATGGAGGCCCCTTCTTTGTCTGTCTGGACTCCACTGCAGTCACCAGCCCATAGGTGTTATCCGGCTAACGGCAACTGCTCTGAATTCTCTTTATCTTTCTCTTATATTTTTGGACATGAGCTCACAACTGCCAAGTGTTGGGCATGATTGTGGTGAACCGTTTTTGAAATCCCCTTACAGAACAATTCATCAGTGACTGTGTGATAATGAGCATGAATTTACTCCCCAGAAGAGGAGGAGCAAGGCAGCTGTCCCTATTGTTATCAAGCATGCTTCTGGCTGGAGACAAACTTTGCAGTATTAATGGGACACAGACTGAAGACAGTATCCCTGGCAAATATACTAGTCCCTCACTGTCTGTGGGGGATATGATCCATTGATTCCCAGCGGATGACCAAAATGGTGACTGGTACTAACCGCAACACAATACAGTAATCTGTGTCTGTGTGTGGGAATGTGCACCCCTAAGTATGTGCACAGACACCTGTGGAGTCCAGAAGGGAGTGTCATATCCACTGGGAATGGAGCTACAAATGGTTGTGAGCTGCCCTATATGCGTGCAGTGTGCACTCTTAACCCTTCAATCTTAGCAGTCCCAGTATATCATATTTTTCTTTCCAGAAGCCAAGAACTTTTACCTTTTCACTTAGAGGAAGCATCATGGCTTCTTGTTGGTCTGTCTAAATCCCTACTGGCATTGCACTTGTACTCTGCAGTCACTAAGCAGAGCATACTTTGAGGGTCAATGTGATAATGGAGCTGGCTACTCGGGTGACTAATGTGTGGGGCGTATGCCCAGTGAGGACCACCAAACGAAGGACCAAACGAAGCAAGGGCTCATACTCCACACTGATGGAGTGGGACGGCACAAAATTTCAACATTCTAATCTAAAACCTATAAATTATTTCTGGATTTGCCTATTTAATATATCCAGACCACAATTTGCCACAGGTGACTGAAATTGCATGAGATATAACTACAGAAATGGGGCCCTGCTATAGGTGAGAGTGACTTGGCCCTCTGCTAACTGAGATAAGATCCCCAGGCCATTCATGATGAGTCTGGCGCAAGTTGTTCTATAAAACTGAGGTGTTGGGGGGCTGGAGAGATGGCTCAGAGGTTAAGAGCACTGGCTGCTCCTCCAAGGACCCGAGTTCAATTCCAAGCAACCACAGGGTGGCTCATAACCATCTATAATGAGATCTGGTGCCTTCTTCTGGTGTGCAAGCATGCATGCAGATTACTGTATACATAATAAATAAATAAAATCTTAAAAAAAACAAAACTGGGGTGTTGGGGGAGGAAAAGGCAGTACAAACACGTAAATGCATGGCCTGGTATTTACTATAATGTAGACTTTTAAGGAAGTTTATACATCTAGGGACTAGAGAGAGGTCTCAGTGGTTAAGAGCACATTCCAGAGGACCCAAGTTTAGTTCCAAGCACCTACAACTGCCGGTCCCAGAGAACCCACTACCCTCTTCTGGCTTCCTCAGGCATTGTACACATATAACATATATTCATACACACACATTAAAATAAAAATGTATTTTTAAATTTAAAATAAGAGTTTATAGCTGGGCAGTGGGAGTTATAGCATTTGGGAGGCAGAAGCAGGCAGATCTCTGTGAATTCAAGGCTAGTCTAGTCTACAGGAGTGAGTTACAGGACAGCCAAAGCTACACAAAGAAACCCTGTCTCAATATATATAAATTAGTAAATTTTCTAAGTAGACATGCATGACTGCCTTACTGTGGCTGATAATCTTGCTTACTAACTTGACAAACCTGTAAAAAGGGACATTCAATTGAAGCACTGTCTCCCTCAGATTAGCTGTGGTCATGTCTGTGGGGCATTTTCTTGATTGCTAACTGATGAAAGAGGGCTCAGGCCACTGTGGGCAGTACCATTCCTAGGCACAAAAGCCTATGAGAAAGGTAGCTGAATGTGAATGAGCCTGGGAGCCAGTAAGGAGCATTCCTCCATGGCCTTGCTTTAGTTTCTGCTTGAGCTTCTGCCCTGACTTCCCTTCCCGATGGCCAGTATGTTTGGTTACAGTTACAGAAATTACCTCTAGTCATAAAAGGTTACATCTTCATGTTGCTCAAAACATTGCTTTGGATTTTCCTATCTGAGGTGGTCCTTGACCCTGAACAGACTGCACTGTTCCCCCACACTCTCCCTACTTCTGTCTCAGAGTTTCCCTTGCTGTGATGAAACACCATGACCATAAACAACTTGGGAAGGAAAGGGTTTACTCTATCTTGTATTTCCAGGTAACAGTCCACCACTGAGGGAAGTTAGAGCAGGAATTCAAACAGAACAAAAACTTGGAGGTAGGAGCTGATGCAGAAGCCATGGAGGAATGCTTACTGGCTTGCTCCCCATGGCTTGCTTAGCTGGCTTTTGTATAGCCCTGAGGATCACCTGCCCAGGGGTGGTACCACCCACAGTAGGCTAGGTCCTCCTGAGTCAAATATCAATCAAGAAAATGTATCACAGACTTGCCCCCGGGCCAATCTGGCAGTATTTTGGGGGCGGGCAGGATTTACTCAACTGAAGTTCCCAAATGATTCTACCTTGTGTTAAAACTGACATAAAAACAGCATGCTTACCTGAGGAACAGCTCTTCCAGTTGACTGTGTGGCTTTAGACTGGAGGAGTCCAGAATGCAAGGCAAGGGTTGACGTCTAGGCAAAAATACAGTTTCACCTGGATGCACTGGCGAAATGACCTGCAGGGATATGGAGAACTTCTCCACCAGCATCCTGGCAAGGCAAGGGGCAGGACAGAAGTTAGGGGTGTACCTGGTTCTGTAGCAACCTATAGAGTGCTAAGAGGGGAACGAGAAGAGGGGCTGTGCATAGCCAGTGTCAGGGTGGTGTCCAGCAAGAGGTGAGGAGGTACCAACTGATGGGGCCCCATGAGTGTGGGTCTCCATGCTAGCTGGGCCAGTGACCCTTGAGCTCCAGGAGTTAGTGAGGACTACCACCCAAGAATCCTGCTGAAATGTAGATCCCGACCAGCTGCACTGCCTGTTAGCCTGTTAGGAGATCTTCCCTGGGCACACAGACAGGGAAGGAACAAGGCTAAGAAGGGACTCTGCAATTCTATCATGATCCATTGAAACGAGATGGGGAAAGGAAAATGGGTAAGGTCAGTCTTGCAAGCCAACTGAGTCTCTATACAATGAACTGGTACAGATAGTCAGTGACAGCACACTGACTTGATGGGAGAAGCATCAAGCTGAAGACTAGAGCGAGGAGTGTATGTGTGTGTGTGTGTGTGTGTGTGAGAGAGAGAGAGAGAGAGAGAGAGAGAGAGAGAGAGAGAGAGAGAGATCTTCACAGACTCCGATTCTAAGTGGCTGCCTCTAACTGCAGCTAGTATTGAATCCTATAACATAATGCCTTTTTCACAACCAAATGCTTGTCACACGCCATGACTGTAGCTTATGCAGTTTGAAGTGCCACAGGAAAACTCGCACCAATTTCCTTTTCCTTTTCCACAGCTTTGCAGATGGAAGATCTGTTCTTCTGTAATTTTGGCAAACCATAGCAGACAATTTCCCCCTTTCTTTAAATTGGGAATGTTCACCTTTTTTCTTAGATGAAGTGCTTTGCAGCCTTTTGCTAAAACATCTGAATTTCCTGTATCACTGCTCTGTGCTTTGGGACTGCCACTAAATAAAGCAGGGGTTACCTGAACTCAAGCATTGATCCTGTGGCTGCTAGTCTGTTCAGCCAGCTTCCAAGTGAGTAATGGGTAAGTAGCATATTCAGTGTGGATGCAAAGGGCAAAGGGATGCATCTGTCCTGGGCAAGACAGAGCAACACCATGGGATTTAGTCACACTACTAAGCACGGTGTGCAGTTTAAAGCTTACGCACTATTTGTTTTGGAGATTTTCCATTTAATATTTTCAGACAGCAGTTGACTATGGTTACTAAAAGAACAATAGATGAAACCAGATAAGGGGTAACTTCTCTACACATATGCAGAACATAACATGCCTAGACATAAGAGCGTCCCCACATGATTGACACTCCCAGCTATGACCCTTTTGGACAGACTTAGGTAGGAAGGAGAGGAGGAGTAGACATTTCCTGTTCGCTTTATAAAGCCATGTTCCTCTTGGTGTTCTAGTAATGCAGCATACACTAAAAAACAATAAAGAAAACAAGCTACAGATACCATATTCCCTTCTCTAACTGGAAGGCGGCCATGGGTTCCAACCCAGATGTGCTTGCTGTCTGAGACATAGAAATCCAGAGGAGGAGAAAGTTAGGGGTCTATCAGAATCTGGGACATGAGTGGCTGGCCTTGGTGATGGGGCCACATACCCTGCCACCTGATAGCCAGCCATGTGACTCTGATTCACTTTCTGGTCAACTGATCCAAGGGAAGACTGACGGCATCACAGGGCTGTCCTGAGGACAAATGGCCCAATAAATGGGATAGATGGTGGAAACACAGATGATTCAGGCTCTGTAGGCTTTCATAAAGAGTCCTGTAACTACCATACAAATAGTAAAATAACATTGTTTGGTCATGTCTTTGCCATTAGAATGTTTTATCTATCATAGCTTTTTTTGTTACTTTTGTAGCTGGGAAAAATGTGCAAGTTATTTAAAAATCAGCAATAAGTAGGCTCATCTATAAGGGGGTCCTAGGCCTTTCCCCCAAGCCATCATTCAAAGGGACTTTTGTAATGTGAACTGTAATGTATGTGTATCATTAGAGATTCCAAGACACTGTCACACATCTAATTAGGGATTTCCTGTGCAGCCTAGAGTGGAGAATAAAGGGCCATGTTGTGGTTTAAATATCTGCCTCTCCCTTCCCCTGCCCTCCCCCATCTCAGTATACACATAAGGTCTTTTAACTTTAAGAAGGAGATAATTTAAGATGTCATCCTGCCAAGATTCAAGCCAATTCTTAGTGTATGAGTAGACACTTTGCTGGAGATGATCAGGGCCCTTTACCACAGACAGTTGTGGCGCTCACATGACGTCTTGTCTGGCAGATGGTGCCTAGCCCCCACCCTTGGCCTTATCCCTTCCAACCCATATTGCCGCGCTGGCCCTCACCACTTCCTCTGGCCCCATTCAGAGATGGAACAGGTTGGCAGTTTTTTACACCAGTGAGTCATTTTTTAATTTTAATGCATAAGGTTGAACCATCCGCCACAATGATCCTACATCAAAACCACCACCTCAAAGAGGCTGTTGTCAAAGAGGCTTTCTCAGAGCTCCACTGGAGAATATCATGTGCCCAGAAAATGAGCTATGCTCTCAAAGCCACAAACACCTTCTGTTGTGAGCAGCTACACATAGCTCCTTTCTGTGTGGAATTTCCTGACCTTCAGGCAGTGACTTCCACAATCCTGTGTGTGCTCAGGAGAAAGGTCAAAAGGAGTAAAATTATTCTTACTACTGAGATTTTTTTTCTCTTTTTATTATTGTTATTATTATTAATTCAAGTTAGGGAACAGGCTTGTTTCACATGTAAGTCCCCTCTCCCTCTCTCTCCCCTCCCCCCATTCCTTCTCCCCCACCTCCAACCTACCCCCCACCCCATCCACCCACCACTCCCCAGGCAGGGTAGGGCCCCCAACCGGGGCTCCACCAAGTCCACCAAATCTTCCTGTGCTGGGCCTCGGCCCCTCCCCATGTGTCCAGAGACAGAGCCATCCCTTCAAGTGGGATGGGCTCTCAAAGTCCCCCCCACACACCAGGGCAAAACGCCAGTCCACCTCCGGAGGCTCCCAGGAGTGCAGGGGCCTCCCTTACTACTGAGATTTCAAAAGCTATTTTTTTTTTTTTTAAATTTTGGGCCAGCAAGATGACTCAGTGGTTAAAGGCACTTCTTATCAGACCGGAAAACTTGAGTTCAGTCCCTGACACCCATATGGTGGAAGGAGAGAACCGACTCCTATAAATGTCCTACACATGAGGAGGAACATAGACAATTCACCCCAAATAAACAAATGTAATAAAAATTTTAAAATCTTTATATGCATGTATATATGTATGATGTGTCTGTGTACCTGTGTATTCATTTGGAGGTTAGAGGACAACCTTGGGTATTGCTTTTTTTTTTTTTTTAAAGATTTTATTTTTATTTATTATGTATACAACATTCTGCTTCCATGTATCTATGCACACCAGCAGAGGGCACCAGATCTCATAACGGATGGTTGTGAGCCACCATGTGGTTGCTGGGAATTGAACTCAGGACCTCTGGAAGAACAGTCAGTGCTCTTAACCTCTGAGTCATCTCTCCAGCCTGAGTATTGGTTTTTGGGATGAAGTCAGTCTCTCTCTTTCTCTCTTGAGACAGAGTCTCATTATGTAGCTTGGTTGGCCTGGAACTTGCTATTTAGACCAAGCTGGCCTGGAATTTACAGAGATCTGCTTGCCTCTGCTTCCCAAAGCTAAGCACTACTCTGTTTTTGTTTTTTCCCTTTTCCTTGTGTGTGTGTGTGTGTGTGTGTGTGTGTGTGTGTGTGTGTGTGTGTGTGTGTGTGTCTGTCTGTCTGTCTGTCTGTCTGTCTGTCTCCCTGGCACTGTGCAATCCAGGACAGCTGGCCATCCAGTTCCATCTTGCTTTAAGATTCCTAGAATCACAGAAGCAATGCTATGCCCAGCTTTCCATGGCTTCTGGGAATTTGAACTCAGGTCCCCATGCTTATCTAGCAAGTGCTTTGCCCACTAAGCTATCATTTCAGCTCGATACAGAGACTTTACAGAAACTGTAAGAGGCTTCATTCCAAGGCTATGTGTCCAGGGAGTTGAGGGCCCTCAAACCAACTTCACAGCCTGTGTCTGGTCCCAGTGACTCCACCATAGCTTTCCTCACGCTGATTCAGCTCAGTCTCCTGTTCCACTGCTTGCCTCCGCAGGGGCCTCCTAGGACATCAGGCAGGACCTGTACCTGCCCTGCAGGAATCTGTCTGGAGCCTGACAACTTCCTAGCAACCCTGGGTCCCCAGGCAGCATGCAAAAGAAGCTTGTTGTGCCCATCTGGTGGCTGTCCCAGTCATGACATGTTCCCAGATTTTCACAGTGAAGAGGAAACAGAGGAAAAACTTGAACAAAACCTGCAGTTTCACTGGCTTTTAGTCATTCGCTGCTCCCTCCAGTCTCAGAGGCAGTAGCTACAGTCAGACAGCAATGGTTCTTTAGGTTGCTTTAGGGCCCTGGAGCTGATTTTGACCTGTGATCAGATGGAATCACCACCTGTCCACTGGGGGCTGCTTACATGTTCAAGGGATGACCTCTTGACACTGGAAATGAAAAGCTTCACCCTCTGAGCTCACTGGTACAGCCATTTTCTAAATATGTATTGTATGTATGACTGTACATGTGCAGGCCATCAAGCCCTTCACTTTTCTCTGCCTTCAGCCATCTTTCCCCATGTCTGCATCTTTACCCCATTACTATCCATAAGCTCTGTCCTAAAGAGTGGCAGATTTACATTAGTTTTTCTTCTTTTGAGTCAGATTCTCATGTAATCCAGTCTGACCCTGATCTATTTTGTAG
Source organism: Cricetulus griseus (assembly GCF_003668045.3). Classification (NCBI taxonomy): domain Eukaryota; kingdom Metazoa; phylum Chordata; class Mammalia; order Rodentia; family Cricetidae; genus Cricetulus; species Cricetulus griseus. The sequence goes on along the minus strand of NW_023276807.1, from coordinate 11,544,722 downwards.
CATAGGATGACCCTGAACTCCTGACCCTTCTTGTCTCTACCTCCTAAGTACTGGGCTTACAAGTATATCCTACCTTGCCCTGCTTAGCGAGATTGTTGGTTAAGGGCTCAGGGCTCCTTCCTCAATTTGGCTACCTAATGAATAAACTCTCTTTTGCAAAGCTTTTTCTCCAGTGATTGGCACACTTCATGGAGAGGGGGAGACTATTCGTGTTCATCTTAACAAAGACTGATACCAGTCAGGAGGCAGGACCCCCTAAAGCAGAGACTGCCAGCCAGTCCCTGCTGGGGCCATTTTCCCTAGATTAACTGCTGGGACTGCATGTGATATATGATACAAATGTCTCATGTTTTCCATGGTCTCTGGATTGTGATTCCCTCCTTCAGGTGAACTGAGGAAACTAAAACTCCCCTTCCCAAAGGGGACCCCCAAAGTCACAGAGACTCCCCAAATCTGCAGAATCTTCCTCTGCTCTACCTTACTTGACAGTTTTAAGACATTCTTCATCCCCTCATCATAGAGGAGTCCTTCCTCAAGCCCTGGAGGAGGAATGCAGCAGAGAGAGGCTGAGCTCCTGAGCAGGTGGGCAAGCTGGGGGCATTTGCCATGTAGCTATGCGTATGTAAGGAGATCTCCACAAAACCCAAAAGGGCAGATTTCAGAGTGTTTCCTGGGCAGGAGCATGCCCAGAGAGAATAGAGATGCTCTGTGCTCTTCTCCAATTCACCGGTGTCTCTTCACTGTCCCTAGTTATCTTTTATGACAAGCAGTGTAAGTGAGCTTCTGAGCCCTGTGAGCTACCCCAGCAAATTCACTGAAGCCAAGAAATAGACTGTCTGTCTGAACACCACTTTATACTGAGTCAGTCAGAAGAACAAGTGAAACAGTCTGGGCTTGTGGCAGGTGTCTGGAATGGGTTCAGGGCAGTCATAGGGATGGAGTTCCCCCACTATGGGATCTGATGGTCTCCAGATAGACAGTATATAAACTACATAGGATAGCACCTGGTGTCTGCTACCAAAACACTTGATCCTTGGGAGAGAGAAATTTCCCATCTTCTGTACTCAGAAGTCTTCTGTGATGTAGGGTGAGTTCAGGAAAAGAAGCCATTTTAATTTTTATCAACACATGCTCTTTGCCCTTGGGTCCCTTCTTCTGTTCCACCAGCCTGTCCTCAATACAGGATACCATTCAGATTGTATGCCAGATCAGTGGTGGCCAGCTACATACAACAAAACACTCCAAGACCCAGTGCCCACCTTTAGTTCCCCAACCTGTGTCCCTGCACTCACCCCACTGCTGTCCAACCCAAAAGCCCCAAGTCTGGCTCTCTCTGCCTTCAGATCTGTGTAACAGTCACCTTCTGAAAGGCCTTTCCTGAATCCTCAGCCAGTGACACCCCTCCCAGCATTCCTTGCATCTCCTTCCTGTATTATCCTCTCCCATCAGCCCTTTTACAAGACTTGTCTTGTTTATTGTTTGTCTCACTGAGCTGAGAGCCAGCAACATGAGAGCACAGAGCTTGGTACAAGTTTATACTAAACACTGACAAGGAGATGAATGAATGAATGAATGAACAGGCAGGCAAAGACATGGATGCCTGGTGTTGTACAGACTGAATGCCTGTGTCTCTCCAAATTGCCTACAGTGAATCCTAATTCCCAATGTGGCAGTGGTCTCATCTTTGGTTGGAACCTTCATGAAGGAGATCATTGTCATTGTATAAGAGAACCCAGGCTGGGACTATAGCTCCGTGGAAGAATGTCTGCCTGGTACACACAAAGTCCTAGGTCCAACTCCAGTACTGAAAGAAAAAAACTCCAAACACACTCAAAACATCTCAGAGAATTCAGAGAGGCCTCCAGCCCTATCTTCCATCTGAGGACACCAGAGCTCTCCCTAGAACTCCCTAGATAGGCTGGCACCTGATCTCTGACTCCCAGTCTCCAGAATCCACCGTGAAAAGCAGATTTCTAAGAGCTGGGCATGGTAGTGAACACCTTTAATCCCATCACTCATGTGGTCATAGTCTCCTCTCTAAAGGCTATTTTCAGTTAAGCCTGTGGTTTTCTGTAACTATTTCCCCATGAGATATGGTCCTCTGAACTTGGCTGATATCTGGCTGTTTTGTGATCTCTGTCCTAGAAGCGCAGAGGCAGGCAATTGGCTATTTCTTAATCAATGAATGACTGTGGCCATAAGAAGAGGAAGTGGCACAAACTGCTGGCTGAAACTTTGCCCACACCCGTAAGAGGCCCTGCTCCTACCTGTGCTCAGGTGTGAGCACTGCTTCTCTGTAGTCTTCATCACACTCAGAGGGTTCAAGGTTGGGATGTTCCTGCTGCAGAAGCTGCTTCCATTCCTGCTCCAGGGCTTGTTCTCTTTGGGGGAAATGAGAGCCTGAGCCAGCTGTCAGCACCGCCACCTGCTCCCCACCCATCTCCAGAGGCTACAGGGATTCCCCCCATCCCCAAGAACACAGCATGCCACATTCCTGGTGTCCTAAACCCTCGCTCTGATATTTACTTCCCGAGGGACAGAGTTCTGTTTGGTCTCCAGTGGGCAATGCTGAGAGAAGACAGCTTTGTCACACAAGGCTCAGTGTGTCTTTATTTGTGGATCTTGTTTTGACACTCACTCATTGTGTACCATCTCCAGATCTGGGCCTTCTCTTCTACTCCCAGGGCTCAGCCACATGAGGAGAAGAGGCTTGTTCCCTCTGGTCCTTGGCAGTCGCAGCTCACCACTTGACTCTCCAGCCTCAAGAGGCTGGAGCCTTCCCTCCCATCCCCACAGACCCTCAGTACGAAAAGTTCCATCTCCTGCCAAGGCCCTAAAAGCAGCACTTTACCTAATGATTTCTAGCTCACGTCACAGACTGTCTCCATCGTCCCAAAATATCTAGAACCTAGCAGCTTGGGACGTAAGACCCATCAGAAGCTTGGAGCTCTCCCCAGGCCCTCACGTTCTCGGCCCTGGTGCTTTCTCAACATCACACCCATTCTTCTAGGACAGTCTATGTGATCTTTCTTTAACACACAGAAAAACACTTCGGCCTTTTAAGATGATTCAGCGGGTGCCGGTGTTCAACCAGTTTACCACATCACTGCTTTATTTGCTTCCACATCTCTCGAACCTATCAGCACCCAGAGCTCCTGTCCTAGCTTTCCAGGAGCAGCATGGCCTGTCCTATCTGCCTGTACAAGACATCCCTCCCTCTCCAAGGTTCAAAGTCTGCTATTTGGGGCCCTTTCTTAGCAACTTGACGGTATGGAAAATACCAGATCCAAGATATTTCCAGGTGAGGAGTGTAGCACCCTACATCAGGTTATCTCAAGCAACAACCACAACCAAACAATAGTCTGAAATATTGAAAATCAAAGTAACTATGGGGGAAGGATGGGGATTGGCTCTGGAGTGGATAGAATGGGTAAAAGCAGAGAAAACAACTGTCCACCCCAAATGAGGGCTGTGGGTTCTGGGAAAAGCTCCTGTGAAGGGGGCATGGAGCTTCCTTCCAGCACGAGTTAAGAGTAGGAGTTCCACCTGTGCTCAGTGTACATGTACACGTGTCTGCATTTAGTCTATGTGCATACATGCACACAGGAAAGGGATGGAGAGGAAAGAATTAGGCCATGAGACTAATGAATAATCATCTGTTTACACCATCACACAGCAGGCCAGCTAACAGGCCCCACACATGAGCATCTGTTCCTGGCCATGGCACAGCGTGAGGGATCTACTGTGCACAGGAGGAGCCTATAGCTCCACTCCAAAGGGCCTTTCCACACAAGCCAACCTCCTCCTGGAGAAGTCACGCCAGACTAGTCTGACACCAGCCGCACACCTAAGGGTTGTCTACTTCTGACCAATATGACTTTTGCCTTCAGACACTACAGAGGAGAACAGCATTCAGAGCCGACTTCTCTATGAGCGAGTGGCTGTGCTGTGAGGCAGGAAGAAGGCGAGCATGATCAGATACAGCGAGAGGAAAAGCAGCCAAAGGCACTTTAGTACTGGGGCAGGACAGACTCGGGCTGCACCACAGCTGTCTTCTTTTCCATGTCCCTCTGATGGGACAGCCTTGTGGCATGAAGCAGGTAAGAGTGGAGGTTGGGGGGAACAGGGACCTGCTCCTGATATGCTGGAGACACCCGTTTTGGACCTGACTGTGAGCCTATGTTTTTTTCTAGTCAGAGCTCATGGGGCATGCCATACCTGCTGAGCAGACTGCTCCATCCCCACAGGGGGTTGCCTGAGCCCTCAGCCTGCATTTGTTTCACCAATGACCCCACTCCTATGACACCCTACTCACCTCTTCTCTTGCAGTAAGTAATCTAAGTTGTTGACATAGCACTCTGAGCCACCATAGGAAACCTGGAAAGACAGGACACAGGCATGGGAGGATTTGACATTAATGTATTCTGCTCACTTTTCTGAACAGATGATGATACTGTCACATGATTTTTTAAAAATTCCAAAGTCTGAAGGTTCTGTTCCGGTGCCCGCCCACAGGCAACCCCAGGGGAATATACTTGTGTGCTTTCAGATGTTGCTCTACAAGGACAAGCCAGCAGTAATTTCATCAGTCCCTGTGCCTCAGATGAAATATGCCATACACCTCACCCTGCACTCTGCTCTTTCCAATCAGAAATACACTCTGAGTGTCATTTCATAGCAATGCCAAAGGGACTCTGTAACTGTATGTGTGCATGTGCGCATGTGTATGCATTTGTGTGCGTATGTGCACATGTGTATGTGTGCATATATAATATATGTGTGTGCAGGTGTGTGCACAGATTTGCATATGTTTGTGTGTGCATGTATGCACATGTGTATATATGTGTGCATCTATCTGTCTGTTATATGCTCACTTAACATTTGTCAGCATGTTCTTATACATGACTAGAGAGTAATTCATTAGTTCCCCAGTGGCAGGCATTTAGGCTACTGACAATCTTGTGCTATTGCAAATAATTGAGACTCTATGCTTAGAATAAATTTCCTGAGCCCATGGGCCCTTAAGTGTCCCACACCCTGCTTCCCACAAGGACATCCCTGAAATCTCCATTTAGGAACTCTATTATTGTACTTCAGTTATAGTCTTTGTGTGCTATAAAGTCCAGATCCTGGCCCTGAGGTCCCTCCTTGCTGGGGGACCAAGCCCTAACATTGGACATGAAAAAGCCATGAGGGGCCCCTCCCCATACAGAAATGGCACTGAATCTAGTGCTCCTCTCTGCCACCACCACACACACCCACACCCGGCTTTTGTTATCAAGAGTTAGGAGTAGAAATATGGGGAGGAGAGGAGCCTGGCTTGAGGCCTACACTCTCATCCATGAGAGCCCTTGGGCTGGGGAAAGGGAGAAGGGGGCTGAGTGCACAAGGGAGTTGGGGCATGGCTGTGGAAGAGGTGGCCAGAGAGGGCTGGCTTGTGAGCAACTAAGAGGGGTAGCTAATGAGGGGAAGCCAAGGTGGCTACTGGCTTACTTACCTTTGGAGTCACAGCCTGCTGGCTCGGACCTGCCATGTTCCAGAACAGTTCTTCCAGTGAGGTGAGCCCCAATTTCTGGTCTGAATCTGGGGCCTCCTCCTCCCAGTCCTCATGCAGTCTCCTGCAGGCCTGAAGTACCTTCCTGTTCTTGTTCAGGAATTCTACAGGTGGTGGGCTCCAGTCAGTGGGGAAGGAGTCTCGGGGCATCTGCATCTTGGGCCTCTTCAATGATTTGGGAGTTCGAGCCACTGTGGGACTGCAGAGCTGTTGCACTGAGTGAAGAAGAGAGTGAGTGGTTCAAGAGGCTTCACTTCAGGTTAAGCAAAAGAATAGGCACAGCAGTGGCTGCTTGGACCCCTGTGGATTTGGAAGAATATTATGGGGTCCTATCCACCCCATCGGTGTCCCAGACATCAAGCCACATTGGGTAAGGAGAGGGACAACTTGGAATTGCTATGTATGGATTGCAAGGGTAATAATTCCTCCATCATGATTGCCTTTGGCCCTGCCCTCATCATGTGTCTATCCGTGCAGGTAATGTCTACCTCCTCCAAGGAAGGCTAGCAAAGTGTTCTGGGGCCTGGCCATCTGAAAACTGTGGGATGCTCTGCCCTAAACAGAATCAATTGACAAGTGAGGTGACCGGTCACCAGAAGAAACCTAAAGACTCTAAATCACTGTTTCCCAGAAGGAGGGGCCTGGCACCCAGGAGGAATTCCTTCTCCAGGCCTATCTCACGGAGTAGGTACTATGCCACAGCTGAGATGAAGGGGTCTACCTGACTTTTCATTTTAGCAACATAATGGACAAGGACTCTCTCTCTCTCTCTCTCTCTCTCTCTCTCTCTCTCTCTCTCTCTCTCTCTCTCTCTCTCTCTCTCTCTCTGTCTCTCTCTGCCATTCCTCTCAGGAGAAAAGCAGTATTCTGAGATGACATCGCACATCATCTAGTCTGACTCCAACTGTTTTCATTCTGTTTGTTACAAGGGGTGTGGCAGGGTAATCTGCTCTCTACCATGTCCCTGGAACCTGCCCAGACTTGGCACATAGTTAGGGGCCATACATTTTTGTTGAATGAAGGAGCAATTTAAAGGGATGCTGGGCCTGGTCAGGAAGGACCAGGCTCTGATGAGCAGGTTTGGCTGAAATGCAGTGAAGATGGAAGGTTAATAGCTAGTGAAAGCCTAGAACCCAGCCATCAAAGAAAGTGACAGTTTACTCTAAACCAACTAGGATCTGAACTCAACAACAGTGAAAACAATTCAAATAAATAGCCGTGTGGTGGTGGCACATGCCTTTAATCCCAGCACTCGGGAGGCAGAGGCAGGCGGATCTCTGTGAGTTCGAGACCAGCCTGGTCTACAAGAGCTAGTTCCAGGACAGCTCCAAAGCCACAGGGAAACCCTGTCTCGAAAAACCAAAAAAAAAAAAAAAAAAAAAAAAAAAAATCAAATAAATAGAACTGTGATATATTATTCACAACATTAAATCTTTTGGTAAGTAATCAAAAAATCTAAAAATGAACACAATGAATATTGACATGTGAGAAATGGATTACCACTTACACTTAAAATGCCTCATTTGGGGTCAGCAATGTGGCTCACCTGGTAAAGGCATTTGCCATGTAAATTTGGAGACCTGAGTTCAATTCCTGGGACCCAGTTAAAGGTGGAAGAAGAGAACCAACTCCACAAGATGTCTTCTTTGTCTGACTGCTGCACATGAATCATGTAAGTTCATGTACACACACACAAATAATCACATAAGTTCATGTGTACACACACACAAAAGAATCATATAAATTCATGTATACACACTCAAATAATAATAATAATACTTTTTAAAATGACTTACTTCTTTTGTTCATCCTTTTTTGTCTGTTTTGTTTTGGCTGTCCTGTAACTCACTATGTAGACCAGGCTGGCCTTGAGCTCACAGAGATCTGCCTCTCAAGTGCTGGGTTAAGGCATGCACCACTATACCTGGCTAAATGGCTTATTTTTTTAGGAACCAATCTGTCAATTAAACATAAATACACACACACACACACACACACACACACACACACACACACACACACACACACAATGCCTATACTCTAGAGTAACAGCAACAAAAACAGTAATCCAGAAAATAACTAAAATATAGGCTATTACAGACCTTTACAAATTAGGCTGGTAAAACTTTCAGAACCAAACTTCATGAACTATGAAGTGTAATATAAAAAGAAAACAAAAACAAAAAACTGACAGCAGCTAAATGTAGAGGTGGCTGCAGGTAGCTCCCCTATTCAGGAGGCTGAGGCAGAAGGATCACCTGATATCAGGAGTTCCTGGCTATCGTAGCCAACAAAGCAAGACTGTATCTTAAAAAAAAAAAGTAAAGAAAAGGGTCTAGGGGCTGGAGAGATGGCTTAGTGGTAAAGGATGTAAGGATTCTACTACTCTCACAGAGGACCTGAATTCCATTTCCAACACCTGCATCAGGGGCCCATAACTGCCTACGACTCCAGTTCAAGGAAATCTGATGCCCTCTTCTGGTCTGCACAGGCATCTGTGTGCATGTGGTGTACATACATCCAATCAGGCACACACTTAAATAAAACTTAAAATAAAATGAAATAATCTTAAAAAACAAAAAACAAAACAAACAAACAAACAATAACAGCAACAAAAAAACAGGCATGGTGACACATGCCTTTAATCCCAGAACTCAAGGGAACAGAAGCAGGTAGATCTCTGTGTGAATGAGGCTAGCCTGGTCTATTCCACGCAAGCCAGGGATATACAATGAGACCTTGTCTCAAAACAACAACAACAACAACAACAACAACAACAACAAAACAAATAAAAATGTCACTAGTCAGCTGGTTAAAGGAATAAGTGAAGATACTCTTCAGGGCCAGTAGTACCAGGTCCTCAAATGCCCAAGGTCCAGGGACTGAACTAGCAGACCTATGGCTCTTAACCATAAGAGCTAGGGGCCTATTGTTCCAGGTCAGAGATGTAAGGTTTCAGGAATTCAGGTTAGAGGTTTATCAAAAAGTTTTAACTGGGGCTGGAGAGATGGCTCAGAGGTTAAAACCACTGGCTACTCCTCCAGAGGTCCTGAGTTCAGTTCCCTGAGTTCAATTCCCAGCAATCACATGGTGGCTCACAACCATCTATAATAAGATCTGGTGCCCTTTACTGGCCTGAAGGCATACATGCAGGCAGAGCAGAACACTGTATATGTAATAAATAAAGAAATCTTTAGAAACACCAGTAGCCCCAGCACTTGGATATCACTGTAGTCCTCAGCTTGCAGCAGAGTTAGTGGCGGCGGTGGCATCTAAACAGTCCCCAGGTGCTGGGACCCTCAGCCCTACAGAGGTCGGTGTTGACATCCTCACTCCTTGACAGGAGCTGGCAATACAGCTGTCCGGCTCAGAATGTCTCAGACTCTTGGCCATCGAGGCTTAACAGCTCCCTGAAACTTTTCCAGTGACCAAGGCTGGCAGCTCCTAGCTCCATGGTCCTCAGGGTCCCCCTATGTATTTGCCTCTCTTCCCCCTGGTTTCTGTCCCATGGTCACTTGTGGAACTCTGCAGCTGCCCTCTGCTGGCTGCTGCTATCTTCACGCTGCCACGCTGCTCTATTGCCACACCCACCCGCTCTTCATTTTATCAGCCCAACAAAAACAGGGCCAGAGACAGCACAGTGGGTAAAGGCATTTACCCAGGGAATCCCATGCAAATTCAATTCCTGGAATCCATGGTGGAAGAAGAGAACCAACTCCCAAGGCTGTGCATATGTGTACAGGCCAGAGGCATTGGATTCCTAGTAGCTATAGTTATATAGGTGGTTGTGAGCCACCTGACATAGGAGCTAGGAACCAAACACAAATACTGTGGAAGAACTTTTAACTGCTGAGCCATCTCTCTAGCCTGCCTCTGCCCCTCCCTGGTGGTGCACTCTTGAATCCTAGTCCTTGGGAGGAGGATCTGAACTTTGTCATTCTTGGTTATACAAGGCCAGCCTGAACTATTCTGAGACCTTGTCACACAAAACCATATAAACAATCATACCAAAACAAAACAACCTCTAAAAGAACAACAAATAAAAAATAGGTAATTTGAGAAGACCCTGGAAAGAAACCTAGGGCTAGTGCTGTAACATCTGGCAGCCAACACAGGAGAGTGTCTCCTGAACAGCCTGCTCAACCCAGTTGGCAGGATTGTACCAATCATGGCAGCCCCTCGTGCAAATGAAGGATCACACTTGAACCAGTCACAAAGACTTTCTGCTGGGCCACCTGGAGAAGTGTTCCTTCTCTGGCCTGGGTGAGAGCAGGGCTACAGGGTCACTGAGAGTTTATGGAGACTTTGATGGCAAGGAGTCAAGCCAAAGTAGTTTTGGAACAGTCATGGCTGAGTTAGCATTCTGGAGCTGGGACTACTTCAGCAGCAACTAGCTATGGCTGCACTGGGGCTTACTAAAGATGTGTGTGGAGTGTCCAAAGGCATGCTGGTGTGGGCACTCAGCTGGGGGCTTGACTCACAGTTCTTTGTGCAAGGCAATAGTGCACCAGTGACGAACTGAAAAATTGAATGCTGTCAATTCGTCACATTCCCTACTCCCTAATGTTGTACCCACTTACAAATATTAAAAGGGGCCTTACAAATGTTGACAGGGGCCTATGGAGAAGGCTCAATGGATTAAGTGCTTGCTGTGCAATCATGAGAGCATGAGTTCAGATCTTCAGCATCCATTTAAAAATCTGAGTGTGAGCTGGGTGGTGGTGGTGATGCATGCCTTTACTCCCAGCACTCATGAAGCAGAGGCAGGCAGATCTCAAAACAAAAACAAACAAACAAAAAAAAGCAAAATCAAAAAATTTTGACCCTTTTTATGGTATAAATTTATGGTATACAGTACCTCTTGCAGTCAGCTGCTCCCTACTCCCAGGATTGGTTGTTCTTCTGAGTTTTCTAGACTATTTTTGTAAAGACTATTTGTTTATTGGTTCTATCACTTCTTTCTGTGGCTTTAGTTCAGTGATTAACACATTATTAAAAAGCTGGGATGTGTACCACCACACCTGGGTTTTTTCTTATTATTTTTATTTTTTGATTTTTCAAGACAAGGTTTCTCTGTGTAACTTTGGAGACCAGGCTGGCCTTGAGCTCACAGAGATTCTCCCACCTCTGCCTCCCCAGCACTGGGATTATAAACATGCACCATAATGCCTGACTAAATGTCCAATTTTCAACATAAAATTACAAAGTATGCAAAAGCAAAACAAATCTAATATTATGATCTATTCATAGGAAAGGGAGAAGGGCAATAGATAGAAACTACTCTTGAGGAAACCCAGACATTGGATCTTTTAAACAAAATGTAAGCAATGGTCTTATAAAGGATTCAGAGAGCATGACAAACAGTCAAATGAAACTAAGATAATGATATGCCACCAAGCTGAGTGTCAGCAAAGAGGTAGGGAGAAAAAAAGGCACCAAGCAGAAATTCTGGACATGAAAATGTATAAAAACTGAAATGGAAACATATAACAAAAATATCTTCCAACAAAAGTAGAGACATTAAGACCTCAGAAAAACGAAGGAAGGAAAATTAGTGAACCTGTATTAGCAGATATACCAAACTCAATAGAATGGGGTAACACCTGCTAGCAAAGGGAAAACCAGTTTTCTCCAGTGGAGTATCACTGGGTGTATTAACCACACCTCAGAATGGGCCCTATGCCCAGGGGTAGTTGGCCAACACAAAATGAACTCAGTGGAACTTTTGTAGACTTTTTGTCTCATTTTCCTTTGTTTGGGAATTTTTTTTTGTCTTACTGGTGTTTTGCTTGTTTATTTTGATTTCCATTTTTTTGTGGCTTTGTGTGTTTCCTGGGTCCCTTTGTTTTGTTTGTGAGTTTTTTGAAGAGAGAGATTAAGAACATAAAGTTGGCTGGGTAGGGAGGTGGGGGGATTGGGAAGAATTAAGAGAACAACATGATCAAGATATATTATATGAAAAAATTCACTTAAAGAGAAAGCCACGTATAAACCGAAAACAAAAAATGGGGTGTCAGGAGCTGGAGAGATGGTTCAGTGGTTAAGAGCACTGGATGCTCCTCCAGTGGACCCAGGTTCAATTCCCAGCACCCACACGGTGACTCACAACCATCTGTAACTCCAGCTCCAGGGGATCCAATACCCTCTTATGACCTCTGCAGGGAATGCATGCCTGCAGGCCAGATACCCATACACATAAAAAAATGTAATAAAAGTAAACTATTTTAAAACATAGTACACCAATTAAAGGTAAGTAAACAGGTGACTATAAGACAGTGAATGGCAACTCCTTTTCTCCTGTCTAACTTAAAAGATGGGTGTATAGTGTAACGCTCATAAACCTCTTCTGACGACACAACACACAAAGTTGTTATTTATATAAAATAAAAGCACAGAGGAGGGGTGTCTATAGCTATATTGGTATGCAGGCTTTTTGTGTGCTTGTTTTGGGGGATGTCATGAATTTAAGGTCTCTAGACTAGGCTGGCCTCAAATTCTATGTAGTCAAGGATGGCCCGATACTGCTGATCCTCCTCTCTCCATCTCTTAGGAGCTAGAGTTACAGTCAAGCGTTACCATGCTTCATTTATAGAGTGGTTTATACAACACTGGGGGTTGAACCTGCATTGGTGGTTTGAATAAGATGTCCTCCAAAGTCTCAGACATTTGAACACTTGGTCCCCAGCTAGTGGCTCTTGGGGAGGATTAGGAGGTATGGTCTTGCTGGGGAGTATGTCACTGGGGGCAGGCTTTCAGGTTTCAATACTCTGACCATCTTGAGTTAGTTCTATGTCCTGCTTGTATTTCAAACTGTGAATTCCCAGCTGCTTCTCCAGCTGCCTGCTGCCTCCACTCCACCATGATGGACTCTAACCCTCTGGAAGCATAAGCCCCAAATAAACTCTTCCTTCTATAGGCTGCCTTGGTCATGGTGTTTTATCATAGCATGAAGAGTAACTAATACCCAAGTATTAATAACTAATTAATTACTAATGTATTACTAACATAGTCTATGCAAAAAAAATCTACCAAATAAGCTTTGTCCTCAGCTCCAGGATTTGTTTAAAAAAAAAAAAAACCCTCTAGATTTTTTAAAAATGTTCATTGGTGTTTTGCCTATATGTCTGTGTGAGGATATCAGAATCCCTGGAACTGGAGTTACAAACAGGTGTGGTGTGAGCTGCTGTGTGCATGCTGGGCATCAAACCCAGGTGGGTCCTCTAGAAGAGCAGCCAGTGCTCTGAACTGACAAGCCGTCTCTCCAGCCCCTGAGACTTATTTTATTATTTTATGTGTATGGGTATTTTGTTTGCCTGCATATATCTATGTCACCACATGTGCACCTGGTACTCTTGGAGGTCAGAGGGGGCACTGAATTCCCTGGAACTGAAGTTACAGAACACTGGAAACCACCATGTGGGAACTGGGAATTGAACCTGGGTCCTCCGGAAGAGCAGCCAGTGCTCTTAATCACTGAACCATCTCTCCAGATGCCCAGATTTTCAAATAATACTTAAACTATGTTAGTATATTTTTTAATATGACAAAGACAGACTTTATTCAAGGGGACCAGGTTGTTATGTACAGAGACCACATTCAAAGAGACAGATTGTATGTGATGAATACATGCAGTTTTTGTCAGCTAAAATTAATTAAGGAATCTGTAACAACTATAAATATTAATTATAATTATCTAAAAACAGAGCCCTAGAATATATGAAGGAAGCTGCCAGAGCTGAAGGAAGAAAAGACAGGCAATGGTAGTTGGTGGCTGTCATATAATACAACTGTAGCTGGGCCCTGGATTCCATGCCCAGCAGCACAAAAGAAAGAAAATAAACTAGACAGAACATCAAAAGAGAATAAAGGGCCAGAGAGGTCTTGGGTCTATAATGTCAGCACTCAGGAGGTTGAAGCAGGAGTTTGCAGTCAGCTGGGACTAGAAAGCGAGTTCCAGGCCATCCTGGGACAAGAGTAAGAAGACCCTGTCTCAAGGAAATCAAATGCCTGAATGAGACAGAGACAAAGAGACAGACGCCCTACCTACTTTGGTTTCCAGCATGAACCATACTAGGCACCTCACAACTGCCTGTAACTCCAGTACCCGTAATCCAACACCTCTTCTGGACTCGGGGCCCTGCACACACCTGTGCACAGACTCACAAGCATACATATACACACTGTGGTGGTTTGAAAGAGAAACACCCCTCATGGGCTCAGGTACGTGAACCCTTGGTCCCTGTTGGCAGTGCTTTTTAGGGAGGTTTAGGAGGTATAGTCTTGCTGGAGGAGCTATGTCCCTGGAGACAGACTCAGAGCACACAGTCTTCTCCCACTTATAGTTGGCTTCCTCTGCATTGTGTGTTTTGTATTTGCTGTAACAGTGTGACCTCTCAGCTTCCTGCTCCAACCACCATGACTGATGTCATGCTTCCCAACTGGGATGGACTCCCCCATCCCCCCTTTTTGAGACGGGGCCTCTCTATCATGTAGCTCTCTCTTGCTATCATGGAACTTGCTAGATAGACCCAGCTGACCTCAAACAGATCCACCTGCCTCTGCCTCCTGAATGCTGAGATTAAAGGCGTATGTCACCAAATCATAGCCAGCCATGTTGGGCTCGTGACTCTTTGAAACTATAAATCCCAAATAAACCTTTTCTTCTATTATGTCCCCTTGGTTATGTTGTTTCATCACAGCTACAGAAAAGTAACTAATACACACATAGTTAAAATATTTTAAAGGAAAATATGGGAACTGAAACACTATAAAGCAACTGGATCTAACCACACTCCCATCTTGTATCAGCCGAATGCATGTAACCCTGAAGTACACGACGCCATTCTCCATAAATGAGCCATACAAGGCCTTGTACACAAATATCTATGACAGCATTATTCATAACAGCTAAAAGGAAAAACAGCCTAAACGCCCATCAGTGGTTGAATGGATAAACAGAATGTGGTATTAGCCACATAAAGAAATACTGTTCAGCAATAAAAAAGGACTGAAACACAGACAAATGCTACAACATAGATGAACCTGTGAAGGAGCCCATTCATAAAAGACTACAGAGTGCATGAATGAAATGTTCAGAATAGGCCAATCCACAGAACAGAAAGCAGATTAGTAACTGTCTCCAGGTGTGAGAGAGGAGAGATGTTGGGTGTGGTGGCAAAGGCATGCATGTACCTTTTTTGGCAGTGATGAAAATGCTTCAAAACAGGGAAAGGGCAGCATAATCCTATTGACTACATATCCCGAGCAGGTCCAGTGTGGTGTGAGAGCCACACACCTCGGTGAGGCTCTGCAGGAAAAGTGCATGCGGAGCCTTGTGGGGCACAATGATATTTGCCTCACTACCAGAGAGTCTGAAGCAGGAGGCTTGATTCAACCAGTTTGAGGTTATCCTTTGCAGCATAGTGAGGAAGGAAAAAGGAGGGAGGAGGGAGAAGGAACCCAGACAGCAAAATTCAACATCACTGTTGCTGCTCAACAAAGGGCAAAAGAGCCCAATGATGGAAAGACATGTCAAACAAAGTTACACACATTAGGGCTGCAAAGATGGCTCAGTGGTTAAGAGCACTTTCTGCTCTAGCAGAGGACTGGGATTCAGTTTCCAGCACCCACATGGTGGCACATGATTACCTGTAACTAGTTACAGGGGAATCTGATGCCCTCTTCTGGTTCCTGCGGGTACTGCATGTATGTAGTACATTGACACACATGTAGGCAAAATATCCATCTACATAAAGATATTTATTTTAAAAATGTCCCACGTTGTACTGCTGGTAGAGAGGCAAGAGGTAAAAAGATAAAGCTTCTGGGAAAACTCCCTGTGAGTAATCCATGCCTCACAAGTGCAGGAGAGAAGTCATAAAACTTCTCTTTAAAAAGACAGTTTATTTTATTTGAGGATTTTAAAGTAGCAAACGAGTCTGAAACATCTGCCGAAGATGAGCGAACATCTACTGAGATGATAAATCAAATATAAAAAGAAACTGCTGATGTGGGGATGAGAAGAATTTCATGTGGCCGGGGCTGCCTGCAGCAGGGGAGGGGGGAGGGAGGGCATTTTCTCCTTTTTAGATCGTTTCTTTTCTGAGCACAAGTGCTCTCTGTGTCATTCTGACAATGTAAAGCCACTAAGTTTAGGCAACATAATAGCAGCCTTTGTTCTGTCCACCCCGGTTTTGCTGTTCCCATTTTGGCTGCTCCTCCAGATCACCCAGAGGCAGGCAGACTCTGATTTTGCAAGTTCAGCAGTGCTCCACCCCGGGGAATTGGTGGTGGGGGTGGGGAGGTGATCCCAAACGTGGATCAGAGGAGAAAATGTGTCACCACTGACTGCAAAAATGACATGACACCCCAGCCCCTCTTCACCCTCACAAAGAGGCTTGTGTGTCTTAACCACATTGATGAGCTAGTTCTCTTGAGTCACTCAGACACAGATGAAGTGTCTCTGTGCCAGGCACCCAGCCTAGAGTCCGTAGGCTCAGAAAGGATCTCAGAAAGTTAGGGGCCATTGTTCTCTAATGTACAATATACTAAACACAGAGCACAGGTGCAGATCACGTCAAACTTGAAATTAATGTACAATGTACACACGGAGAAGCATACTCAAGTGAGAAGACATCAGTGAATTTTTTTAATTAAAAAATTGTGTGTGTGTGTGTGTGTGTGTGTGTGTGTGTGTGTGTGTACACCATGGCACACATATGGAGTCAGAGAACAACTTGCAGGAGTCTCTCCTTCCACCATGTAGACCCCAGGTAGCTGTATTAGTCAGGGTTTTTTTAGAGGATATATATATGGGATTTATTAGAATGGCTTACAGGCTGTGGTCCAGGTAGTCCAACAATGGCTGTCTATCAACAGAAGGTCCAAGAACCCAGTAGTTGTTCAGTCCATGAAGCTGGAAATCTCAGCTGGTCTTCAATATATGCCAGAAACGGGAAGATGTAGGTGCTTATGCCAGTGAATGAATGGACTTGCCAGTGAGAGAGTAAGCAGGCAAAGACAGCAAGCTTCCTTCTTCCATGTCCTTTATATAGGCTGTCCACAGAAGGTGTGGCCCAGATTAAAAGTGGATCTTCCTACCTCAAAAGATCTAGATCTTTCGAAGTGGGTCTTCCCACTTCCAACGATTTAATTAAGAAAAAAAAAATCCCTGTGCTGGGCAATAGTGGTGCACACCTTTAATCCCAGCACTCGGGAGGCAGAGGCAGGGAGATTATCTATGAGTTTGAGGCCAGCCTGAACTATACAGTTAGTTCTAGGACAGCTAGGGCTGTTACACACAGACACCCTATTTCAAAAAAAACAAAACAAAACAAAAACAAAAACAAACAAACAACAAAAAAAGAAGAAAAGAAAAAAGAAAAATCCTGCTGAGCAGTGGTGGCTCATGCCTGTAATCCTAGCACTCGGGAGGTAGAGACAGGAAGATCACTGTGAGTTCAAGGCCAGCCTAGTCTACAAAGTGAGTTCCAGGACAGCCAGAGTTGTTACATAGAGAAACCGAGAGAGAGAGAGAGAGAGAGAGAGAGAGAGAGAGAGAGAGAGAGAGAGAGAGAGCATGCCAGCCTTCTCTCTGCTGGCACTGACTGACTGACTGACAGCCTGGGATGTTCTCAACTCTGGACTCATCCACAGAGCCACAACGACAGCTCAATATGAAACCAAATCCTCACCTTGCAGATTCAGGTATGGCTGCTCCATCACACCCTCCTTCTCCTTCCTCGAATTTAAAGAGAAAATTCTGGTGTTAGTGTTGGTGTGGATAGAAGCTGCTGTGTCCGCTAAGCTCAGGACAAGAGGCTCTCAAGCAGGTAGACAACAGTACGGGCCGGTGAGTTCGCTCAGTGGGCGAAAGTCCAACCACCTGAGTTTAACCTCTTGGAACCTACCATGTGAGTAAAGAACCAACTTCTCAAGTTTGTTTGACCTCCACACACGCACCCTGGCACATGCATCCTCCCCACACAGACAAGGACTGTGTGGGTGCTGGGAACTGAACCCAGGTCCTCTGCAAGAGCAAAAAGTGCTCTTAACCACTGAGATATTTTTCAGCTCATGCCTGTTTTCCTTTTTAATGTGGATGAAAGGGCACATCTAAATTTCTAGAATTCAGCTGTATAGCTCTCCAGCTGCTGTCACCTAACTGGTGCTGTAACTGTGTCTTCAAAAGGCCATTCCATCTTTCTATCAGGCCAGCTGCTTCAGGATGATGGCAACATGGTAAGATCAGTGGATTCCACGGCCAGTGACTCACTGTCACACTTCTCTGGCTGTGAAGTGAGTTCCTTGGTCAGAAGCAATACTGTGTGGAACACCATGACGGTGGATAAGGCATTCTGTAAGTAACTGGATGGTGGTTTGGGCAGAAGCATTACATGCAGGAAAGGCAAATCCATAACCAGAATAAGTATTTACTCCAGTAAGAACACAGTGTTGTCCTTTCCACAGAGGAAGTGGTCCGATGTAGTCAACTTGCCACCATGTTCCAGGTGGGGGATGGTGCTGTATCTGGCACTCCGTGTGAGTCTCTGCTATTGGCAGACCTGGCACTCAGCAGTAGCTATAACCAGGTCAGCCGCCTTGGTGAGCAGAAATCCATGTTGTCTAGCCCATGCTCACAGCCACTTTGTTTATAGGCCCATGAGGCAATGATAGTGGTGGTTTGGGAAAGAGGCTGACTGTCCACAGGATGGATCATCCTATCCACTTGATTACTGAAATCCTCCTTTGCTGAAGTCACTTTTTGATGAGCATTTATGGGACACATCCCATGTTTCTTCACATCCTATGCACATTTGGAAATCTATCCAAATACTTCTTCCCCAGATGTCTTTCTCACCGATTTTCTAAGCATGCTCTTTCCAAGTCTCTGACCATTCAGCCAGTCCACTGGCAACAGCCCATGAATCAGTGAACGTTTGCATGTCTGGCCATTTCTCCTTCCAAACAAAATGTATTACCATGTGTACTGCCTGAAGCTCTGCCCACTGTGAAGATTTCCCTTTGTTTGTGTCTTTCAGGGTTGTCCCAGAAAGGGATTGTTATGCTGCAGCTGTCCACTTCTGGGTTGTGCCTGCATAATGTGCAGAGCCATCAGTTAGCCAGGCCCTAGTCTTTCCTTCCTCAATTAAATGATCACAGGGCACATCCCGTGAAGCCACTCGTGCACGCTTGGTGGCAGACGGCACTGTATCTAGAATAGAAGCCATAAGCATTTGGCCAGCTTCTTCATGTAACTTCCTTGTGCCTTCAAGACATATCATGTATATACCAGTTTCATTTGACAATGGATTGCTCTTGTGCACGTCCTACTTTATGACTTGGTAGATCAGAAAACACCCAGCTCATGATGGGCAATTCAGGTTGCATGGTAATTTGATGGCTCATTGTCAAATGTCCAGTTTCCACTAAGGTCCAATAGCTGCCCAAGAGCTGTCTCTCAAAGGGAGAATCACTGTCTGCAGATGATACAGCCTTTCTCCAAGATCCCAAAGGTCTCTTCTGTGATTCACCTTCAGGGATCTGCCAAAGGCTCCAAACAGCATCTCCATCTGCCACTGCCACCTCCAGTACCATAGGGTCTGATGGGTCATAAGGTCCAAGTGCTTAGACCCTGTTGAAGAGCCTCCTCTTGTTCCAGGCCCACTCAAAGCTAGCAGCTTTTCAAGTCACTTGTGGGCAGAGTAACACACCCAAGTGAAGAATGTGCTGTCTCCAGAATCCAAACAAGCCCACTAAACGTTGTGCTTCTTTCTTGGTGGGGTATCTCTACATGCTCCACAGCACTGGACTCCTAAGAATTTCAGTGAGGTAGAAGGCCCTTGTATTTTGGTTGGATTTCTCATCCTCTGATGCACATATGTGGATCCAATCAGCATAATGTCATCAATACAGTGTGCCAATATGATATTTTGTGGAAGAGACAGACATCAAGATCCCTTCTAACTAAGCTGTGACACAGGACAGGAGAGCGAATATATCCTTGAGGTAAAACTGTAAAGGTACACTGCTGGCTGGCCTTGTCAACTGAAAGCAAATTGCTTCTGATGGTCCTTATGGTCAGGTTTCAAGAAAAAGGCATTTGCTAGATCAATAGCTACATTCTTTGAAGCTGGAGATGCGTTACTCAGCTCAAATAAGGACACGACATCTGGTATAGCAGCTGCAATTGGACTTACTACATGACTGAGTTTTCGATAGTCCACTGTCATGCTCCTCGATCCATCTGTTTTCTGTACTGGCCAGACAGGAGAGTTAAAGGGAGATGTGGTGGGAATCACCACCCCTACATCTTTCAAGTCTTTGATGGTGGCACTAATATTTGTGGTTCCTCTAGGGATACAATAATGTTTTTGATTCACTATTTTCTTTGGCAAGAGCAACTTTAAAAGCTTCCATTTAATCTTTCTAACCATAACAGCCCTCACTCCACAAGACAGGGAACCAATGTGAGAATTCTCCCAACTTCTAAGTATATCTATTCCAATTATATATTATGGGACTGGGGATGAGTTCAGAGATCCACTGGGCCTACTCTGAGTTGGACTTCAGCCAAGACTCCATTAATCACATGGCCTCCATAGGCCCCTAGTTTAACTAGAGGTTCACATTGTTTCTGGGATCTCCCAGAATCAGCGTCAATTCAGAACTAGTATCCAACAGACCCCAGAAAGTCTCACCACTTCCTTTCTCCCAGTGTACAGTTACCTTTCACAAAGACCATAGGTCCCTCTAGGAAGGACTGGACAAAGACTAAGAGTAAAACTTTTAGGTGTTTTATCAAGGTCCTTCCTCAGGGGAACCTGGATGTCTCTTCATTCAAGGGGTTCTGGGTCTGGCTCAAGTCTCGAAATTGATTCATTGGCTAAGATGCCCTTTTGCCACAATCTAACAGAGCCTTTCTTTCATTCAAGATTTTTCCACTTACACAGATGGAACAAAAATGCAATGGGACTCTTACCTATTTCATGCCTGGAAACATCATGATTTATTAGCAAGTTTCAAAAGTCCATACCAGTCATGGCTCAGTAAAATCAGCCTTGCCGGTGCTGATGATTATGTTAGGTCACTGTGAACATTGTTTGTCTCTGCTGCCCATTACAATAACTATGATCACCTTGCCTTTGGTGATTCTGTGCTGCCACCTGACCCCTGCATTTAATTCGTCCAATTGAGCAGCAGCATCTCCAAACCCTAGGTCTGGCACAAGGAAAAGGGTGACAACAAAACTCTTCAAATGTGCTGGGACTCCTCTCACCATTTTGTGTCTTGTAGGATTAGTGAAGGGCAAGTCTTCTGGACCTTCCCATTGTGGAGGATTAGATTTTACACAGAGTACCCACTCTAGCACTGCAATTTCCCTGACCCTTCATCAACACTAAGCCAAGGGAAATCAGACATCTCCAAGTATTTTTCAGTAGGCCATCTTTTGACAAATGCTTCAGACAACAATTCAAACAAAGTTTGCTTGCCTTTTGTTTTTCAAGACAGATTTTCTCTGTGTAGCCCTGGCTATCTTAGAGTTTGATTTATAAACCAGGCTGGCCTTGAACTCACAAATAGCTGCCAGCTTCTGCCTCTGGAGTGCTGGGTTTGAAGGTATGTGCCACCACTGCCAGCCTTGTTCTTTGTTTTTTGAGACAGGGTTTCTCTACATAGCCTTGGCTGTCCTGGAACTTACAAGCTTGCATGGTGAGTCATGCCTTTAGGTTCAGCACCCAGAGAAGGCAGAAACAGGCAGATCTCTGAGTTGAAGGCTGGCCTGGTCTACAGAAACCAAAAGCAAACAACAAAGATAGACTTTGCCTTCTGACTTCTCCCTGTCTCAGCCTCCTGAGTGTGGGATTATGGGTACCTGTCACCACACCTAACTAAATACATGATTTTCATACTGTCACTGGGCCAAGGTGGGAACCACAAGGTTTCTATGTTGTCGTTCTACAGTTGTTGCCTTTGTAATTAATCAGTGCCTTACAGAAGATGCTCTGAGATTATATAAACATCCCAGTTTCATCCACTGACGATTCTTGCCTGGGAAGATTTTCATTGCAGTGGCTGAAAACTAGTTTTGTTTATTTTTTTTAAATAACTTTAAGCACTTTGAACAAATCAAACTGAAATACAGACAATCAAGGAAAATCTACAATTAAAACATTCCCAATTAAAACATAGTCAAACATGATTATGTCAGATGGATCCCAGGAAACCTATATGGTAGAAGGAGAGAACTGACTCCCAAAGGTTGTTCTCTGACTTCCACATATACAAGTGTGCCCACAAGTATACACATACATACAAAATAAATAAATGCAAAACAAAATAAAATAAAAATGACACCCCCAAAGTCATTCTCAAAGATGAAAAAGTAAAGCTGGCCATGGTAGCCCATGCCTTTAATCCCAGCACTTGGGAGACAGTGGCAGACAGATTGAGGCCAGCATGGTCTACAGATCTACATATCGAGTTGTAGGACAGCCGAGGCTACCTACATAAAAGGACCCTGTTTAAACTAAACAAAATGAGATGAAAAAGGAAATCAGTAACCGGCAGTAGGGGTGGCAGTAACTCCTGTCTGTATCTGCAAGCCTAGGAGTGTGCTTTCAAGAGACAGAGACGAGAAAGGTGGCCTCTAAAAGCCTCTGCTTCTAGCAAGCCATCTCCAATGTTAGCTACAGGCTATGTTTGCTGGAAGAATTTAATTTTAGAAGGAGCTAAAAAATCAGCCAGGAGTGGGCATAGCAGGTATCCAGTCCAGAAGACCATGAGGCCTCCTGGGGTCTGGCCCATGACTTCTCTTAAGGCAGCAGAGGGTGAACCTAGGCCTGTGTCACCAGGAGTCTCACACAGCCCTGACCTTCTGCAGGTGAGGTACCTGCTCCTCTGGTTAAACACACAATCTGCCTGCCACAGACAGCCTGTGGCGCTGACTGCAGCTCTAATATCCTGTGGCTTAATTAGCGAACCTCGATGGGAGCACAGTCATTAAGCCAGCTAAAATACAGTAACAAGTAGACCGAATCCCTAAAGCTCAGTTGGCAGGCCAACTTAGAAACAAAAGGAATGGGGCTAGAGAGATGGCTTAGGAGTAGTTTGGACTGCTCTTTCAGAGGACCTGAATTCTGTTCCTATCACCCACACTAGGCAGCTCATGGCTGCCTGTAACGCTTAGCTTAAGGGATCCTACACCCTCTTCTGGCTTCTGTGGGTACCTTCGTGTATGTACACTGCCCCCAGCCCCACATATACACACATATACACGTAATTAAAATATAAATCCTCAGGTGAGCTCAAAGTACTAGTAACCCACAAAGCAGTAGCAGCAGCAGGCAGAGTTTCTCCTTCTGGCCCAATCAGTGCGTTCCTGAGACCCATGAACCATCGCTGCTGCTTCTTGGGTAACTAAGTCTGGCTGCTTCAAATGCCTTTCCCTCCAAGGCCTTCGTTCTCCCACAAAAGAATATATATATATATATATATATAATATATATATATAATAAAATATATATACAGGTGGCTAGTTTCAGGTTTTCCGCCATCCCTTGGCTCACATTCCTTGACTACATGAAAATTTCCAACGAAGTCAGGCCCAGGGGAGCAGAATCCAGCCTGATAGCATCTCACTGTTTCCTTCAACTGGAAACCTCAAGTCACTCAATCAACATGGCAGCCGAATGAGATGCTAATGATTTCAAGACACAGGTAACTTTCAAGCCGCTAAGACTGACAAAAGCTATCCCGAAGCAAGTGGCAAACAATGACAAAGCAAAGGGCCCTAGCAATTATGGCACCCAAATTCAGAGCTGTCAGGATGTGAACAAATGCGCATCTTAGATTCATCAAGAGGTTAGGAGATGTTAGGTGTCACTAGAATGCTACTAACATGTAGGAGACAAGGCCTCCTGCAGTCAAACTGGGAGACTGAATTAAAATTTAACCTCTATTCCTTTCCTTTTCCCTTCCCAAATCCCTCATTACTCAGCCAGGCAGGACCTAGCCCTCTGTTTCACTCAGAGGCGAAGGGCTGTAGTTAGTTACTTCACCTCAGGCCCCCCCTGTGAACCATCTAGCACTCCCTCTTCCCGGGTTAGTCCTTCCCCCAAATCATGAAAAGCCAAGGTTCCCCCACTCTCCATCCTAGTCTCACACTGAGATTTCAACACGTGACCTCCCACTTTTTTTCTTTGTCGTTGTTGTTCTTCTTTTAATTTCTCGGCTTTATGGAAAAGAAAATAAATATAGAAAAATCCAAAGCGCTGTGAGCATCAAAGTCAAAACCGTCAAGATTAATGCAGAAAATTACAGCCGTCTTGCTTTTCTGAACATTGCCGTAGCAACAGGCCATAATCCCAGCATCCTGTTTTATGTGTTCTTTTAAACAAATATTTACTGGCTTGGAATGCTAGCGAGGGCATTGGCTCTGGTCAAGGAGGGCTCAGCTCACAATCTGAAAATGGAACTATAGGAGTTTACTCAAAAGTAAGGCAGACCCCAGCGTCGTAAACTCTATCCATCAAACTGAGCAGGGCCTGGGAACAGCGAATGTTTCCGGAAAGACAACAACTAACTTTTATGCCCTGGGAAACATTAAGAAACAAAACACGGGGGCTGGAGAGATGGCTCAGAAGTTAAGAGCACCGACTGCTCTTCCAGAGGTCCTGAGTTCAATTCCCAGCAACCACATGGTGGCTCACAACCATCTGTAATGAGATCTGGTGCCCTCTTCTGATGTGCAGATATACATGGAAGCAGAGTGTTGTATACATAATAAATAAAATCTTAAAAAAAAGAAATCCAAGAAAAAAAGAAAAGAAAGAAAGAAAAAGAAACAAAACACAACAGGCCACACCACCCAAACCAGAAACCATCAGGCCAGACCTTGGCACACCTGGGCACATTTGGCAGGAGAGGGTTGTATTCTGTTGGGCTAACCTGAGCATAGAGGAGGGCCTTGGCCTACAAGTGAGGGCTAACCCTGAACCGAATCCAGGACAACTTAAAAGAAGGAATCCAGGCAACTGCCCTGGAAGCGACTCCCAGGCCCAGTCTCCCGGGTGGACACACTGTGTGCCCCGAGACACTCACCGGTAAAATGAAGCTTTTGGTCCTACCCAAAAGGAGGCCTACTCCTGGGAGCCCGGGACTCGAGAGCCCCGAGAGGGGAACAGGCGTCTGTCTGGGGATGGCTAACGGAAGCCCCGGGGCAGGCTCAATAGCTGGAACAGGCTACCAGGATGGTGGGTGCCTGGTGCTCAAGGACAGTCGGGAGGAGGAACGTTCTGTGGAGGCCACTGGGTCCGCCTGGCACCGCATACTCACGGTTACAACAGGTGGTTTCCACGCACGTGTTCCGGTCACGTGGCCCTGCGCCCACACATCCACGTGCCGCTGCTACTGTGCGCAGGTCAGGTGGTGCCTCGGCAGCGGGATCCCGCTTATGGTTTTCAGCCGGAGCTCTTTAACTATCTATCTATCTATCTATCTATCTATCATCTATCTATCTATCTATCTATCTATCTATCTATCTATCTATCTATCTATCTATCTATCTTGTATACAACCCTCTGCCCCCATGTATATGCTTGCACACCAGAAAAGGACACCAGATCTCATAACGGATGGTTGTGAGCCACCGTGTGGTTGCTGGAAATTGAACTCAGGTCCTCTGGAAGAGCAGCTGGGTGCTCTTAACCTCTGAGCCCCAGCCCTCTCTGTGCTTGCTCTTTATGCCAACCTAACTAACCCGCGACCTGGGAACAGTGGCTTCCTCCGCATGTGGAGGACCTGGGCTTGTGGGGAGAAGAGGAGGTGTCGGCATTTGAACTCAGAACACAGAGTTAGCATTCAGCGTTCTCCTGCGGATTTTTTTTTTTCTCCCAAAGCTGAGGTGCTACGACGGGCTTACGCCCTCTCACCATCAACGTTGGCCGCATTCTGCTTTGAGAGCAGATCTGTTCTGGGTGTGCGGCTGTGTGGTCATGCAAGCATGAGTGGGTGAAGGCCTGAGGGGTTGTCAGCCCTCCAGATTCACGTCCAGCGAACACTGGTGGAGCCCTGTTCCCTGCATCTGACATTGAACTAGGGTATTTACATGCATTATTTCAGTCTAGCCTCAGCCAGCCCCGTCTGCGGTGAAAATCCATGCCCTACACTCCGAGGAGCTGGTGGTGCTCACTGAGGCACCACACATGACTAATTAATGATCTGCCTGCCCTGTTCTCCAGGCGGGAGGGCCGTGGAGCTAAGCTGAGCTTTGCCCGCCTGTCTCTGGGACTTTAGCAAAGTTTGTCTCCTGAGGGAACCCTTCTAAAGGTGACCAGGATAGGACGCGCAGGATCACAGCTGCCCTGGTGTGCTGGGCGAGCCTTCTTGTTTGACCTTTATTTCTTTTTAATGGGCCAGCTAATTCATCCGGCTTCCAGTTGTCACAGGCATTTTTACTTTTAATTGAATTAGTCGCCTTCTGAGACAGGCACTCATTGCGTACCTCAGGCTGACCTCGAACTCCAATTAAAAACTCCAATCCTCTTGCCCCCAGCCTCATGAGGGCAGGGTATTTACTCAAGGAATCAGCCCTGTCCTCTCTGAATTCCTTACTGTTTATTTGGAACGCGCCTGCCATCTTAAACGTTTAGGCAGGCTTCTCTTTACGAGCACATTGTGGAAGTCTAATAGAAAGAGAAAGAGCCAAACCCGGCAAAATGAGAATGCCCTACAAAGGATAACTCCACGGACAAGCTGCTTCCAGAAATAAGACCGCGTTTGCTTGTTCCAGTCCCCTAGAGGGCGCTTGTACCCTAGACAGTTTTCAGATATGAACCAGGCTCGAGGGCCCCCTGCTGGGCCCCAGAGCCACTCACCGGTTTATGAGAACCCAGCTTTAAAGCCCAGGGCTGTTGTTTCTATTGGCCTGTCTCTCTTCACATCTCCCAAGAAGTTTCTTTTAATTTAGGGACTCCCGGTGTTCAGGTTTTGTGTCTTTAGGGCCTTTGCATTCACCCAGGGGGTCCTGGAAAGGGTGAAAAAGGAGGTTTGATAAACCAGACTGCTTCAGACTGGCCTGCCCTTCCCCAGCGAAGATAACTCTTTCATCTCTTAGGCTCTGCTTCCTTTGGTGCTGTGGAATATTTGTTTACATTGTAAAGATGTGTCTCTGCCTAGGGCACCTCCTGACTGGTTTAATAAAGAGCTAAATGGCCGATAGCTAGACAGGAGAGACTAGGATGGACTTCGGGGCGAGGAGAGGAACTCAGTGGGAAGAAGGATCTAGGAGTGCAGGAGACACCAGGGAGACACTGAAGAGGTGGGATATACGGTACAGAGTAGAGGTGACCGAGCCACTTGGTAGAATACAGATTAATAAAAGCAGGCTAATGTAAGTAAGTTACAAGAGCTAATGGGACCAGCCTAAGCTAATAGCCAAGCTTTCATAATTAATAAGAAGTCTCCATATCATTTGTAAGTTGGTAGCTGACAAAAAACACTTATTACACTAGAGCATATAAGTCTGCTCACACGAGGCTGGGGAGCCTACTGAACCAAAACCAAATCTCTCTCTCTCTCTCTCTCTCTCTCTCTCTCTCTCTCTCTCTCTCTCTCCTAGCCCAGGCTGATCTGGAACTCACTACACAGCCTAGGGTAACCTCCAGCTCACTGCAATCCTTCCCCAGCTTCCCAAATGCTGGATTACAGAGGTTAGCCACCACCTCTGGCTATGAATTATCGTTTAACCCAGAAAACAGGTAGCTAGCTTTAGGGCCTAAAGTTTAGGTTGAAGCAGGGTCTGTCCAGACAGAACAGTGTTAAGCACTCCTCATTTGCCCTTCCAGAGCCACCCTGAGCTGCTGTCTGTGCTGGGGGCCGGGGAGGGGAGTTACTTGTTCACTGGTAGGAGGGGGGGGCGCGCAGGGCGGGGGAGGTGTGGGGTCTCATGGAGGACTCAGTGAGGCCCCTAACGATGAGGTAGGGGCTGACTCAGGCTAACCCAGTTGTCACACTAGATTCCTTTTGTTCCATAAAATAAAAGATGCTTTAAGTAAGCATCTTCACCTGACCCCAAGCCCTGTGGCAGCGAGGCCGAATGCTGACAATTGCAGAGGACCCATTTTGGATTTGTGGTGTCTGCATAAAAACATTTCACTTTGGCCAGGCAGTGGTGGCGCATGCCTTTAATCCCAGCACTCAGGAGGCAGAGGCAGGAGGATCTCTGTGAGTTTGAGACCAGCCTTGTCTATAAGAGCTAGTTCCAGGACAGCCTCCAAAGCCACAGAGAAACCCTGTCTTGAAAAACCAAAAAAACAAAACAAAACAAAAAAACCACAAAAACCATTTCACTTTGATCTGGATGGGCTTTGACTCTAAGCAGCCAACCGAAGATTCAGCCTGGTGTGTCATCCTCCTCAGGCCTCCAGAGGCTTCCTAGGGGTAGGTCTAGCAGGCCTGTGGAGAATTTACCCTCTCACCCTGCCATAATTGAAAACTTGCCCAGCACACCCCTTCCATGGAGCACAGGGACTCTGGGGCCACTAAAGCTCAGAGTTGCATCATAGGCAGCAGAATTGAACCTGAAGAGCCTTTTGATCCCATTACTTCAAGTTTTGTTGATTCTGACCATACCAAGGACAGACAGACAGACAGACAGACAGACAGACAGACAGACAGACACACACACACACACACACACACACACACACACACCAAGAGATTCAAGGAAGAAATCACATTTAACTTAATAACCAGCCGTGGCTTTGGTCATTGAAAAGAATATAATTGCCTTAATATTCAGTAAGAATCAGTAAAAGAACTCCTCCAAATAAGGGTATCAGTAGCTGACATTAAAAAGATGATATAATTTCTGAATAGGTAACACAGTCGCAGAACTTAAAGGAAAAAAAAAAAAAGAACCAAACACTCAAAACACTGAAAATCTGAACTAAAATGTTTTTTTTGTACCCCTGCCTCCCTTCACACTCCCCCCTCCATGTCTACACCTCAACCTTGTGCTCACAGGGGAACAGCTTATATTCATTTTTCCACATCCAGAAACTCCCCCCCCTTTTCCTCCAAGGCAGGGTTTCTGTTTGGATCCCTGGAACTGACTCTTTAGATCAGGCTGGCCTTTTGCAAACTCAGAGTTCGCCTGCCTCTGCCTCCCCAGTGCTAGGATTAAAGAAGTTCACCACCACCACCTGGCCAGAATTTCTTAAAAACAAAACAAAACAAAACAAAACAAAAATGTGTCTATGGGCACATGCATGTCATGGTTAGAATGTGGAGGTCAGAAACTATCTCAAATGTGGAGGTCAGAGACTGTCTCTACTGAGGTCAGATGACAACTTATGGGAGTCAGTTTTTTCCTTCCCTGTGGGTTTCAAGTATCAAACTCAGGCTGCCAAGCTGGGCAGCAAGCATCCTTACTGAGCCATCTTCCTGGTCCCCATCATTCCTTTTGGTAAAAAGAAGCACACTGGATGGAACACTTTTAGGCTGACATTCACCGCACTTGTCCTGCCATCTGCAGCAAAATGGGAGGAAGTAGAGGACACTGTGCCAAGTGAGAGAAGCTGAGCAGGGAAAGACGAGCACCTCAGGTTTCTTCTCATATGTGGAGGCTAAAAAAGGTTACCCTGACTCTAAAATAGAGATTGCTAAAAGTTGGGAAGGAGGGGAGGGAAGGGAGATACAGGAAGGCTGGATTCAATAAGTGTCTACCATATGCATGTGTGGGAATATTACAACACAGGAAACCCCATTAATAAGTACAATTAATATATCTTTCTCTCTTCTTTTTCTTCCCCTCCCTCCCTCCCTCCCTCCCTCCCTCCCTCTCTCCTTCTCTCCTTCCCTCCTTCTATCTTCCTTCCTTCTTTCTAACTGTATAGCCCTAGCTGGCTGAGAACTCACTATATAGACCAGGATGACCTCAAACTCACACAGATCTGCCTGCATCTGCCTCCTGGGTTCTGGGATTAAAGGTGTAAGCCACCATTTCTTAATTCATCTTGATAATTAATAATAATAATAATAATAATAATAATAATAATGTAGAACTAAGGCACCGAGTTAGTGCTTGGAGTTCAGGGAGCTGAACATGGGCAGCAGGAACAGCTCCGTCCTGTCCATTCAGCCAGAGGTAAACTGCAAAGGCCCTACTGGTGGGGAGCAGGAATTGCTCCAGAGTTTTGGGCAAACAACTGGCAAGAAAGGGTAAAAATGTTTCACACACACCCCATTGATCCCAGCTACATGATGCATTGCAAACAAACAAGCAAACAAAAACAAAAAAACAAAACAAAGTAGCAATTTGGCCTGGTATGGTGGCACACTCCTGTGTTCCCAGCACTGACAAGTTGAAGGTAGAAGGATTAAGAGTCCAAGGCTAGCCTGAGGTACCGAGTGAGACTGCCTAGAAGAGTGATTCTCAACCTTCCTAATGCTTCAACCCTTTAATACAATTCCTCGTGTTGTGGTGACCCCCAAACCATAGAATTATTTTCTTGCTACTTCATAACTGTGATTTTGCTACTGTTATGAATTATAATGTAAATATCTGATATGTAGGATATCTGATATTTGACCTCCAACCACTGGTCTAAAGCAAAAAGGGTTTGGATGTAGTGTAATTGTAAACCACCGCCTAGCATGGCCTCTTGGTCTGGGAGGTCCTCTACTGCTATGGTTCAGCTACATTTTCTCTGTTGTGCTTCTGACTGAGCTTGCTTTGAGTCTTTTGAAAAAAAGAATCCTCAAAAACAAAACTCCAGAAATCTGAGTATTCACCAGGGGGATATTTGGAGCCATTCCAGTACATCTATAAAGAATATTATGCAGCAATTATATGTTAGATATGTTTTTATCTGGAGGTACAAAATATTCTTTAAATTAGAAAAGCAATTTATTAATCATTTATATCTTTATCTCACAAGCAAATACATCCCATGTATATGCAGTTCTCCATACTGATTCTCTGAATGTATTTATCTAAGATTGGAACCAGTGGCTTTTAGCCAGAGGTGATTTTGAGCCCCAGGGGATATAACACAGGGCACTGCCTGAAGACACTTTTGTTGTCACCACGGAGAATTCTAGGAGGTGGAGCTTCCAAATCCCACAATACAAAAACGACAGCCTCACCTCCCCCTGCTTCAAATCATTTCCAGACTCAAAATGTGGGGAGGCTGAAAGAATAAACCCCAAATTACCAGCCTTCTCCTTAAATATTTGTGTTATGTAATTTATTACAATGTGCTTTTATTTTGTGGTTTGAATTAGAATGGTTTGAATTAGAATTAGAACCCTATAGGCTCATATATTTGAAGATTTGGTCATGGGGGGGTGACACTACTTGACAGGGATTAGGAAGCGTGGCCTTGTTGGAGTGGGCGTGACCTTATTGGAGGAAGTGTAATACTGGGGTGGACTTGGTGGTTGTAAAAGCCCAAGCCTGTAGATCCAGAGATAGAGCTCTGAAGCTTCTTCCTCAGCCCCATGTCTGACTTCATGCCACCCCGCTCTTTGCCATTATGGCAATGGACTAAACCTCTGAAACTGTAAGCAAGCAAGTAAATGCTTTCTCTTCTAAGTGTTGCAGTGGTCATTGGTGTCTCTTCACAGAAATAGAACACTAAGACATCTAAAAATTACCTCACAAGGTAAGAAATACTAGTCAATAAAAGTTGTTTTGACCAGGACAATGATGGAACAGGAGTTGCAGATTGCTCTCCAAGGAGCAAAGATGGCAGCGGTGGGTGGATAGAGCGGCAGGAGGGGATGGGCTCACCCTGCAGCCTGGTCCTGAAAACTGGTGTTTATGCACACAATCTTGTGTGCGTTCATGAGTGTGCAGATTATGCACACGCATACGGAGGCATGCATGACATCATGACGCCCTTGGTTGCTCTCCCTCTTATTTATTTTTGCAACAGAGTTTCTCACTGAACGTGGAGCTCTCCATTTTGGCAAGACTGGCTGTTCAGCCAGACACCAGGATCTCTATGCCTCTGTTTCCCAATGCTGGTATTACAGGTATGGGCTGCCAAACCCAGCTTTATGTGGGCACTGGAGCTCAAACTCAGGGTCCCGTGGTTACATTTTATGGACTGTGCCATTTCTCAGCCTTCACACATCTGATCTTGGTGACCAGAATGAGGGTCAGATTTTCTTGAGCTGGACAAGTCCTGACAAAATTCTCCTCTTTTTAGGGAAATCTATGAGAGTGAGAAGCAAGTATATATTAGATACCTTTTTATCGCTGTGATAAGACACTGTGACCAATGCAACTTATAAAAATGTTGAAAATAATCTACACATGGCAGGTGGCAACACCCAGGAATTTAGTCCTTTGTAGTTGCCCTCAAATTGACCTATAAGCTTTATATTTGGTCCAAACGGCCAGACTTACTAGAAATTATTTGATATTATTATATGCAAGACCTCTACAAGGTATTGGAGCACAATTAGGGAAGCACAGTTGTGTTTGAAAGTCCTCTAGCCGTCCTGCCATGAGTTTTCACAGTTTACCTGCAGTGTGCAGTGGGGAGCAATGGGATGTGTTTTCCGTTTAAATTAGAGACCTCTGTCCACTGTAACTATTGTGATTTCTAATTGCATTATTAACTTTCCTTCCTTCCTCCTTCTAGAATCCTCCTCATTGATCATAACTTCGCAGAGTGGCCACCAGGAGGTATCCTGCATCCATCCCTGGGGCCAACACCATCACTTCTAATGACACTGTTAAAGGAGGAAATTGAGGTGATGCCAATACTTTAATCCCAGCAGGGGTAGCCAGATCTCTGTGAGCTCGAGACCAGTCTGATCAACAAGCGAGTTCCGGGTCAGTCAGGGTTGATTGTACATAGTGATTCCCTGCCTTAAAAAAAAAGAAGGAAGGAAGGAAGGAAGGAAGGAAGGAAGGAAGGAAGGAAGGAAGGAAGGAAGGAAGGAAGGAAGGAAGGAAGGAAGGAGGGAAGGAAACTGAGGCCGAGACTGTGGGGAGGTCCCGTCAAATTCTGACAGGGTGGGACTACGCAACAGATTGGTGATGGCTAATGCTCTGCCTGAGGACCCGAACCGGCGACTAACAGGCACGTCAAACAAAGCTTCCCGAGCTCAAGCCCATCTGTGTCACTTGTGGTGCAGCAAGTCCCCACTGAGGGGGACTTCAGCTTCCAACAGCACCTCCACCACAGGAACGTCAATGTGGCCGGGACACACAGGCGCGAGCACGCAAGCGCAACAGTGGCAAAACCGAAAGCCGCCAGCTGCCATGGTGACTGACGCCACGCCTCCGAGGCTGACGGAGTCTGCGCGGCGGGCGCAGAGGCAGAGCTGCTCATGCGCAGCATCTACCTTAGCGGCCTGGGCAGGCCGGGGGAGGAAGCGGAAGGCTGACTGGTCGTTGACTGACGCCCATCGCCGGAAGTCCCGCCTATCTTGCCGAGCCCGTTCCCGGAAGTGCATCTGCTTGTCTCGGGCGAGATGGCTTCAAGGTTACTTCGCGGAGTGGGAGCTCTGGCGGCGCAGGCCCTGAGGGCTCGTGGGCCCCATGGCGCGGTTGCGACACGCTCCTTTGCTTCTGGAGGTTTGTGGCCAGCTGGGCGCGCCAGGCCGGTGTCCGGGGCCTCGGGGGTGGTTGGTGATGGCGCGGTCGAGCGGGGTCGGCCATTGAGCTGCTTCGGGCCCTGTTGACCACCTCACGCTCCCGGAGTCTGCGCTCCGAGCGGTCTGGCTGTAATTTCGGCCGCCCAGCCCCCGCCCAGGATTGACCCCGATTCTAAAGTGCCCTGACTGGAAGGTGCCGGGTGACCTTGAGAGACAGGGACTGTTGGAGCGGTGGGAAAAGACTGGACCGATTTTGAGATTCCCTGCCCACCTCCAGCCAGCTATCTCTCATTGATTACTTGGTTTTTAGAAAAAGTCGAAAAGCAAGCCTCGGCGGCTGGAGGGGGAAACTTCCCCTAAGGCTTTGGGAGTCATGACTCAGTGGGCTTAGGGGACTGTGGGAATGGGTGACTTGAGAGCCCACCAAAGACGCTTACAATGTCACCTTTCCCGTGTTGATCATTTGAGCGTGTATTCATCGTGGTCCTATCAGTTGGCATAATTCATTTTTCTTCTTTTAGGTGGTGTTCCTACTGATGAGGAGCAGGCTACAGGGCTGGAGAGGGAGATCATGATAGCAGCAGAGAAGGGACTGGTAAGGAAAAACTCCCTGTGTCTTCTGGAGCCCTTGGACTTGGATGGGATCAGAGGAGTCTCCAGTCAGCCAGCATTTGGTCCTGGAAACCCAACTTGTAGGAACAGCCCCTTTGCAGTGTAGTTGCAGGGGATGTCTGTAGTAACTGGTCAATTCTTGCCTTTTTCAGGATCCATACAATATGCTACCTCCAAAAGCGGCTTCAGGCACCAAGGAAGATCCTAATTTAGTCCCTTCCATCACCAACAAGCGAATAGTGGGCTGCATCTGTAAGTACCTTGCCTTTATTGTCTGTCCATTTGTTCATGACCTGCTACACAGAATCTCTGTAAATTGCTTCAGATCTGTGCATGTGACTGACTATATGTGCATAAAAAATACTGGTATAAATTGTCCTAAGTGTTCTGTCTCAAGCCTCAGAATGCATGAGAGCCACTAGAGTCAGATGCCCCTGGAGCTGTAGTTACAAATAAGGTTGTGAGTCATCTGATAGGGATACTGGGAATTGAACTCAGGTTCTCTGGAAGAGCAGTCTATGGTCTTAAAACATGTTGAACCATCTTTCCAGCCCAGATTTTTTTTTTTTTTTAAATGTATACAGTCTTCTGCCTGCATGCCAGCAGACTGTGCCAGATCTTATTCAAGTCGGTTGTGAGCCACCATGTGGTTGCTGGGAATTGAACTCAGGACCTCTGGAAGAATATAGTCAGTGCTCTTAACCGCTGAGCCATCTCTCCAGCCTCCAGCCCAGATTTTATATATAAATATATTTGTATGCCAGGCACTGTTTTAGGCTCTAGAGATACAAATAAGTACTGATCCTGCTTTGGGATTCTGTGTAGGGAATGGAATTGTTAGAACCTACAGTGACCCTGATACAAGGTTATTTTACTCACAGGTAAACTCAGCCCCATTTTTTCATTTGAAAGAGCAGAGTTTGCTTGAAGTGACTTCTTAAAGTCAACCACAGTTTTTTTGGGTTTTTTCTCTAAAGTGTTTGTAGGAAAAGATGAATGTTGTAAGTCTCCCTTTGTACGCTGGAGCTGGATGACTTTGAGCTGCCTTTTCCCTTTCAGGTGAAGAGGACAACTGCACTGTCATCTGGTTTTGGCTGCACAAAGGCGAGGTCCAGCGATGCCCCAGCTGTGGAACCCATTATAAGCTGGTGCCCCACCAACTGGTCCACTGAGCCTCTGTGTTAACTTTTCAGAATGTGATGGAAAGTTTATCTCTAATAAAGACTAGCCATTGTATTGGCTCCTCCCATAGGTGGCTAGTCTTATTTCTGTAGGTTTTATTTGTTTTGTTTGTAGACACGGTTTCTTTGTGTATTCTTGGCTGTCCTGGCACTCACTCTGTAGACCAGGCTGGCCTTGAATTCACAGAGATCTGCCTACCTCTGCCTCCCCAGTGCTAGGATCAAAGGTGTGCTCCACCACTACTGCCCGGCTTCTATAGATTTTTTTTTTATGTTGAGATCAGTTGTTTCTTAATACTGGCTTGACATCTACTGAGAATGTAAAACCAGTATAGAGCTGTTAGATTTTTATTTAATTTTTTTTTTTTTTTTTTATATAAGGATGGTGGGGGCAAAAACCAAGGAAGATTTTAAAGGGTGAAAGCAATGGCAATATTTGGACCTTGCTTGGATCCTGATATGTTTTGTTTGTTTGTTTTGTGTTTTTGTTTTTGTTTAAGATTTTTCTTATGTATACAGAATTCTACCTGCATGTACACACGCAGGACAGGAGAGAACACTAGATCTCATTATAGATGGTGGTGAGCCACCATGTGGTTGCTGGGAATTGAACTCAAAACCTCTGGAAGAGCAGCCAGTGCTCCTCACCTCTAAGCCATCTCTTGAGCCCCGGATCTTGATGTTTTTATTTTTGCAGTAGTAATGATTGAATAACTGGGCCACATGCTACTGAGCCACTTTTCAACCTGAATCTAGATTTAGGGGAAGGACATTGTAGTCTATTCTGTCCCCATTGGGGACTGTCGCTGTGATCTCTGTAACTGTCTGTAGTTCCCTTTAAATAAAGTCTGCCTACCAAGTTTAAAAGAGAAGGAGGAAGTGAGAGACACTAAGCTGGACACAGTGGTGCCATTTATAATCCCATTTATTTGAGAATTTGCAGTGAGAGGATCACCTGAGTCTGGGCAACATAGAACTTGACTCAAAATAACAATAATTTGAACTCAATATTGATATTTAGGTATTTACTAAATTTTCATATGTGAGGAGTTTCTCTTCTTCAGAAGTACCCATGGAAATATAAATTGGGGAGGAGGGCAACAGCTCCCCTCAGCCATCATGTTCATGATACGTTGTTGGTGAAATTCTCAAAACAAATTTCTGTAAAATGGCAATATCTTTTCATTTTATGTTAAAATTTGAATTCAGGGATGGAAAGCCTTAAGAGAAAGGCCCTTCCCCTATCTTACTGACCTGTTTGGAAGGTGAAGTGTAAGGTGTCGTTTCCACTCTTTGCTGTAAGTGACCATCTCTGCTTCCAGGTGCTCAGGCATTGATTGGCCACTTGAGGCCTTTTCTGTGGGAAGGGGATCCCGCATGCTATTAGATCTTACTCCGACAATCCCACTTTAAATGCTATTTCCTACTGTCTGTACTCTGAAAGCTCCAGGGAAGCTCTCCTGTCTGCAGCCTCTTGTACTGCACTTTCTCTACACTCCTGCAGAGTGCATAAAAAAAATAGGATCATTAAGTCAGTCTTTGCTCCCTTGGCTTCTCATTGCCAGATCCTCCTTGTTGTTTTTCTTTTAAGGATTGTAACCAGGGCAGAAAGAAAACTCTCCAGGACATTTACAGGCCCTGGTAGGCAGAACAATTATCCTCTCAAGATGTCTGCATCTTAAACCCCAAAACTTGTACAAACATTAGGTCACACAGCAAATGAATTAAGGTTGTAGGTGGAATTGAGGTTGCTGACTTTAGAACTAGGGACAACTGTCTGTCTGCCCATCTGTCTGTCTCAGCAGGTAAAGGTACCAGCTACCTAGCCTGATGACCTCAGTTCAATCCCTGGGACCCACATGGTAGAAGGAGGGAACCAACTCCCATTAGTTGTTCTCTGCCCTCTACACATGTGCTATGGCATACATGCACACTAAATATTTTAAAAGTCAGAGAGACTGTTGGGTTATCCAGGTGGAAGAAAAAGGGAGGCCTAATGATGTTGATTCAATATAGGAAAGAGGCCTTGAGCCAAGAAATGCAAATGGTCTCTGGAAGAGAGATGAGAGTGACTATCTAGATTCCAGATATGAAGGCCTGTAGATGCTTTAATTTTAGCCCAGTGAGACCCATGCTGAGCTGGTATGTAAGATAATAAGTTTACATTCTAAGTCACTACATTTGTGATTAGCATTTTATAGCAGTAATAAGATACTAAAACAGACTAGTAAATTCCTCAGTCCATAGGTCTTTGAGTTAGCTGCACTTTGGAGTCACCTGAAGATCTACATATGTTAGGACCCAGGCCATACTAGACCACTAAACAGTCCCTGGGGGTGGAACTTGGGTAGCAGTGCCTTAGAGTTCCCCAGGTGCTTAGCTTCTGCAGCTAAGGCCGAGAACTCTACTTGGCTAGTCACGTGGACTTGAGTAGCTTCTGTACTTCCTTGGACCATTTGGGATAAGAAGGAAATGCAGTGTTCTGACCAAGAGGGTTTCATCTGAACCTTTAGTTTTGTCTACTGAAACCAAGGAAAAATACAGACTTCATTAATTGCCTGCAAGTTCAGGAATAAACGTTTCCAGGATCCTTGTAAATTGCCCATCTGATGCTCTGTCATAAATGTGTGTACAACTTTTTATTTTTCTTTTGAGACCTGGTCTCACCATATAAGTCTGACTGGTCTGGAACTCAAGGTAGACCAGGCTGGCTCAAATTCAAGAGATCTACCTGCCTCTACTGAGTGCTAGGATTAAATCCATGTTGCCACCACACCTGGCATGTATGTTTGTTTTTATTTTGTGCATGCATGCATATGCAGTGTTTGTGGACACAGCACACACACAGAAGTCAGAGGATAACTCTGTGAAGTTGGTTCTGTCCTTCCCACATTTAAATGGGTTTGGGAGATTAACTTAGGACATCCAGCTGTGTGGCAAGTGTCTTTACCCACTGAGTGTGCCTTTACCCACTGGGCCATATCTCTAGCCCCTTTTGTTCCACCTTACAGACTTTACTTAATCCCTACAGTGTGACTATCAAAAATCACGAAGGTAAAAAAAAAAAAAAAATCAGGATGGTAGTTTAGGTATTTCAATCACCTAATCCTTAGACATCAAGTTTTCTTAAATGTTTATTACATTTTGGGGGTTTTTTGTTTGTGTGTGTTTGTGTGTGTGTGTATGTAAGACAGAGAAGAGAGGAGAGACAGACAGGCAGACAGACACACATACACACACACACACACACACACAGAGAGAGAGAGAGAGAGAGACAGAGAGAGAGAGAGAGAGAGACAGAGAGAGAGAGAGAGAGGTTGACTGCTGAATAGCCCAGGCTGGCCTCAAACTCAAGATCCTTCTGTCAGCCTCAGAGAGAGAGAGAGAGAGAGAGAGAGAGAGAGAGAGAGAGAGAGAGAGAGAGAGGGGTTGACTGCTGAATAGCCCAGGCTGGCCTCAAACTCAAGATCCTTCTGTCAGCCTCCTAGTTGCTGGAATTACAGGCGTGTGTCACCACACCCAGCTGTTCAGTGTCTTTCCATCATGAGGGTCCAATTCAGAGTCATACTATCTTCCATTATGATGTCTGAGGTAGTTCCAGTCTTACAGTCTTTTGACACATTGTCAGTGGTTTTTAAATTTTAATAACCAACCTGACTCGTTTATGCTGTCCATATACTTCTGGGCATCTGTTGGAGCACGGTCAACCTATCAGTAACTTAAAGAACACAGACTCTCTCCCCCAGAGGCAATCAACTGTCCATAGCCCCTGATCGGTGGGTTCTTAAGCCTGTTTCCATATCATGCTATAATGTTGACTGGCTTGATCTTGTGCAGGCAGGCAGGCAGAGCTGCTGGGAGTGCACTGTCGCATCTGGAAGACAGTTTTCAGTTGTCCTTCCCAACTTCTGGCTCTTACAAACTTTCTGCCCCCTGTTCTGTGATAGTCTCTGAGTCTTGGGAAAGGGGAGTAATAAAAAGAGATGTCATTTGTAGCTGAGTACTAAGTAGTTACTTAGTCTCGCACTTACACATGCCTGTAATTCCAGCAACCAGTTGCAAGTTTGTCTTAACCATCATCCACTGTACTGTACTCCTGTGTTGAGGTCTGAGAGCTGCACTAATCTTTGGGTAGAGAGAGTTTGATACTGTCCTTTTAGCAAAAATGGTAGCAGCAGGTTCACCCCTGGGTTAGTGAGCTTCCCCAGCCATGGGTTCTTGGGCCAGATTTGCAGCACCCAGGCATACATTTCTTCATTCAATTAGAAAAGTGGTTGGTTACTCCCCAAACATTGGTGTCACTATTGCACCCATGGGCATCTCTTACTAAGCTAGTCATTCTAGTTCACAGCTGGGTAAGAACTCTTTCCCACAGCAGCCTCCATAGCACCTTTCAGTGCTGAGAACTAGCCAGTTACAGAGCTGGTCAGTTACAGTTTGATTTTTTTTTTTTTTCCATGTCCTGTGACCAACATGTGAGTATCTTCAGCAATAAGATCTTATCAAGTACTGGGGACAGCCAAAAGTAAGCAGTAGCCTGTATTGTCATTGTTTGGGGACAATACGGACACCTCAATAATTCAACGGGAGGTATCCTACACAGGGACTCAGGCCTTCAGGTGCATGGCAAGCACTTTGTCAACTGAGCCATCTCCCCAGCCCTATTTAGTCACATATCACCAAGGACTCACAAGATTTTATTGTATGGTTTATAATATACCAGAGATTGGAGCATTGGGGGCTGCTTCAAGTTGGTCCACATGTTACTTAGATAAGTCACTTGAATTCTTAATTTCCAGTGCCACAAGACATAAGTATATCTTGTGTTTCCCTTTAGGGATGAAGGCTAGACCTGGACTCTGCTCATGGTTTCTGGGGTGCCACAATTCTAGGCCCTCCAAACAGATGAGGTAGGAAACACATGTATATATTTTAACCTGATGCTTACTTGCACACAGGTGTTTCAGCATTAGTAGAATAAAACCAGGAGTTCATACCTGTACAACTCAAGGCTTAGTCTAGCTGCTTCCCTCAGCTGTAGCTCTTTTCCAATCCAGCAGGCTAGCTCTTAGCAGGCCATCCCTGTCAGAGGTGTATGGGGGCTATGGAGGCCTTTGTTTTAAAGAACGTGACTGTGACTTTGACGTGTATAAGGGGCGGTTCCTGTGGAGAGAACAGAAGGAACAGAGCTAGCAAGCAAAACAGGACACAGGATGGATTCTCTTAAGGTAGGAATGGAAAAGACCTCAAATGTAGCAGTGTGCACTTCCCAGAGGTGACTTTGCCAGCATCACTCCAGCTGTTTTATCTTCCCAGGAAGAGGAGTTTTACATTAACTGGAATTCTTCTAGAGAGCTGCTGTTTCTTCTTCCCCCATGGCTATATTTACTCGTATCAGTAAGGACTCATGAGTATTTCATTGTATGGCTTATAACTCATTACAGAATTGAAGTGGTTACCCGCAGAGTAGATTGTTAGAGCAAACAGGCTGGGTGGGCAGAATGGAGCAGGGTCATAAGCTAGGCTGGGGATGGCCCTAATGGGAAAGGATGGTAGCAAAGGGACTGCAGGAGACACAGACTTGGTGACATGTGAGGAGGAAGGAACTCAGCAGTAAGGTTCCAAACCCAGGTGGCTGGGAGTCAGTGGTGGCAGCAGAACCCTGCATAAGAGCTGGTTTGCAGGGTCCCTATGCTTTGACCCTATGGCCACACAGAATCCCCTGCACACACACCTGATCAGTACTTTGACCTATAGCTTTCAACACTTGGTTCTGGTCACTATCCTTCCATAGTGAAAACTGTCACCTAGTACACAGCTAAACCACCTTCTCCAGACCCTCAACATGCTAGGCCAACTGACCTCTTTGGTTTAAATCACGGTGCTACAGACCAATTTATCCATCCTTGCCAACAACTGTCCTGTTGCCCTCCCTAACCACTGTCTGACCCAAACTCTTACAAGCCAGCACGCCTCACTGTTGACTCAGCCCCAACGCTGTTCCAAAATGAATGCTATTGGGGCAAAGCCCTCTTGTTCTCCACCAGCCTCGAAGCCGTGCTGTGTAGGTGCTGACATATTCGCACGCACGCACGCACGCACGCACACGAGCTCTTACTGACACACACACACACACACACACACACACACACAGAGCTCTGACTGCCTGCAGGACTCCCTGATTGTGCTCTGCTTCTTCCTGGGGAGCCTGGACCATCCCTAGGCTGCCGTTCTCATCCTGCCCCAGGCTGCTAAGTCTGCATCATTGCCAGCACCACTCGTGCCTCTGCAGGCCTATGTGAGATGAGGCACACGGCAGCCCTGTCTAGGAACATGCAGGGAAGGCAGCCTGGCTCTGCCTCCCCTAGCAGGTCACAGCAAGCTAGTAATGAAGCTGGTCTCACTTCTCCTGTTGCCCTGCCAACCACCAAAGGCCTCAAGCTCCTGAGCTATGCCAGTGTCATGCTAAATTCCCTCTGGTCCTTTCTCTCAATGTCCCCAGGGATGAGTGAGCAAACAAGAGCACATAAAGCCACAAGAATCAGAGCCACACATTGGGCTTTGTCCATAATTATTACTATAATGATTTATGAAAAAAGAATTATTTTTCAGGCAACTGTGTTAAATTATTGTTCAGCTCTGGAGAGGGAGGTGGGGCCCTGGCCATGGTGAAGACCTTTCTAGAGGGAGGTGAGGACATGCCTGCCCTTTGGGTCTGACTCCCGATTAAATGGCTTTCTCTCAGCAAATAAGGACCATAATCCCTTCCTGGCCAGGGCAGGGAGGGAAAGGGGGGTGAGGGGGAGCAAATCAATGTAGTGCCTTGAAAGAGTGGGCACACCACGAGCCGTGGCTGCCCATGGCTCTGATGCTCTGACCCTTGGCCACACTCCCTCATTGGGAATGGAGAACTGTTCCCTAGTCAGTCCTATCTAGGACATCTGCCCAGCAAAACTGGGTATGCAAGGGTCCAGGCAGCCCTGTCAAGCCTCAGGAAGAGGAAACTGGCATGGAATACACCAATGTGCCTCACCCCCCAATGGGAGCTCCTGGCTGCCCCCTTGGCCCACTCCAGTGGTTCAGGGATTCTAGCCCCAGTGGGAGCTGTCAGAACAAATGGGGCATGTGAGTGTCTGGTCTTGGAGCTTCAAGATCGGAGCAAGGAACCACAGGCCAAAGTGGCCTTGCTGAGAGGGTCGCCCACACCAACTCAATGTCGGGTTGAATTCCTATGCTCCAGCTTGGGACTGCCATCCATGCAGCTAAACCTTACTCTCTGTGTCTGTGTGTGTATGTTGAGCACAGGGGGAGGGGAGGGCTACAGGCGAGCATGACCGCACCACCTGCTCCAGGGTCAGGGCATGCAGGGGACCCCAGGCCTAGAACATGAACCCAGACCAAAAGGGGTCGAGGGCTCTGGCTCCCCTCTCCTTCTTCTCTCCCAATATGTCCACCCTTCTTGGGCATTAGAAGGTTTTGCGATGAATCGCACGGGAGCCATCGTCTTCATACTCCTTTTTGGATACCCACATCTTCTTGAAGGTGTCCAGGGAGGCAAGGATGGAGCCGCTGTAAGGATGGAGAGACAATATTCTTTAGTACTGGTGGGCTGGGCCAGCTGCCATCCCAAGTTGTCAGAACTCCCAACCTTTTATTTGAGAAATAAATCCATCCATTTCCCCTGGCCTGTGTGAACCCCTGGAGGAGTCCCTCCCCGAGCCCTTCGGCTTGAGCCCCATCTTACCCAATCCATGTGGAGTATAGCCGTTCCTGAGGAGCTGAGATCTAGAAGGAGCAAATGGTTACATAACCACTTGTCCCTACACAGCTACCACCCTCAGACCCAAGGCAGTGAGGGCAGGAGTAGTATTGTAGGTGGGGGATGGGAAACACGGGCACAGAGGGTTCCTATCTCTCTGAAGGCCAGTACCACCCAGCACCCTCTCCCCAGAGGCTTCCACTCTCACCTTGATTTTAACGTCCTTTGGAGCGAGCTTCTTTACCTCACTTAGTAACCTGTCTCCAAAGCCTGTGGATACAAGGATGGCCAAGCCTGGACCACAACCAACATCCTTGCCATGGTGACCCTTAGACCCCTAGCTGTTGCCATCCTTTTTCCAGCACCCTGGCTGTGGGTGGGTACAGCTTGCTGGAGAGTGACATGAGATGTAACCTAAAGCCACGCAGTGCCACCTGACCCTATGACCGCCCTGAAGACTCCTCAACTGAGTACTCCACTGCAAACTCACCATCCAGTCATAAGCTAAGGAAAACTCCACTTTAGTGGTTGGTGGTGGTTTTGGTTTCTTTTTTTTAAAAAAGTGTGTCTCATCCTCTGTAATCCAGGCTTGGCACTGAACTCATGATCTTCCTGCCTCAACCTCCTGAATACTAAAATGACATGTGTATGCCCCCGTGCCTGGGGCTCCAGAGAGTGAGTGGTCTGAGGTGCCTGTCACCGTCTCCCCAACAGTACCTTTAAAGAGTGTTGAACCCCCTGAGAGCATAATATTGGAGAAGAGTGTCCGTCGAAGGTCCATGTCAGACTTGTGGATGGCGAAGGCCAGTACTTCATGGAGCCCCTCACTCTCATCCCCCAACAGGTCTGGTTGGAACAGCAGCTCAGGGGCCCGGAAGCATGCAGGCCCCACCTGTGGAGAAGATGACTAAAGCACAGGTTCTCCAGGAGAGCCCAGTCCTTTTCCTCCAGGTCAGCATTAGCTACCACCGATAATCAGGCCTGGCCACTTACATCAATTGTGCTGCCGTCTGGAAGGGTGTACTGCACCTTCTTGGTCTCTAAAGCCTCCTCCTTTTGTGGGTTGATGGACAGGTAGCAGGCTCGCTGTATGGACAGGGCACACTCTTCAGTAGAATTCAGCAGGGACACTTGTAGCCGGGGCTTGCTTTCATGTCTTGGCCTCCCCAGCCCCAGCCATGTCCACACCCCCATGCCCTTTATCACCTCTTTGATGGTCCGGACAACCTCAAACTCAGCCGAGGTGTAGAAGTCAGCCCCTTCCTTGCGCAACAGCAGCCTCAAATATCGAGAGACGTCACGGCCCGCAATGTCTACCCGTATGATGGAGTGTGGCATGGCAAAGCCCTCATAGATGGGGACAGCTTGAGTGACCCCGTCTCCTGAGTCTAAAACC
Organism: Cricetulus griseus; assembly: GCF_003668045.3. Classification (NCBI taxonomy): domain Eukaryota; kingdom Metazoa; phylum Chordata; class Mammalia; order Rodentia; family Cricetidae; genus Cricetulus; species Cricetulus griseus. The sequence goes on along the minus strand of NW_023276807.1, from coordinate 11,500,605 downwards.
ACTCCTGTTGTGCGTCCTGTTGCATACCTGCCACCAGGTCAGCATTCTTTTACTTCAGTCACTGAGGAGAGAAGACCTCCTCAACCCCACAAGGGACCCTGGGATATCATTTATACTACTCGAGAAACAGGCATGGAGGGGATCGAGAGGCTGTGCCTCCAGGGACTTCAGGATTTGGGACACTCACAGGCTGAGCACGGCCTGCATGGAGATAAACAGTGCAGGAACATTGAAGGTCTCAAAGAACACCTCTGCCGCCTTCTCCCGGTTCTTACTGGGGTTCAGTGGGGCCTCCGTTAGAAGAACAGGGTGCTATGAGAGATGAGGGAGTCACACACACAGACAAGCTAGGTCCTAACAGCTTTCCTGAGCTAAAAGCACCACTGAACAGCTAGCTGCTTGTCCCTCCTGAGGACTCCATCCTGAATCAGTGCCAAAGACCAGGCCCTGAAAAATTTTGCCTGGCTGTCACTGGTTGTGTACAAACACACACAGAAGGAGCAGGAAACTCCTACCAATATACAGACAGGGAGTGGGAAGGAACAATCGGGAAAGCTGGGAGTGTGGAGGCAAGGGTGGCTACCACACCTCCTCGGAGAAGGTCTGCAGCTGGTCCTTAGAGTAGACGTACTGCCAGATACGCTCCATGTCATTCCAGTCTCGTACCACGCCATGCTCCATGGGGTAGCGGATGGTCAGTAGCCCCCGGTGCTCCTGGAGAACAGGGAGAAAGCCAGACATAGCACCTGGCCCTCATAGCAGCTGCTGCACACTGGGAAGTTGTCTCCTGCCTCTGCCTGCTGGGCCTCTCCCTGCTCTGCACACAAGGCTCCCAGAGCTCAGCTGGCCTCAAATGGCTGAGGACCAGAGAAAATGGCAACATGCCTTATTGAATACAGTCTTCTGAGTAAACAGCAGCCATTTTTATCAAATCAGCGGTGCCCGCTGGCAAGAAACCATCCCAAACAGTCCTGCCGAGGGTGGGGTCATTAGATCCTCATCCAAGATGCCTCCCAGCCATTTCTATGCACTCTGTCCTAACTGTATGTGGCCTGAGGATCTTGAGGGGTACCAAAGTACAGAAGCTGGGGAAGGCTAACTGAAGGGAGAACTCATCATGATAGGTGAAAACTTTCTAGGTGCTTTGGGGTTCCTCGTCCGCCTCTAAGTAGCCCCTCATCCACACTCTGTAAGTACGCCCAATAAACATCAGTTTTCCCAGGGTAAACTCTGATGGAGTTTGTATTTTGATTTATGGCAGGAATCTTTCGGAGGAGAAAGATGTCTCCTTGGTACGGAATTCTTCCAACATGGCTGGTAGTCAGCAGGATAGGACAAAAACAAAGATGTGTTGTAGAATATTACTTTAAGATGTGTTACATTGGGGCTGGAGAGATGGTTCAGAGGTTAGGGGCACTGACTGCTGTTCCAAAGGTCCTGAGTTCAATTCCCAGCAACCACATGGTGACTCACAACTATCTGTTATGAGATCTGGTGCCCTCTTCTGGTGTGCAGATATACATGGAAGCAGAATGTTGTATACATAATAAATAAAATTAAAAAAAAAGATGTGTTACATTTGTTTATGCTGTGGAATATTTGTTTCATTTTTGAGACAGGGTTTCTCTGTGTAGCTTTGGAGCCTATCCTGGCACTCGCTCTGGAGACCAGGCTGACCTCGAACTCACAGAGAATCCGCCTGCCTCTGCCTCCGGAGTGCTGGGATTAAAGGCGTGAGCCACCAACGCCCAGCATGTTGTATTCTTTTATGTTGCATTTCTTTAATTCTGTGAAGCTGTTACTTTGCCTGTCTAAAACACCTGACTGGTCTAATAAAGAGCTGAAAGGCCAATAGCAAGGCCTTGAAAGGATAGGTGGGGCTGGCAGGCAGAGAGAATAAATAGGAGGAGACAAAGAGAGGGAAAAAAAAGCCAAAGAGCAAGATAACAAGGAGAGGAAGATGCTAGGGGCCAGCCACCAGCTACACAGCCAGCCATGGAGTAAGAGTGAAAGCAAGATTACAGAAGAAAAGGAAAAAGCCCAGAGGCCAGAGATAGATGGGATAATTTATGTTAAGGAACGATGGCTAGAAATAAGCCAAGCTGCCAGGCGTTGGTGGCTCACTCCTTTAATCCCAACACTCGGGAGGCAGAGGCAGGCGGATCTATGTGAGTTTGAAGCCAGCCTGGTCTCCAGAGCGAGTGCCAGGATAGGCTCCCAAGCTACACAGAGAAATGCTGTCTCGAAAAACAAACAAAAAAACAAAAAAATTAAGAAATAAGCCAAGCTAAGGCCAGGCATTTATAAGAATAAGTCTGTGTTTATTTGGGAGCTGGGTGGCAGGCCCCCAAAAGAACAAAGAGTAAAAACAAAAAAAAAACTCCAACCAATGCCGGGCGTTGGTGGTACACGCCTTTAATCCCAGCACTGGGGAGGCGGAGGCAGGCGGATCTCTGTGAGTTCGAGACCAGCCTGGTCTACAAGAGCTAGTTCCAGAACAGCCTCCAAAGCCACAGAGAAACCCTGTCTCGAAAAACAAAACAAACAAACAAACAAAAAACAAAACAAAAACAAAAACCCAACCAACTACAAAGATTAGTTTGGGAAAAGCAACAGCATTGCTCTTTCTCCAGATGATGAGACAGGCAGCTAAAACCTCACTAAGGTAGGGCATCTGTTTTCCCATGTGGTGTGTTGGAGCATCCCTTGTACCAACAGCTGCAATGTCCCGAGTAATACGATGTACAACTGAAGCCCAGAGGGAACTTGCTTGTGTGGAGGAGGAACTGCAAGGGACTCATGGCTGGCACCCTCCATGTTAGCCTTGGATTTAGAAAGAGAGGTAGAAAAAAAGGAGATAGTGGCATTGACACAACTCAGATCTATGTTAAAGAGCCCTTCCTGAGATCCAAGGACTTGGCCCCTGTAGGAAGCACTGGGTAAGAGTGATGGTTAAAGAGCTCAGAGAGGTGGCACATGGCACTCCAGTCACTAGGCGAGATAGGGAGGTGTTACCTGGGGTGCAGAAGGAGGTTGATTCAGCAGGGATCTTGGGTCAGGGATGGGGCCCCACTATAGGAGCTGCTGGTGGAGGACGCTTTTCAGGGTTAGAGATCACAACGGCCAGGTATCCAGGGACACCTGCACAGGAGGACTGTGCACAGGGTGACTGGAAGCCCCATGCTCAAGTATGAATTTATGGGCTCGCCAACTATTTGAGCCAGGTGTGTTGGCACACATCTTTAATTCCATCTCTTAGGTGGATCTCTGTGTGTTTAAGATCAGCCTGGTTTACAAAGTCAGTTCCAGGGCAGCCAGGGTTACAGGGAGACCTTGTTTCACACCTGCCCCTCGCCCTCTCCCTCACCAAGTCATTTGGGCTTGGGTGAGTGCTGGAACTAGGTATTCCTTGGTTCCTGGTAGCACCCAAGAACATCACAGACAACGACGAGTCTCAGGGTGATGGAAAAGTACAAGTTAAAAGGATTAAGTTTGACCAGAGTCGGGCAGCTTCCTCCCCTGAATATTCGGTGTATACTTTTCTCTTGGGAGAGGGGAGTACAGATTAGTCACCCAAACATAAGTCCTTTTAGCAGCCAGGTGTGGCAAATGGAGAAGTACCATCTGGCTGTATCAGTAGTGGAATGGCAACCAAGGACACACCAGTCTTAAGCCAAGAAGGTGCAGGTGACTGTGGGGTGGGAGGTATGAAATACTGTTCCCCTTGGCCTTAGGGGTCTGATCAGCTGAGGCACTGAGCCCTACTGAGTTCATCAAGACTAGAAAAATGCTGGGGCTGGAGAGATGGCTCAGCGGTCAAGAGCACTGACTGCTCTTCCAGAGGACCTGAGTTTAATTCCCAGCACTCATACGGCAGCTTACAACTGTCTGTGACTCCAGTCCAGGGGATCTGACAACTTCACACAGACATACATGCAGGCAAGACACCAATCACTGCACATAAAATTAAAATAAAAAACAACCCCCCCACTGTTGAGAGAGAGAGAAAGAGAGAGAGAAATATGCACCAAGGACCCATGAAAGTGCTCCTGGATAAGGAAGCCATGCAACAGATACAAAGGGATGGAATCTTTGGATGCTGTACTGAACTTAAAGTTTTACTTCAGTACCTCCTCAGCTTTGGATTTCTGAAAACTGATACTTGCCTGGAATGGACTTTCAAAGTACTTCAAGGTTATCTTCACAACCCTACTATTTGCCATGGGATGGTGACCTAGGACCTTGCTTTGTCATCCTGAGCATCCTTGGTAAAAAAGGTTTAATATAGAGGACACAATGCTAACCTGAGTGCTTTGCAGGGTTGAAAACCCATCTGAAAAACTTAACAGTGCACCTAAAGGAGCAAGGATGGGAAGGAAACGGGTTACAAAGGGTGCAAGGGCCAGGCACAACTATGAAATTCTTGGGGGCTTTATGGTTGGGTAAAGCATGGATGATACCCACTGTGCTGGCTGGTCTCATGTCAACTTGACATAAGATAGTTATCTGAAAGGAGGGAACCTCAATTGAGCAAATAACTCCATAAGATCCAGCTATAAGGCATTTTCTTAGTGATTGATAGGGGAGGGCCCAGCCCATGGTGGGTGGTTCCATCCCGAGGCTGGTGGTTCTGGGTTCTATAAGAAAGCAGGCTGAGGGCTGGAGAGATGGCTTAGAGGTTAAGAGCACTGACTGCTGTTCCAAAGGTCCTGAGTTCAATTCCCAGCAACCACATGGTGGCTCACAACCATCCATTACGAGATCTGGTGCCCTCTTCTGGTGTGCAGATATACATGGAAGTAGAATGTTGTATACATAATAAATAAATCTCAAAGTTAAAAAAAAAAATGAAAGCAGGCTGAGCAAGCCATGGGGAGCGAGCCATTAAGCAGCACCCCTCCATGGTCTCTGCATCAGCTCCTGCCTCCAGGATCCTGCCCTAATTGAGTTCCCATCCTGACTTCCTTCGATGATGAACAGCGATATGGAAGTGTAAGCCCAATAAACCCTTTCCTCCCAACTGTGATGTTTCGTCACAGCAATAGAAATTCTGCAACAACCCTTTGCATGTAAAAGTTAAAGAATGAATGCAGGCTACCTTGCTAGAGTGTGAAATAGACCTCTGGTGGATTTGAGGTTAACTGAGAATCCCGGTGCTACGGATGGGTTGACCAAGGAGGCCCTATAAGCCCTATAAACAATAAAGGCTACTGTCATGCTGCTGGCTGTATACCAAAAGTAGATGGTAAGACCCTGTTGGCTGCAGTCATTGCATGCTTCAGTTGCAGGACTTGGTAAAATCCAGCTGAGACTAAGTTGAAATTTCTTCCATCTACTAGTTAGCTTTTATAGCGTTGAAAGGTGCTATGAAGGCTGCTGGGGAAAATTATGGTCCAAAGTTCTACTCGGTGGTAGATACTGTGCGCTACACTATGGAAGTGCCAGGCAAGATGTGCCAGTTAGTACAATAATGGCATCAACTGTTACAGATACAACCTTTCTGATTAGGCTTAAGGCCTGCTCAGTAGGCAGGAATTTACATGTGGTGCTGTGAGCTCACATGTAAATGTTCCATGGTTGGAGAAAGTCACAGGCCCCAATAAGGAAACAACTGCAGTTATTTTATAAATGAATGCCATGTGCTGTACAAATATCTGCTTTTGCATTTAGGTTCTCACAGCTGTCAGCTTCTTCTAGTGGATGTCTTTCTGTTCTCCCCTTTCCCATTTTCTTACTTGTGTTTGGAGAAGGAATATCACCAAGACTATAGACATGGAGAGATGGTCAAGATGCTATGAGGGCTTGGTACTCTGCTGAAGTTGGAGAATAGCCAGATATCTATGTCGCCCCTCCAAGGCTCAGGGAACACTGCTGGTGTGTGTGTGTGTGTGCGCGTGCGTGCGTGTGTAGACTCTAAGGGCTGAAGGAAGGAGCGCAGTGTTACAGAACACAATAAATACTCCAAGCAGAAGCGGTGCCTTTTGAGCAGGCCTGCTGAGGTTCCCTTAGAAGGGGGTGGGAGGGGCACTGGACCCTCACCTGAGATTTCTCCTTCCGCACCTCCCAGTTGTTCGTAGGCAGGTCTGCCCTGATTGCACATGGTCTCAGTGCTAGTGTATATGGGCTGGGGAAGGCTAATTGAAGAGTGAAGATTGCTGTGGGTTTCCCTTGCTCCCACACTAGCCTCTCACTCACACCCCATCAATAAAGTCTCTGGTTCCCCAGGGTGAACTTCAGTAGACTCCTAATCCGGTTTCTCACTGGGGCCTTAGAAGGAGCCACTGTTTACATCTATGCAGGGAAAGAATCCTGGAAATATGCCTCGTCCCACAATCTCCCTCTTACCCCACGGATGTGCTTCCTCCTTCACTGCCTAAACTCCATGGTGTCTCCCGATGCCCTGAGCAGCAGCCACCTTCAGCACTCCAGCCAGTGTCAGCACAGTCCCTCCTAGGCCACCTGGGGCCATCACTCTTCCAGAGTACAGCCGGGGCTCTGGCCTCTTGGCCCAGCTCTCTTATCTGTCTTCATCTGTCTTTCACAGGATATGCCACTTCCACCTGCCCTCAGACATCCCTCTAGTGGACACAAGCTTCTCTTACAACAGTGGCTGGTCCTCACTCCCAGGAGCTCATCTCTCCCTTTCAGGCCCAAGCTGCCTTTATTCCCCACGTGCCTACCTGGCTCCTACCCATTGGGCCTGGTTCTTCCCTCATAGCCAATATTGGCTCCCTCAGAGTCTGATTTGGCTGTGCAGTCCCCATGTATGTCAGCCTATCCAGAATAAGAAATGGCCCCAGCCCTCAGAGCAGGTGTCAGGTCCATCAGTCACTTTTGGGGGTAGCTGAAGATGACTTTGAACTTCTGATTCTCCTGCCTCCACCCCTCCCAACTGTTGCGATCACAGGCTTGTGATCTTAATCAGTTCTTTCTCCCATAGTTTCCAAACAGTGTCTGAGAGAGGACAGGAGACCTAAGCATGTTCCTCAGGAGTGCCATCTTGTTCATGGCTCACAGAAGGGGCTCGCCTTGCCACATACACAGCACTGAACAACCGAGAGGAGCCAAAAAGGCACAGAAACCTTAGAAACTGCCAGCCAGCTCTCCTGTGACTGGGGAACTCAATGTAGGGCCAGTTACCTTTGCTTTCGGTCCAATGAAGAGGTCCCCCTCCAGGGCTCCAGCCATAACCCGCATGTGCTTGGGCCGTCCAACACTGCAAGGACACAGAAGGTCAGTGAGTCGGGCAGGTGCATGGCTGAACCTGTGTCCAGGAAAACGGTAGCCCAACCACAGAGCTCTAGAGGGCTGCCAGTCTAAGCACTAGGAAGTGCCTCAGGGCAAAGGTCAGAGCCTAGACTGAAGTGGACCGCAGCATGGGTCTTAGAAGCACAAACAGTGTAGGGGCCTGAAGGAATGGGTCTCTCCCAGGGGGGCTGAGTGTGAATGACCGGGTCCCCTCATGGTCTGGCTCTAGCAAGGGATGAGCCTTCTGTAGCCACACTGACTCAGCCCACCCTCTCATCTGCTGATAGAGGACAGCCCTAGAACTGTGTAGTGGCTTCCTTGAGCATCCCTCTCACAGTGGCCACTGTCCCTCCCAACTGCCACAGCCTCCAAAATAGAGATTCAGTTCTTGGCAAGCATATGTCTGATGAGCAGCCATTCCAAATCGTGACCCACATTCCCCACATACCACCAACAGCCTTCCCCGACACCCACCAGAATTCTGGATGGAAAGCTGAAGCCTTTCAGTGCACTCTCAGGGTGCTCAGGCTGGCCTTGTCCCTAGACAGGGGACTTCAGGGACCAGCTCAGATCTGTAGGCCATGGACAGATCCTTCAGGCTCTGAGAGGCTCCAGCGGGGAAGGTACTCTAGGATGCTAATACCCAGGGATTCCTGCTACCACTAGCACCACCTGGGGTGTGTGGAGAGAGCTAGACAGGAACATTTCCTAGTTGTTACACATAAACGAGCCCTGATGAAAACAGTTCTGGGGGTTGGGGATTATAGCTTACAATGTTTGATTAGCTTTCGGGAGGCTAGGGGTTCAAGCCCCTGCACCCAAACTCCACAGTAATCAGAAAAACCTTTCCAGGGAGGCAGGGGTGGCTGTGTAACCTCCCCCCACTCTCTGTGGGAGTTTAGCTCTTTCCCTGGAGAGAGGTCCCTTTTATTCCTGCTACAGCCATCACCACACCCCATCCCCAGGGCAATGCTGGCTGCTTCTCCTCTCAGGCTCAGCCAAAAACAAAGGTAAGAGGCTCTGCAGAGGAAACCCAGCACTTAAGTATCCCAGAGCTCAGGTTAACCCCACCAATCCAGTGTTTCCTCTTACAGGAGGAGGGGGAGCTGTGACCACAGGACCCACGTTTTTCCCAAAGCAAATAAGGGGGAGGCTGCTGCCCCATAAACACTTACTAGTTTGGGAAACAGTACTTAGGAATCTGGTCTCCTGCAAAACCAGCCTTGATCACCCCTGAACCCTGCAAGGAAAAGCAATGTTTAGCTCCTGCCATCCACTCCAGGTGCAGTCAGTGAACCCAGCTGGAGAGAACTGACAGCCTACCAAGGCTGGGTAGGGGGGAAGCCAGAGACCCCACCTAGAGGACAAGATCATTTACAAGGACTAGTAGCTCAAAACTGGAAGTGATGCTGCATTTCCTGTCCTGGAGATTTTTCTTTGGCTGGGTCTGGAGACTTAAGGGGTAGATGATAGGCTGTTAGGGGCATCTAGTGGGTGGTGGTCAGGGTTGCTGCTCAATATTCTATAGTGTGCAGGTTCTCCCTGTTACCAACAATCACCAGCACCAGAAAGGTATCAGTGAGGAGAGAGAAACCATTATACACATCCTCCTCTGGGAATGCTATGGCTAGTTCCTGTGGGAGGAGGAATACAGCTACACTCCAAAGATAGCTAGATGCTACCCCTCAGTGTCATCCTATTCAAGAGTCCCTATCTTCACCAGAAGAAATAGACCACATACTGAGCCCACCCACCGGGGAGACCACTCGGCATGCAGAAAGATTGGTACCTTTCTCATGTACCTTTCCTGGGGAATAAGAGGAGAGACTCTCCCTGTCCCTGCTCCAGCCTGGAAACTGGACCTAAGATGTCAACAAGAACCTGGCAAGCCTTCCACTCAGTAAAGGAATCACCTTCTCCTACTCTTTGCCCCCCAATCTACAGCACAACCCTCTGTGTGTGCAGAACGGAAACAAACATGTCTGAGTTATAGGAGAGGGCCTCTAAGCCCAAGAAGAGCCAAGTGGGTGCCTCTGAGGTCATAAGCCTGCTGGCCACGGCCACCAAGAAGGGAAGTGGCCTGATGTACACTGTAGCTTGTCAGAGCACTGGTCGGATAAGCACATCGCCAAGCCCAGGACTAGTCTCTACAGTAAACATCTTGTTATGATTTAAGGGAGTCCACATGGGTGCTCCAAAAAAAGGCAGCCACAAAGGGACCATCCTGGGGTCACTTGGGAAGGAGTCAGCTCCCAGAAAGAGCAGAAGTGTGTCACTGTCAAAAACTCCATGGCCTACACACCAGAGGCATCATCTAGGCATAGATACTGAAAACCCCAGCCATGTCAAGGGTTCTGGGGCTAGACATCTCCCAGGGTAGCTGAAGGCAAGCAGAATCCAGGCGCTGGAAGACAAAGCCTCGGGAAAAAGGGCCTCTTTCCTTTCAGGCTTGGAAACAACTACCCCAATTGCTGCTACTCCGTCCTGGTAAAAGTGGTCCAGCACTTTCCAAAGGGATCATTTTTTTGGGGGGGGGGGTGTTAAAGCGGCAAAGAGGGCGCCAAGTGGTGGTGGGTAGGTACTTGACTGGTAGGAATTAACAAGCAGAGTTTGCCTCAGGTGAAGCCCCTTAAGGAAGTGTTGTAAAGATCACCTGGCCCTCCAAAAGATGAAGCCAGCAGTGTGCAAAGGTCAAATGTCAACCAACCTACATCAGGCTGATCACCAAGCAAAGGTCCGGGGATCGAAACTTGCCCAGCGCTTCCACCCAAGACAGACGCTTCCATCTGCCTAAAGCACCAAGGACCGCTTGGCTGTGTCCAGCTGTCCCGCACATCCTGGGCTCCGAGAGAAGTGGTCCCGAGGCCCACACCTGGCACCACCAGCGCGGGCCACTGCGTGGCGCCGCGTGCGACCCCTGGGCGGGACACAGCCCTCCCCCACCCCCGCCGCTCGGACTCACATTGTCGATGACTACCGGCTGGTTGGCGATGTTGTCGTAGGACTCCATGGCCCGGCCGAGCCGGCCCTGCCCAGCAGGCGGGCTGCAGGAGGACCGGCGAGCTACAAGGAGCGCGGCGGGTTACAAGGCGCGCCGGAGGACCCGGACGGCCGCGACTCTTATAAGGGAGCCGCGCCCCTCCCCCAGTGCGAACCCGACCCCGTGGCCAATCACAGCTGCCAACTGGCCTGATTGATGGCCGGCGCCGGGGCAGACTGCTGGGGGAAGGGGGCGGGGCATCTCGGAACCAGCCAGCCAATTGAAGCGGCCCGGAAGGACAGCCGGGCGTTGCCAAGGTAGGCTGCGCGGCGTCCGTGCGATGATGTCATGGCTGGGTGCTTAAAGGAGACCCAGAAATTGAAAAGGAGACATTGCAATTGGGGAGTTTCACCTACGGGAAACACGTCTTTAATACGACATCTGTGAACACTCCTCGTAGGAAGACAGCCTTGAATATTTCAACGTGAGGGTCAAATTAGTTGAATTTATTCATTTTTTGGTTTTTTTAGAGATAGGCTGGCCTCACACTTGGGAATCCTCCAGCCTCACCAGTACTGGAATTACAGGCATGTTTTGCCTTACTTAGTAACAAATAGCTTTGAATTTAATAAAACTTAAGCCTTAGGTGAATGATAATTTCGCTTGTATTTTATTCTAGAAGTATTATAGATGTAACTTACATTTAGGCCTATGTTTAATTTTGAGTTAGTTTTTGTGCATGTATCAGGTAAGCATTGGGGCTCATATTTTTGCACCAGCCATCAAATCATTCCAGTATTGTTGTTGAAATTAACATGCTCCCCGGTGATGAGATGAGTACTTAGCACCTGGGCTTTGATCTCAGAGACCCAAATGGTGGAAGGAGAGAACCAGCTTCCACAAGTTGTTCTCTGATTGTACAAATGTACCATGGTATATGGTACAACCACAGACACATACAAGCAAATGTTAAAAAAATAGGGAGAGAGACGTTGGAGTTAATAGCAATTGGAAAAGATACTTTAAAAATCTTTAAATGAGTTTTTTAGAAATTGTTATAAAATATTCATTGGTTAAGTACTTTTTTGGGGGGAGACCTCTAATGATGATTTAAATCCTTTAAGTAAAATTCTATAAGGAGATAATGATCCAGATAAACCCAAACAGCTAACTAGAAAGGTAGACAAGTTCTATAATTAGCTATGGTTGCGCCTACCCGTCTTACCAGCCTAAATATTTTAAACCCTTATTTTAAAACATTAGCGTACATGGTACAGAAATGCCATATAGATTTTAGGAAGTATTTTAGGAGAAAACTAAGTATGATACATGTCTCCTACTCTAAGCAACAGTTTAATTGATGGTTTCAGAACAATGATTATGGGCGATTGCCTTTGCTCAATTTTCAGGAAGAATTGATAATCAATTTCTAGTTCATGGACTGTTACAATTTGCACTAATGCATCCCTTTGTATTTCCAAAATTGTAAAAAGCAGTCCTATAAAAATATGCTATGTTAATTTTTACCAATGGTTCTATTGGAGTTCTCATAGAAGGGCGGCTGAGGGGAAAAGCAAATCCAGCATTCCTGATAGCGAGAATTATTAAGGGACTGTAAGGCTAAAGCAGAAGCATTTACCATGGATTTTAAGGCCCGAGAATTCCAGTCCTTTAGGACTGTGGGGTTTTTTTTATAGTCGTCAGGCAGCTCAGAATCTAATGCTGCTAGGCAATGGTAGTGGATCAAAACCAGTTTTTTGAGGATGGCGTCAATCTGAGACTTAATGGATCTGGTTAGTTTTTGAAAAGGTAGAGGTGACAATTTAAGTAGTCAATCCAGTAGAACAGGCAAGGTAGGAATTAAATGCCTGCAATTCCTTGATAAAGGGAAGGGTTGGAAGAATAGCAGACCCAACGGTCCTCTATAAGGGAGTGGCTGGCTTGATGAGGGGCCTGAACAGTAGGGTTAATTAAGGATAGAATAAGGTCAGCGGAAGAGGGAGCTCCTGGGGGGAAAAATGGTCAGGGGTTCCCTAGTCTGGAGAGGCCCCTAAGGCTAAAGCACATAAGTCAACTATCAGGGGGGAATAGGAGGGGGTGGTCGCAATAGTTGTGAAGCCTTGGCAGCATCACTGGCTCAGTTGAGGATCATCCAGGTGTAGTTGTAGATCTGATAAGGGCTTCCAGCAGCGACTGCAATCAAGGTGATAAACGCCCAAGTAGCCAGAAAGACAGCATCTTTTACCTAAAATTAAGCAGAATTAGAAGGCTTCCCAGGGGCTTCCCCTGGGTGGATTATATAGTTTTAAAAGGCATTTAGGCAACCATCTAGCATTTTTGGCCTGAGTATCAAAAATCCATGTATGTCCTTTTCCCCAAATGAGGACCGGATCTGGTCCGTGCCATTTGTAATTTAGGGGATCTTTCCATAAGGCTTGAGCATAATTTTGAGCCGTTCATGGATGCCAGAGGCGATCCGAGGCTGATTTTTCTGTAGCATCATACATGAGGAAATTTAGCACAGACAATGCATGGTATAGAACTCCTCCTTAGGCAACCTGGTGGCCGTCCGCTCTCTGGAGATCACCATATTGATGCCGAATTTAGTGCGGACATCCAATCCGCATAGCGCACTACACCCCAGAACTCCTGGACTCAAGCGATCCTCCTGTCTCAGCCTCCTGAGTAGCTGGGACTACAGGCGTGTGCCATCTTGCCTGGCCCGTGCGTCCCTTCGGGCTCAGGAGCTGCTGCTGCCCGAGCCGTGGGCTCGCCTCATGTCTACAGAAGCATGGAGGCAGGCGTTTCACTCCCCCAAGTCAGCAGCATGCTGCGTCCCCAAAGGCCCAGCCGTCCCCGCCGCCCGCCGGGACAGGTCCACTGGGCGGGACTAGGCCACACGGGCTGTTCCTGTAGCATGGGTCTCAGGAATTAAGCACAAAATTGCTGGAAAGCTTTGCTAGTATATCCAGACCCATTATCTGTTTTTATAACTTTTGGCACTCCCATGTAAGCAAAACATTTTAAACAGTGACTTATAACATGCCTGGTGGCTTCTCCCATTTGTGGAGTGGCACATTTTTAACTTGCCAAACTCTGTAATGTAGTCACATCCATTCGCCATAAATGGTTGGGGAGCAGGCCTTGAGGATTCATCCTTAAATTAGCTATAGCTATATTGTGGACATATTCCACATTGTTTGATGATTTGACCAGCAGTCTCTCTGGTTAAGCCAAATTTCTTACTTAGACTTTTGCTATTATGAAGAAAGTTACAAGCCTGTCAAGCTTTTTCTATTTAAGGCAAATCAACTGATTTTGTTAATCAGATAATTCATTCCATTTGGCCAGTAATCAGTGAAAGGCCTATTTAATAGGTTGCCCGTGTGACCCATAATCATGGTAATTCTCTTAGGTGAATAACATTTTGAATTTGCTCAAATAACATTTTGACTTGGCTATTACCAGATCCTGTGCATGGAACTGTTTCTGTTACCTTATAAGCCTTAAATACATAGTGACTGTCGGTATACAAATTAAATGAATTATTTACCAGGATTTAAAAGACCATTGTAACAGCTTGCAGTTTGATTATTTGAGCTGAAGCCAGAGCTGTCTGCTCTATCTATTTCTTTCTATTAATAACCTATGTAAGTGGCTCTCCCAATAGAACCATTGGTAAAAATTAACATAGCATATTTTTATAGGACTGCTTTTTACAATTTTGGAAATACAAAGGGATGCATTAGTGCAAATTGTAACAGTCCATGAACTAGAAATTGATTATCAATTCTTCCTGAAAATTGAGCAAAGGCAATCGCCCATAATCATTGTTCTGAAACCATCAATTAAACTGTTGCTTAGAGTAGGAGACATGTATCATACTTAGTTTTCTCCTAAAATCTATATGGCATTTCTGTACCATGTACGCTAATGTTTTAAAATAAGGGTTTAAAATATTTAGGCTGGTAAGACGGGTAGGCGCAACCATAGCTAATTATAGAACTTGTCTACCTTTCTAGTTAGCTGTTTGGGTTTATCTGGATCATTATCTCCTTATAGAATTTTACTTAAAGGATTTAAATCATCATTAGAGGTCTCCCCCCAAAAAAGTACTTAACCAATGAATATTTTATAACAATTTCTAAAAAACTCATTTAAAGATTTTTAAAGTATCTTTTCCAATTGCTATTAAGCCTTAATTTCTTTAGAATATAACATATGTCTTTAACAATTCTCTAGATTTATTTAGAGTTTTTGAGTAGCCTTTTCTAATCTAACCTTCCAGGCTGACAAGCTGTTAAGACCTCATTTGCATGTTAGCTGACCTGCCAACCAGTGAATCTAACAGGTTGGCTCTTTTTTGAGGCTTCTCACAAACCCTTTTCAAAATCATGTATCAACCCTTATTTTCTAGATGTCCTTTTTTTTAATCATAAAAATCTAGGAAGATCTGTATCCTCTCATCTGCCAAATTTTACAGAATCATCCATAGATTTCTCATGTCTCTAAGCTAATGCTATAGGCTTTTGCTAACTTTTTAATTGTTTAATTGACTGTCTCCTAGGGCTCAAATCATAATTTCTCCTGTTAAGACATTGACTGACTGACTGGATGCTCTTTTTGACCATATTAAAGTGATTTTGATATTTTTTAAACAATATCCGAGGCAATGTAAATATCTCTAATCATATCCAAGGCAATTTAGGCATTTCCATTCATCCGCATTATAAATTCACAATCACATCACCCATCCAGGTCAAACATACACATCCAGAAGAAAAAGTAGATGCTTCCTTCTGGTGCTTAGCTCCCAAGCAAATCTGCCTGGAAAAGAGAGAAATCAGGTAGCAGTTTGAGGAGAACACAAAGGTAACTGGAAAGTTACACAAACACTCATATCCAGCAGCAAAACAGCCCCCATTCTCGTCTTGAGGTGACACAAGGAGTTAAGAGAGAAGCCAGTAAAGTGGGGAAGGTTTTGGGAATGGGACTTGTTGGGACTCCATAATGGCCAAGCATTAGTGGGCTTTGGTGGTTCCACATGTCACTAGCAGAAAGATGAAGCTATGCAGGCCTGGTTTGCACTGGGGATGCTGGGAAAGATGTCAGATTTTAGGATGTGTGTGAAAACATAGAGCTTGGCTTGGGGTAGGAATGGAGTGAGATAGATAGAGAGGCATGTAGGATGAAATCTTGGATGTCGGCCAGAGCAAGGGGGAAGGCGTTGTTTTTAACTAAGGCTCTATGGTTCTAGTTTATCATTAAAGACGAGGGAGCCGAATGCTGGGGCGAAAACCTGCTTGATCCGACAGGCAGAGAAAGCACCCCGCTGCCTCCTCCTTCAGTGTCTTCCCAGAAAGAGCAGTTTCTCCTACACGGTCTCAACCAAAAACTCCTTCAACCAGATGCCCCCTTTCTACTTCCTGTGCATCTCTCTTCGTCCTCCTGACCACCTCCCACTCTCTGTGGCTTTTTCCTGTCTATTGGTTGCTTGCTCTGCCTCTCAACCTATGGTTGATCTTACTGAATCCCATTTACAAGATTCAAGCAGAAAGCTCTTGCATTAAAGTTGTGTGCTAGAGTTGAGCCACACCACAGCTAGAAGCAGGTTCCTCCAGTAAACAACACTATCTTGGGGTTCACAGTGTGATCAAAACAGGAAGGATAGATTTGCTTCAGATAGGGAAAACTGGAGAAAGTTGCAGAAATGAGAAGTGGTCAAACTGCATTGGGGGGTCAGGGAGCTATGTGTCTAGACTTTTCAGCCAGCCCACTTTCTCTTTCTTTCCTTTTTTTTTTTTTTTGGTTTTTCGAGACAGGGTTTCTCGGTGTAGCTTTGGAGGCTGTCCTGGCACTCGCTCTGTAGACCAGGCTGGCCTCGAACTCACAGAGATCCGCCTGCCTCTGCCTCCCGAGTGCTGGGATTAAAGGCGTGTGCTACCAATGCCCAGCTTGTTTTGGTTTCTAACAGGCCACAGAGCTGGGTCAGCAAGAAGGCTCAATGTGTAATGATGCTTGCTGCCAAGCCTAACGGCCAGAGTTCTATCCCTGGGCTCTTCTACATGGTGGGGGTGAGAAATGACTCCTGCAAGTTGGCCTCTGACCTCCACATATGCACTGTAACATGAAGTTACAGTGCACACACACCCCAAATTAAAAAAATACATGTAAATAAAACAAAGCACAGGATTGTATGAAATCTTAAGGTAAATGACTCTCAGCCATGCTCAGCCTCTACCTGGGCTGCAGTCCCATCCAAATTCATTCCCAGGTCTTTCCCACTCAGAAGTGTTTGTTCTGTTTACCTGGACCCATTTTCAGCATCTTTTGTTTGTTTGTTTGTTTGTTTTTTAAAAGATTTTTATTTATTACATATACAATCTTCTGCTTACATGACAGGAGAAGGTACCAGATCTCATTCAAGGTGGTTGTGAGCCACCACGTGGTTGCCAGGAATTGAACTCAGGACCTCTGGTCTTCCAGAGGTCAGTGCTCTTAACCGCTGAGCCATCTCTCCAGCCCTGTTTGTTTGTTTTTTGAGACAGGGTTTCTCGGTGTAGCTTTGGAGCTTGTCCTGACACTTGTTCTGGAGACCAGGCTGGCCTCAAACTCAGAGATCCTCCTGTCTCTGCCTCCCAAGTGCTGGGATTAAAGGCGTGCGCCACCACTGCCCAGCCATTTTCAGTATTTCTAATGTAAAGAATTTTATTTCTAGGCAGATTCATACCACCAATTAGAGCAATTAGAGTGGTAAACAAAACCCTGCCTTGAAAAAAACAAAAAAATCAAGGTAGTCTGTATTTTATAAAAATTTACTCCAGGAGCTGGGGACTGGCTGCTCTTCCAGAGAACCCACATGGCATCTCACAACTGTCTTTAACTCCTGTTCCAGGGGATCCAACACCCTCTCACAGATATACATGCTGGCAAAACACCAATGTACATAAAATACAAATACATTTAAAAATTTACTTCATATGAAGTCTGGAGGTATGATGATAGGTTGATTCTCTTTCTCCCAGTAACCATTAATTGCCTGTAGCTTTTCTAGAGTAGGTCTTGTTAAACACTAATTTCTAATTTAAACCACAAACTATTATTCTGTAATGATGCCTCATATAGACAAAGATCATTATTGTAAACATTGCTTGTATTAAAATTATTCTGTATGTGCTTTTGTGTGTGTGTGTGTGTGTGTGTGTGTGTCCTTGTATGTGTGTGTATGCATGCTCTGTTATGCATGTGGAGGTCAGAGGACAACTTGATGGGGTTGGTCCTCTTATTCACTGTGTAGGTTCCGTGGATTAAACTCAGGTCATCAGGCTTGGTGGCAAATGTTCTCACCCGAGGAGCCATCTTGCTGTCTCTTAAACTGCTTTTTTTTTTTTTTTTTTTTTTTTTTTTTTTTTTTTTTTGAGACAGGGTCTAAGTAGTCCTGGAACTTGCTATATAGACCAGGCTGTCCTCAAACTCACAAAGATCTGCCTGCCTCTACCTCCCAAGTACCATAAACTACTTTTTTGAGTTGAGATTTCATACAAATAATACTTTACCTATAGAATACACATAAAATGTGCTGTTTTTACAATGATATTTTACATCTTATGAAGTGTTAAGTATAAAGTAAAACACAAATCTATGGAGTAGAGATTTAGACCATCTTGGGCTGCTGTGTTTTACTTTGTAGAGGCCAGCATCAGAAGTAAAAGAGATACCGCCCAAGTTAGCAGTTATTTTTCCTTTTACTCATTTGAAGTTGGATATTTTCTGTCTTCTGTCTTTGCTAAGGGTGTGAGTGTTGTGTTGTGTTGTGTTGTGTGTGTGTGTGTGTGTGTTTGTGTGTGTGTGTTCTAGTGTTTGTTTTCTTGAGGGTATTTTAGAGAAATAAGCTATCCCTGATGTGATGGGTTGATTTGTGTCCGAATTTAGATGCTGAAATCCTAACCTTGGGGCCTTAGATATGAGTGTATTTGGATTTAGAATCTTTACAGAGGTAAGGAAGTCAAAATGAGGCTACGAGGGTGGACTCTAATCCAGTGTGGCAGAAGATGTCCTTGTAAGAGGCCATTGGATCCATTGGAGGGAAAGTGATGTAGGCATAGGGAGCAGATGGCTGCCTTTAGGCCAAGTCCTAGAAGACATCTTTTCCTCTTGTCCTGAAGAAAGACTCAGTGTTTTCAGTATCTTGATCTCAGACTTCAGACCAAGCAGTGAGGGAATAAATTGATTACATCGCTCATTTTGTGGTACATTGCTATAGTGGCTGTAGCAAGCTAATGCAGAGGGTTTAGCAAGAGTTCTGTGTCTCCTATAAATCACGTCTGCATGTGATTGTGCACATGTGTCTATGACTTTCCTTGTTCCGCTGAGGCAGGGTCTCTCACTGAACCTGAAGCTCTCAGTTTTCACTTAGGTTTTGGTCACAAGACCCAGCAATCCTGTCTCTTCCCATCTTAGTGCTATGGTTACAGGTGTGCTCAGGACCATGTTTAGCTTTTATGTGGGTGCTAGGATCTGAACTCCAATCCATAAGGATGCATAAGTTTGCACAACAAATGCTGTTGACTGCTAAGCCTTGTCTCCAGCTCCCCCCCCCCCCCCCGAGCTTCATCCTAGCCACTTCACGCTGCTTATCCCCTGGCCATAACCACTGCACATACAGGGCTGGCTACATAATTTGTGAGACTAGCACTAAAGGAAAAATACTAGAAAATGTATAGTTAAATATATTCAAATAGTCTCTTGAAACAGTCCAATGCTTCTAAAACTTAACAGAGGACATAGTGTCCTATGAGAAATGACACGACTGCATCAAAACATTTATGCTCACCTTTCTTGTTTTTTTGAGACAGGGTTTCTCTATGTAGTCCAGGTTGTCCTGGAATTCACTCTAGACCAGGCTGGCCTTGAAATCACAGAGGTCTGCCTGTTTCTGCCTCCCAAGAGCTGGGATTAAAAGTGTGCACCACCACACCTGTAAGGAGCCTTGTAACCAGGCAGGCAAAGGCCTGGCTGAAGAAAGATTAAAGGAAAGGGAGCGTAGGCCCACTATGCAGCCCAGCCGTTGTAGGTAAGAGTGAAAATGTGTGGAGTGTGGCAAAGTATGATTAGCACCATTTAGCGAACTATTTAAGGACCAGCTCAGACCTGGGAATTTTAGAGTGTACCATGACTCTATGTCCTGGAGCTGTCCTCCACTAACCTGACAACCAGTCCATCAAGCTGAGTGCTGCCCCATTCTGAGCCCGATTCCATGGACACCGGGCCCTCAGGAGACTCGCTGGCCTGAATCCAGAAGAGCAGAAGTCCCGAGCCCCAACCTGCTGGCCGCTGGAGGAGAGGTACCCCCTGCTGTGAGCCTATTGTCTGTGGTTCTTAGGATTGTTTGCTTATGCTTGTGTGTTGCTTTGACATAAGTGCAAAACTTATACTCAAAACCAACTTGCTGAGTTTGTCATTCCTCCCAGGTCAAAACCTGGTAAGGGCTCGAGACAACACCTTATATAAACACCAGCCAAATGCAAGCCAGAGCGTGCCAGCGGCCTCAAGGCAGGCAGGCCAGAGAGAAGGGGCCACATCGTGCCTTGCAGCCCCTTAAAAACCCATCACAAGTCATCCTGACCTCACCTTGACCATGCCCTGACAGGCGTGGTTAGGCACACCTGTAGCCAGCCCTTAGGGGGCGTGGTTACAGTGTCTCCTTACAACACCTGGCTCGTTTATATTCTTTCTGGTGCTGCACTTTTGTTGTACTGGGTAGCCAGTTATCACTTTGACTCCTGGCTTTGCAGTCTCCAGTCTATGGACCCATCGCTTTTAGGCCTGTGGTGAGACAGAACACCATGGTGGAGAGTAGGATTACTTGACAGAGTAATCTGCTCCTCTTATGATGGCCAAGAAGCAGAGTGGGGCAGGGTCCCAATATCCCTTTGTCTTAGTCACCTTTCTATTGCTGTGAAGAGACACCATGACAATGGCAGTTCTTAGAAATGCAAACATTTAATTGGGGCTAGCTTACAGTTTCAGAGGTTCAGTCCATTGTCATGATGGTGTGAAGCATGGCGGCACACAGGCAGGCATGGTGCTGGAGAAGTAGCTGAGGGTTCTACATCCAGATCCATGGCAGCAGGGAGAGAGAAACACTGGACCTGGCCTGAGCTTTTGAAACCTCAAAGCCACAGTGCCACACTTCAACAAGGCCACACCCACTCCAACAAGGCCACGCCTCCCAATCCTTCTCAAGTAGTGCCACGCCCCGATGACTAAGCATTCAAATGTATGAGCACTCCATTCCTATAAGAGATCCCCTCAAGTGATCTTCCAGCTAAAACCTGTCTCCTAAATAGTAGATCATCTCCAGTCATAAGCCATGGGCTGATGACCAGATCTTTAACATGTGGGCCTTCCAGGTTCAGTCTATAGTGACTACACTTCATTAATGTGATATCCTTTTGTTTTCTTGGTGCTGAGGGTCCAACTCAGGGCTTCCTATATGCCAAGCAAGCCTTTTACCACCAAGGTACATCCTGCCTGTCAATGTGATACGTTATCAATACAGTATTCCTGGTGGCTCTAGCTGCTTCCATTTGGTTTAAGAGGACACAGTTGCATTTTGTCCTGTGAATCCTAAGAGTCCTATTGATTCATTCCCATCTCAAGTTGCAGGGCATGCAGGATTGAAGGAGGCCTCAAAGAGCCAAGAAAATGAACAGTGAGACGGTTGGAATGTCTCTAACATCCCTCTCGGTCCCTGACTACAGACACACTCTTTTCCCAGTATGACCTCACAGAGCACAGATTCCACAACACCCTAGAACTCAAGGATGTTTCGCCTTCAAGAAATGCAGGAGAATGGCTCCCCACTGATGGTGTGCTGGCCGTGGCAAAGATGAGCGACACTGTGTTCTTCTCCTTTGTTCTCTTCCTGGGAAGCCCGTGGAGCATAGAGCCCCACTCTATCTCTGTGACTGAAGGTACCATCACAAGTATATTGTCATGGCAACTGGAGGGATGGAAGATTTACAGGGAGCCCCAGCCAGACCGGCTGGTGGGCCCCTCCTGCCGAGGTTGGGACGGTGAGCCCTCCTACTTTCTCTACTTCCCTCAGTTCACATGAGGCTGGACTCCTTGGGAGAAGGGGATATCTTAAGGGAAGTTTTCCTTTTTTGCTTTGTTTTTCTGACCCACTGGGTTTATCTACCTGTGTTGTATCCTCAAATTCTAGAGCTTCATAAGATGATTCAGACTTAGAAATGTCAACTCTTCATTATAAAATATTTTCAAACATCTCAGAAGTAGGAAGATCAACAGAAAGAACAGCTATGCACAAATCATCCCAATCTTGTCCACACATACATATTTTAAAAATTAGTATATGCTAAGCTGTGTGTGGTGGCGCACACCTTTAATCCCATCACTTGGGAGACAGAGGCGGGCAGATCTCTATGAGTTCGAGGCCAGCCTGGTCTACAGAGTGAGGTCTACAGAGTTCCAGAACAAGCTCCAAAGCCACACAGAGAAACCCTGTCTTGAAAAATCAAACAAAAAATTAGTATGTATTAACTATGCAAACAGGTTCATTATGACATTTTTGTACTTGTATGTATTTGTTCATATCCACCCGTTACATTCTCTTGTTCCCTTACCACTCTCTCCAGTTGTCTTCCTCATGCCAATTAGTCCCTCTTGTAATTTCATCTCTTTAAAAAAAAATAGCCAGTGAGTTTCATTAGGTTGCTTCCAGGAGGATGGGTGAGGAGTTGTCTACAGAAGTGTCTTACTAGTGTTGGATCCACTGAAGAAACTGCCCACCCCCGCCCCACTCTCATCAACTGCTTATAAATCTTCAGGGAAGGGTGAGACCTTGTGGACTCACCCCCTCCATGACAGGATGCCGGCTGGCCTAATGTGGAGATTTTGTGCGGATAATCACGGCTGCGATGTGTACAAGAGTGTGATGGCCACATCATACCCAGAAGTCATTCCTCCACACACTCTCCACCTTCCTCCAGCACTTAAACTCTCATCTTCCCTTCTGCAGAGTTCCCTGAGGCTTGGAAGGGATGATGTAGATGCCCCATGTATGGATGAGAATTCAAAATTCACTATTCTCATCGCTTTGACCAAGTATGAGCCTCTGTCGTCCACCCTGCTCGCTGCAAACAGAAGCTCCTCTGATTGAGACAGTGCTGTTGTGTAGACGTAAACAGAGTTACTTGACAGGCCCATCCTGACTGCAGAGCAGGGCAATAGCAGTAGCTTCCAAACTAGAGCCCACAACCTCCCCAGCCATGGGCTTTTGAGCAGGCTTAAGTTACCAGACATGAATTCTCTCCCCTAGAGCGGGCCTCAAATCTAATTAGAAGCTGGTTGGTTGCCCCCATAACAGACTTGCCACTGTTGCGCCATTGAGTATAGTTTGAATGGCTACTTGGTGGAGTGGTGTGCAGGACCCACCTGAGTGAGACTTGATAACAGGGGCTGTAGAGATGCATCACTGATGAAGAGGACTTGTTGTTCTTGCAGAGAACCCAGGTTTGATTGCCAGCACCCACATGGCAGCTCATTAATAATCCGTAACTGCAGTTCCAGGGGATCTGACACATGTACATGTTATACTTACATACATGTAGGGAAAAACATTCATACACATAAAATAAATAAAGAGAAAATGACAATGACAATTTCTCCCCAACAGCCTGAAAAGTGCCTTCCAACACTATGGCTGGGGGGAAACTTCCAGTCCAGCCTGGCTTCATTTCTCTGTCTTGCTACCAGATTCATGTGATATCTTTAGTAATGGGATAGACCAACAGTCATGGCAATTCTCCACAATTCTGTGGGGACCTCAGAAGACTTTCTAAACAAATAGTAGAGAGGCAGCCCACTCCTGGCACTGAGACTTTGATTTAATAGGCCATGGCTTCTGGAATAACTTTGTATGTCCATACAGGGTACCTTCAAACTGTTTCCAAATTTTTATTTTCAAAATTAGCTTACCAAAGGCCAGCAGGATGGCTCAGTGGGTAAGGGTGTTTGCCAGCAAGCTTGATGATGTCAGTTTGAGCCCCAGGACCCACGTGGTAGGAGGAGAGAAGTGACTCCTGCAGATTGTCCTCTGACCTCTGACCTCTCCATGCACATCAGGGCATATACATCCATACATACACAAATTTTAAGAATAGCACATGTCATGT
This sequence comes from Cricetulus griseus, assembly GCF_003668045.3. Classification (NCBI taxonomy): domain Eukaryota; kingdom Metazoa; phylum Chordata; class Mammalia; order Rodentia; family Cricetidae; genus Cricetulus; species Cricetulus griseus. The sequence continues at coordinate 11,477,178 of NW_023276807.1, read as the reverse complement.
TTCCTTAGGGCTTTCACACACTGTTAGCTTTGGCGGACCCTCCCTCCCTCCCTCTTACCCATTCTCCCCTTGTCACCTTATTGCTCCCACCCCCCAGCCTTCCCCTTTTTAAAAAAAATTAAATTATTTATTAAGGTTTCTTCGAGACAGGGTTTCTCTGTGTAGCTTTGGAGCCTATCCTGGCACTCACTCTGGAGACCAGGCTGGCCTCGAACTCACAGAGATCCGCCTGCCTCTGCCTCCCAAGTGCTGAGATCAAAGGCATGTGCCACCACCACCTGACTCTACTTTTTCTTTTTTACTCTGTGAACTCTATCCTCCTTCCTTATTTGTTTCTGAGACACAGTCTAACTATATAGCTGTGGCTATCCTGGAACTCGCTCTGTAGACCAGCATGGCTTGAACTCACAGTGATCCCCCTGCCTCTGCCTCCCAAGTGCTGGGACTAAAGGCTTGCACCACCATGTCCAGATCTTCCTTCTCACTCTTTAAAAAAATATTTACTTTATTAAAAAATGTGTATGTGTGCATGTGTGTGTTGGGGGTGGATATTGGTATGTGCTCATGGATGCAGGAGCCTGAGGAGGCCGGAAGTGGCCATCAGCTCCACTGGAGTTGGAGTTATTGGCAGGCAGTTGTGGGTGTGTGAGCAGAACTCAAACCGTCATGAAAAGCAGTATGCACTCAACCGCTGAGCCATCTCTCCAGCCCACTCCTTCTTACTCTTACAGACTCGTTCCTCCATCTTGTGAGCCGGTTTCTAGTTTCCTATGCTCCGTATACACAGACTCCCACATAAATGTGCACACATGAAGATTAGGAAATAGAGTCCTCATGTGAGAGAGAACATGTGGTGTTTTGGCTTTCTGGACCTGGGTAACTTAACATATTTTTCAGTTCCATTCATTTTCCTGCAGATACTGTCACTTCATTTGCCCTTGTGGCTGAATAAAATTCCACGGTGTTAATTGCTCCATATTCATCTATTGATGGACATCTAGGCAGATCCATTTTCTTGCTAGTGTGACTAGAGCAGCCATCAATGCAGATGAGCAAGTAAGGAATGCTGTAGCTGTGTCATTGGAAATCTCATTTTTAGTTTTTTTTTTCTTTTTGCAAAACCTCCACACTGACTTCCATAGTAGCTGCACTAATTTACACTCCTACTGACACATTCCCTTTCTCTACGTCCTTACTAGCATTTGCTGTCATTTGCTTTCCACCTGGGATGACAATGACATAGAATCTCCAAGTAGTTATGGTTTGTCTTTCCTTGATGGATAAGGATGTTGAACACTTTAAAAAAATATTTATTGGGTTGTTGTTCTCCTCCTCTTTTCTCCTTCTTGACTTTTTGAGACAAGGTCTTCCTACGTGGCCCTGGCTGTCCTAGAACTTGCTATGTCAATCAGGTTGGCCTCAAACTCAGAGATCCACCTGCCTCTGCTTCCTGAGTGCTGGTCCTATAGGTATGTGCCACCACGCCCAGCCAATACAGCCAAATTTTGGATTGGGTTGTTCCTTCTCTTGTTTATTTTGAGGGGTTCTTTTTATATTCTCTATATTAATTCTGTGCCATATGCATGATAGGCAAAGGATTTCTTCCAGCTGCAGGCTGTCTTTCCTAAAGTGCACACACTAGCTGTCAATGATCTGACAATTCTCCTAATAGTGACATGACGTCTTTGGGAGAGGGGTCTGCTTGTTCTTTTAATACTGGCTCCAAAGCCTGTGTAGTGCTGCAGTCAGTTTAACTATGGCAGAGAAAAGACATGAGGCACTTCTTTTAAGTGGTAAGCCAAATGTCCTTGACTATAGGAAGAAAGGGATTGAGTGTTGAGGTTGGTATGATGTACAGTTGGGATGAACTGAACTCGGGCCCTTTGCTCTGCCACTGAACTTTAGCCTCAGCCCTAGAGTCAATCTTCTATCCATGCCACAAACAAAATCAGTGCCTGTTTGGTATTATACCACAGACGGTAAGAGTTATGGCCACCTTGCATGATAAGTAACAGTTAAAATGGAAAAGACATATGTACATATGAGAAAAAGCATACAAGGGCTTTGGTTCTGTTCACAGCTTCAGGTAGCCATTGGAGTCTTGGACTGTATCCTTCATGGTGGGGTGAGACATGGATAGAAGTTACTTATTTTTGAGACAGGATCGTGTCATTCAAGCTGGCCATGACTTTGGCCCGAAGGCAAGTTTGGCCAAGACTCCTGGTCCTCCCCGATTCACCCCCTAAGTACTAGGAGCACAGGTGTGCACCATCATGCCTGCCCTACTGGGCAAAGATTTAATCACCACAGCAAATCTCGTTTCTTCCACAGGTGTGGAGAATAGCTTTTCCTCAAGTTCAAAGCATCTTGATGAAGATCTGACTAAACTATTTGGTAAGTCGTCCTGAGGAACCTGAGGCTGGGTTTGAAGAAGTCACGTGCTTGTCTCAGGTCACTTGTTCTGTGGTTTGGGCAGGAAGGAAGGCGAGTGTTCTGCCTTGTGGCTAAGAATCTGTTCCTCTTAAGTGCCCAGGTGCCAAAACATGTTAAGCAAATGGTTTCCAAACCGAACTTTGGTAAGACCTCTGCTTTACAAATGGGGGCAGGTGGTGGAGTCAGCCGTGCCACCTGGAGGGTCACTGAGGCAGCGACCCACCTTGGCCCCCCACATCACGCCTGCCCAGATGATTTCTGCTTAGCAGAGAGTATGAGGCCCTAGGCTGAGCTGGGAACCATCAGAGGGACATTAAAGGACACTTCTCCCTGTCCTCAGTATTAGATTCAGTAAAGAGGTATTTTTATGGTGCTAGGAGACAAACCCAGAGCCCCATGCTTGCTAGGCAAGTACCCTACCATTGAGTTACAGCCCCAGTCTTGTAAAGTTTAGGTGTTCGGGTTGTAGAATATTACTTTAAGGTATGCTGTGGAACATGTTGTTTATGCTGCATTTGTTTAACTCTGTGAGGCTGTGTTAATTTGCCTGCCTAAAACACCTGATGGTCGAATAAAGAGCTGAATGGCCAATAAGCAGGTCAGGAGAAAAGACAGGCGGAGCTGGCAGGCAGAAAGAATAAACAGGTAGAGAAATCTGGAAGGAGAGAGAGGAAAAAGGAATGAGAGAACGAGGGTAGGAGGACGCCAGGAGTTAGCCACCCAGTCAGCCATGGAATAAGAGTGAAAGTAAGATTTACAGAAGAAAAGGAAACCGCCCAGAGGCAAAAGGTAGATGGGATAATTTGAGAAAAGCTGGCAAGGAACAAGCCAAGCTAAGACCAGGTGTTTATAAGCAAGAATTAGTCTCTCCGTGTATGATTTATTTGGGTGCTGGGTGGCGGAGCCCCTCAAAAGAGACAAGGGGTTAAGAGTAAACAACCAACTGCATGTTTGTTGTTTTTGTTTTGAGACAGGGTCTCACTGTGTAGCCCTGGCTGACCTCCCACTCAGAGCTGCATCTGCCTCTGCCTCCCAGTTGCTGGAACTAAAGGTATGGACCAGCAGGCCCAGCCAGTCAAGTTTGAAAGCCTTCTGGGAGACTCCAGGCTAAGAATTGCTGGGGGAGCAGAGGTTCAGGGAACAGTTCTGAACCACAGTGGTCTGCTGAGGAAGCAGAAGGGTGGCAGAGACACCCACCTTCTGCAGAGTGGTTCTTAGCCCTTCCTGGCAGGGCCCACTTCTTCCTCCTGAGGTCTGCTCAGCCTTGGGCTGGTGTTCTGCCTGCTTGGGCCCAGCATTTTTTCTTCTCCCCTCAGCCCAATTCTGGCTTTGCTGCTCTTGGTTAACATGTCAGTATATCTGGTCATGTTTGATATATCCTCGTACATGTCTAGATGGCCCAGTGACACAAACAAAGAGTGCTTCTGTTCCTCTCTGTCAAAGTAGCTCAGGCTAGAGCCAGTTGCTTTGAGATCACCTATATGAACCTTCCCTGGTAATTGTGTCTCTTGGCAGCGGGACGGTGTCTGCCATTCCAGACGCCACATCCAGTACACCCTCCTTTCCAGACCTGAGGAAGAACAGATAGGGAAGTGCAAGCTCAGCATTTTAAAAAATTTTCTATCCAGGCTGGGCATGGTGGCTCACGCCTTTAAACTCAGCACTCAGAAGGCAGAAGCAAGCTGATCTCTGTGAGTTTGAGGCCAGCCCAGTCTCCATAGTGAGTTCTAGGACAACCAAGGCTATATAGTGAGACCCTGTCTCAACCACCCTCCAAAGCAAAAATAAAAATTTTCTGTCTAAAGAAGCAATACTCTTCCTGGGTCTCAGTTGTCTTTTGAGGCCCTCTGGGTGTTGTCTGGCCTTGACCTATCTGCCAGGGAGGGTGGGAAAGGAAGCTTCTCTGGGGTATGGACTTCGAGGCTTCAACCACAGACGAGATGCAGGAGGAGGTGAGAGTATCTTGAGATAGAAAAGCATAGACTCTGTGACAGAGAACTCATTCTTCTGTCCTGTGTGAATGACACCCTTGTTTCTTTCGTGTATCACCTGTTTTTTGTTTTTTTGTTTTTTCCATTTTTACCCACATATTCCACAGAGCAGAGCATGGACTGTGTTCTCAGCCGCTCCAGGGTTGGTGGTGAGGTATTTGGTCCTGAGCACAAGCTTCACACTGACCCTGTGTTCAGTGCCTTACCAATTTCCACAAAAGTTCTGAGTTAAACCCTCCCATCCTGCTGCTGAGGGCACCAAAGGTCTAAGAGCTGAAGTTATTTCCCAAGATCATATTCTGGCAGGCATCTAACTGGGATTTGGGTCTGTGCCTATTGGCTCCAAAATTATGGTGGGCTTCATAGTGTTAAATAAAGGAAAAGGAGAATGGCATAGGTTGTTGGTTCATGAAAAGAGCTGGCATGGAATTGCCCTCAGGAATGAGGCTCGTTGGGAGAAAGTGCCTACAGACCATGATAGAACCCAGCAGCTGGAGAGCGTTAGAAAGGAACGGTACAGCGGGTTAAAGTCAGCACATCAGGCCTTAGGTGAGGCAGGAGAGATGACTCAGAGAGTAAGAGCACTGGTTGCTCTTCCAGACGTCCTGAGTTCAATTCTTATCAACCACATGGTGGCTCATGGCCATCAGTAATGGGATCTGGTGCCCTCTTCTGGCATGCACTGTATACATGATAAATAAATAGATCTTAAAAAAAACCAAACAAATGGTGATCAACAGTGACTTAGGGAAGAAAGGGGTTTGTTTTGGCTTATGGCTCCTGAGGAATCGAGTCAATAATGGCAGAAAGGGCGTGGCATGTCAATAGGAGCAGGAAGCTGGCTGACTAGGTTTGTGTCCACAAACAGGAGGGAGGGCACACATAAGAACATGAGCACACACACACACACACATACACACACACACACA